>NW_026933071.1:62500-495000 GCF_032062105.1 Saccostrea cuccullata
AAATAAAAATTTTATTATAATTTTTTTCAACTTTTTTAATCAGTCAATTTTGAACAAGAACATTAATTGTACGTTCTGAAGAAACAGAATATGTGGAGAAAATAATTTACTTTCAATGTCTAATGCGCAGAAGTCCGAAAAAGGGTCTACTGTCAGAAACAAACAAACAAAAAAAAAACCAAAAAACTACAAAATTCCAGGAAATAATAAAAAGTAAGGATGTCCTGGAGTCTGAGCAAAAAAGAAATTTGAGAAAATTGGGCAAATAGCTTAAAACTTTTCATTAACTTTATAAATGTTTTTTTTTAATATGTACAAGTATTACTCGGTTTGGGAATGTGCAACAATGCTCTACCTTTCTCAAAATTTACGAACCATCCATGCCAGCTTAGCAGACTTATTTTTATATTCATATGAAGTAGAATTTATGCAAAATCCTATGCGTGAAAAGAAGAAAACACTTGCTGTGGCCTTCAACTCGACACTTAGATATATCGACGACAATTAACAATGGTAATTTCCATTCCTATGTCGATACGATTTATCCTGGTGAGCTTGATATAAAAGATACCACAGAGTCTGACACTTCTGTTTCATACTTGGATATTTTTTGCTTGAAAAAGTCGCTAATGGTAATCTAACAACCAGGCTATATGATAAACGTGATGACTTTAACTTTTCTATCGTCAACTTCCCTTACTTATGCAGCAATATACCTTCATCACCTGCATACGGAGTATATATATCTCATTTGATTCGATACGCAAGCGCATGCTCTACGTATGAAAAATTTCTGAAACGAGGATAATTATTGACAAGCAAGTTGATGAAACAAGAATATCAGCAGTCTCGTTTAAAGTCATCATTTCGTAAGTTCTATGGTCGATACAATGACCTTGTCAGCAAATACAATTTATCATTGAGTCAAATGCTGACTGACGTTTTTCATACCAATTGTAAGTCCATTTTTTATACACTGAATTGACGACGGATTTTTACGTTATTTCCTGATCATGACAAGGAGCACAAGGCGGGTGTGACCGGTCGGCAGAGGATGCTCACTCCTCCATGGCACCTGATCTCACCTCTGTTGTTTCGGGGGTCCGTGTTTGCTCTGCTCTTATTTCATATTGTTTTACGGACTCTGAGATTGTAAACTGTTCGTTATCTTCATATCCTTCTTGATGCTTTATGCAAAATACAATTTGCAAATAAAAAAGGGAGTTGCTTCCCGCCATATTAGCTTCATCAAAATTGCATTGTTATTTGTCAACCCTATAAAAGCTTCAGTTTTACCTGAACAGTCGTCTCTATCTAAAATGACATTTGTATGCCTCTGTATAGCCATGAAATTACAGAAGTTATTCGATATCAGTTACACTAGTTCATTCATTACTCCAATGCAAAGTAAAAAAAAACCCACAAAAACACCTTCAACAGAATAAAAATAAACAAAGAGGCAATTTCAAATAAACGATTACATGTTCTACATATATATGTATCATGTAGCAGGTAAATGCAGTCAGGTGTAACAAAAGCAAAGAGTTTAAAGACCCAGTGCTGATATACTAGACAGAAAAAAAAATTGCATATGCGTATTGTTCAGTTTTTAGTTTAATCTCATTGTACCTGCCATTACGACCTGACTCTACGTTGGAGTAGTAAGACTGACTTGGTTCGCATTCTTAAGACTTTGATGGTAAACGGTATTCTAACGATGTTCTGTTCTACCTGTATGTCTTTCCAATTTTGCAACATCCCTTATCCGAACAAGTACATGTATTTCAATCAAGCAATACAGTTAAAGCCATTTACAGCTTTTTTTGAAAATCGAATTCTTGGAAAGCCACAGCAGCCTGTTTCTGCCACCGCCATCGAATCGCCATATAATACCTCAACTGAGTATGCATTTGAAAAAATCGATTGGCATAAATTCCGAAAGACAATCACATCCACAGACTCCGCAAAAGCTGACCAAAGATCTACATTCAGGGAATGATAGCAATCCTATGTAGTTTTAAGCACTCATTTGCCTTCATTGGATATCATTTTAAGCTTTCATTTGTGGTTGTGTTCATTTTCTTTCCGAAAACTAATCTTTAACTTTTGAAACATTTGTTTTTATTTAATTCATATTTTTGCTTTATTTTTATCATATTTATATATTCAGCAAAAATTATTTACATAACGCACTATTTGAATTTTTTTGGTATGAAAATGTGTTACATTTTGATCTAATTACATGGTTAAAAGTGCAGTAATAAATAAGACCAAATTTAAGAAACATGTTATATAGATTTAATGGTACAAGAATTTATGCAACTGAAACACTTTCTATACATCTAAATATTATTCACAGTCGTTCTGGTATAAGATGAAGTAAAAATAAATTGATTATTTAAGTTGGTTTTGTAAAACGACCAATGAACAACACAGTTCCGGTAGAATTTTCTCTGATAAGGAACAAAAAGGGCCGATCGGCCTTAAATATCACTGGCGGATCCGGAACTACAGAGCAGGATGCTGAAACCGTTAGAGCCATTACCGCTGCGGCTTCCGTGCCTTCTTCGTTAACTTCAACAAATGCTTTGTAAATGACGTCAGAAACAAAAGTTTCCTCCGGTGGATTATCCATCATGGCGCTGAAGTCGGATTTATATTGGGAGAAAATGTCTGTGAAACCCATTCTGGCATAAACTTTGACAAGCTCAAACGAACTCTCCAGTTTAAATTTTGGAATGGAGACAATAACACATTTGTAAGACATTGTTTGCGTGATTTCATGAAGAATTTCAGGAGAGAGGTTGGATTCTACTTCAGAAAGCCATCTATTTTATTTGGAAGAAATATGAGCATACTCAGTTCCCTTCCTTTGTAAGGAAGATTCAACACTTTGCAGTCGAGGGACTCAGAAATACCGATTAGCCATTCCTTCTCTCCCATGTGCATCATATCAACCATTTCCGTTTCGATCTCAGAAATGAAAAATTTTTCACGTTGTTTCCGATGACTTAAATGGATTTTCCCAATCGCCTTTAAAGTAAATAGAATTTGTCAGTACAGTCACGGTCAGATCATTAATCACGTCTGGTGGAATCAGATCCTTGATTTTATTATTAGTCTGTTCTTCAACCCATGTGTTAATTCTGGTTCTTGAACCCTCCGGATTTCCAACAAAGTTTACCAGTTTCAACTCGCTATTGTAAAAATCGATAGATTTTTGTTTGTAAGTCTCTTTGATATGAAGTCCAAGTTTGGAATATATTCGGTTTGCAATGGCTAGCTTAGCCCCTTCTCTAGATTTTTCCTTCAGAGTTGAGTGTAGTTCCTTGTACGCCTTGTGTGGATCAGGAATACCGGAGAGACCCAAAACTTGTTTAATTTGAGCCTCAGATTCCCCTTTGGTGCCTAGCATTGTTAACATTAAGGCAATCGTCACACTGTATGGGGACAGAATCAAATTGTCATTCCACTCCGACAAAACGTTGTGCAGTCTTAATGAAAAGTCTGCCACGGCACCCTCCATTTAAAAAAAAGATATTAAAGAGCCAATGTAAAAAAGTTGTATACAAATTGCACATTATATGCACAGATTCAGTATTCCAATGTCCTTTGTTTTGTATATAACAATACACAATTTACAATTTATTTCAGCAATTTGTTTATTTATATATTTTTCTTGCTATCAACACTTCATTTATTTTAATTTTGAAATTCGTAATGCATGTATTAGTATTTGGGACATGCTGAGAGTTTAACGCATGATGCACGAACGTTTTAATGTTTTTTTTAGTTATGCATTAATAACTTGTAATGTCCAATTTGAAAAACGGATTTTTTTTTCAAAATAAAAGGTTTAGTGATTTTTTTTCGCATAGTTAATCAAACAGTCCAAGACATATTTATTTTGTTAAGTAGAGAATGTAAAAGAGGATGATATCCCCTTTTTGGGATTAGTACCATACATATTTGAAGAATGTGGTTTTTTTTGTATTTGTGACTGGGCTGTTTTCTTCATTTTTAGCTCTACTGGTCAGAGACCATAAGTGTAGTTTCTAGTCCGTCCCAGACTCTAATTCTATAGTTCTCATTCTCAAGATTATGCTCCGAAAACGATTTTTATACCGAGGCAGGCTACTGACAGATAGGTTTGTTACAAGGATTTCACCAATCAATAAAGTCAGCATTACTTATATATGTTATGGTCGCTATATTGATCTTTTCACAAATATAACCTATTATTGGCTTCAAAATAATAACGCCATCGTGTCCTCTTTGTTACCCCAGCAGTGTATGTTGTGTGATTTTAAACTTATTTGACAACCTTATGAATTAGGTTTAATAAAAATAAATCCACAAGATACTGATGTACAAGTAACAGTTACTGGCACAATGCGCCGTTGCTTTATTCTTTATAGAAAGTTGCACGGAATACCCGATTTCGCGGATTCAACGATACCCTAATATCGAGTATTATACGCGATTTCACGGATAATACCCGATTTCGAGTATTCTCTCCGACCTGTAGGCCTTTCAACTGCCGCTAGGGGTCGGTGTTATGAACGATAACTCACTGCTGAAACCTGTTTAGAGCAGGCTCGGGGTATCTAACTGTTTACGTGCAAGGCAGTTTTTAGCATTTCCCAAGTGTTTCTTTGCTCTCAGTAGAATCCAGTGGGTTTAAAATTTAGCACCAATGTTAAACTTATTTACTGTATAGTTGAGGACACCGGTTTACTGCATATAATTAAATTTTTTAATTAAAATAAAAAGTGAAATCTACCCTCCTTCTCAGTTCTAACCTATTTAAATTTTTATACTCGGTCGTTCCCTTTCGTGCTTAGTAACACAAATAAGATGATCAATTGTTGCATTTACTTGTAAAAATATATATATTTACACAGGAAGCGAAAAAGCGCGAACACAAAAAACATGACATTAAATTTTCTTCTTCATAATAATCGTCAAAGAGAGTTAAAACTATTGAATATAGTCTGTTCCCCATTCATTTGACCCTGTTATTTCAGGTAGAGTGAAGGCATTCTCTTTCTCTTGGTCAAAACTTTTTGTGTACAAAACAATGTAAGGAACCCTTTTGTGTATATAACAATACCAATGCTGAAGCAGCCTATATATCATTCCTATAAAAGATAACTCATAAATCGGCACTAAGTTGGTCATTTTTCACGCCTGAGTTATCTGTCCTTAAACACAACATCGGAAAAGTCAATTATAAATGATTTAACTTTTTAATGATGTAATCAAAAGTATGCATATTAATTAAGTTATTATCTTTTTTGATAATTTCATGTACCTATAAATCTATCTATACAATGTTTTTTTACCATATGTGCAACTTGAAAAATTAGTTGAAAGGCCTACGACCTGTTCAATAAAGTAACCATATAAAGAGGTCCAATAAAGGGTAAATAAAATAAAACCCATAAACGTAATGTAAAAACAGTTATAATTAAATATTGATTGTGACAAACCCAAATACAACCTTGCTGTCTGTTTGGAAACGGAAGTCCTGTAGGGATATACCTAAGTGTTGAGAGATTGTTTCAGCAATTTCTATTGCAAGAACCGAGGAATAAACTTCAAGCCGTGGAATGGTATGCTCTTTCAAAGGCACAACCTTTGCTTTTCCGAGAATGAACCCCATATGTGTTGGGTCTGTTAGATCAGTAAGATAGGCAATGGTGGCTAGCTATTGCCTTCTCGGAGGCATCGCAGTAAAAGTGAACTTCCTTCTGATTGCAATCAGAATATGATACTGGTAAGCAAGATCGATGAATTCACACATCATTAAGATCGAGTCATAAACTTCTCCAAAGATCCCACTCTGAAAATAACTCTTCCGGAAGTGGTTCATCCCAGTCAACAATTCTGTGGATCAAGTGTTTGAGTAGGAGTTTCCCTTTAATTACAATAGGTGCCATGTAGCCTAACGGATCATAAATACTTTTTATCGTGGACAAAAAACACTTCATGTAAACTGCTGTTTGTCGTGGAATGAACAAAATAAGAATAAATCCATACCTACATCCCATTTAATGTCCAAACTCGCTTGAACTGGAAGACAATCCTTCCGCAAGTCAAGGTTCTTAATATGTTTGGCAAGATCGTCAGTAGGAAACGCAGCCATGACTTCATGGTTGTTTGATTCAATTTTGTGCAACCGAACATTGCCGCCTTGCATCAGAGCTGTTTATGCATCCTTGACAATAGTAACTGCACTACTAGGTGTGGGAAACGATGCGAGTCCATCATCCTTGTAAAAATCCTAGTGAATGTACTGAACAGCTTTAGGTTCCGCATCTTTAACGCAAAGTCGTAAGCCATAGGTGGCAAAGGAGGTCGAAGGCCGGTTCTCGAACACGTATACACACATTCGATATCGTACAAGTGGCTTGTTCAAATTACAGTCCTCATGCCAAAGAAATCCAAGAAATTTTTTATGTTTCGGCTCAACGCTGAAGCAAAAGAACATTTGCTAGATATCTGTGAGTATGGCTACGGGTTCTCTTCTGAATCGCATCAAAACTCCAAGAAGACTATTAACCAGATCCGATCCAATAAACAAAATGCCACTAGACTAAAGGCCATTGAACGCGGAATAGTCAAATATCACATGTGCCTGCCCTGGCTTCTGGGGTAGTTAACAGCAAAGATCGTCAGAAACTAACATTCTTCCTCTGGTTGTAACGGAGGAGCCCTCTCAGCATGATCGTTTTTGTGTATCTTTAGCATGAATTCAATGAAGTGTGAGTCCTTGACAGAATCCTTCAGCAGACTCCATTATAAGTTTCTGGCTCCCTTGAATACCATTAATCGTTGGGATCTCACCTCTGTTCTCGGGTATGAATTCACACTCAGTTACCATTGGCAGATCAAGGCAGACTCGTATGTCCAAAGATTCCGCGACTTGTCCAGAGACACGTCTGCCCCATGCATTAACTTTGCCTGTGCATGTAGACAAAATGTAAAGAGACTAGGTACTACCAACATCAAGCTTATCGAAGAGATACGGAGTACCTTAGGTACTGGTACTTTGGTCATCAATAACAGCGTAAGTCTTAAACGCATGTTCTACATAATATTTAGGGTAGATCCAAACTAAATGTATCTTTGCACATGCCCTTGCCACAGACTGGTGTATGCTGCCACAACTTTATCAGCCACCGCTTTAGATTGAGTTTCCCGCCATGCGAAGTTGGTAAGTTATGACTCTAAGTAGATCTCTAATCATAGAGACCGTCCTCATGAAGAGCTGAAGGATGTGACGCTGAGAAACGCTACAAGCAACCTCCTTTGAACACTTTAGAAAGTCATGCTTTTGAATTTCGCAGCATTTCAAACAAACTGTTTCGACCGTAGGAGTTGTCTGCGTTTTTCAATTGTCAAGGAACGAAAGGCACGGAACTGATTGAGAGTGTGGTTCAAACTCTCATGATAAGGACAAGACGCTAGTTTGGTATGCGGTTCGGTCTCTTCTGCATCCTTAGTATCTGATGTATTTTTAGTGGCTACATGTAATTGCTTTTAAGTCATTGTATTCGCCTTTGACTGCTGACCATTAGTTTGCGGTGATTCATGCATAGATATGGATTATTCTTTATCTTTGCCATCTCTTTCACAAACATCAAAAACTCACTGAATGGAGGATACACAGCACGATTTTGCGGCTCTGTTTGTCCACTTTCTTGGAGAGCTCGAGATGACAGTTATCTACAAACAATCACTACTGGCTTTTAAAACCCTTGTCCGTATGAAAATCCCCTGTCTTTCTTTGTGTCCTACAGCATTTTCACAGTAATCTACGGTATATCTACAGTATGGTACGGTATGCCAGCTCTGTATATGCAGTAAATCTCTGTATACCACTGTATGTATCCCCAGCATGCCACAGTAACATACAGTAGGCCCTGATACGCCTACAGTATGTCACTGTATGGTAACTGTTTCCTATAGACAACTACGGTAAACCCCAGTATATGCCCCGGTACGCCCCTGTATATGTTTATTGAAGCAAAAAGAAGAAGTATAGACACTTCCAGAGCATTGTACTGTTACCTTAGATGTGGGATTATCAATTAAGTACATTTAGTTATTTACCTGAGAATTTTTTAAACAAATTACAAACACAAAGTTATATATTTTTTCATTTGTTAAGAGACTTATTGAGGTCTTTTATAACTCTAAAATAACTCTGAAAAATTAATAAATCATTGCTTAAAAAAGATATTTATCTATCATTTTTTAAAATGAATTATTTAGTTATTCTTTTAATTGATTGATTAGTTGATTTATTTCTTTATTTATTTTGTGAACACCTATTTAATCCATAAATTACTTGGAATGACTTTGTAACTTTTGTTTTAAAAAAAAAAAAACAGGGGTGATGCTGCATTTTGGAAAATTGTAGTTTTTTTAAAATGATTGATTTTCTTTGAAAAAAATAAATAAAATTAATTAACGGAGTGAAATTAATCTTTGTAAAAACAAATCAATCAATTTTTTTTTTTTACAAATGCAGAGCTGCATAGTAGACATGGCACAAAATAAATAAGGTGAAGTGGTATGTGAAAATTAAATAAAATAAATGACCAAAAAAATTGATAAATTAACTAACAATTCATCTTATTTATTTATTCTGTTAATAAATTTATCTACAAATACATAAATAAACAAAATGAATAAATAAATAATTTATTTATTTTTGTAATTGACAAGACAACAAAGTAATCAATCATATATCCACCCCCCCCCCCATTGATTTTTTTCTTAGTTTTATTTTATATAAAAAATTATTTATCCAAAAAATATGCTACAAAGTATTTTTTAAGCATATTAAAACAAATTTCAATTATTTTACGTCCATGATGGATATCAAATTAATCGTAAAATTATGGACAATTTTAATTTGTCAATTGCAATTGCATATTTTTACTTTGTTTTGATTGAAGAAAGAATGGTTTTCAAAACCCTAACACGATTATGAAAGAATTTCAAAGCCATTGATTGTTCACCAGTGACTCGGGGTTCACAGTAATGACACCTATTGTCTTTTTCACTGACCACTATACCTTTTTTCTTTTGTGGCAGAGAGCGACCGTGTCCACCCTGCGGCCGTTTGAAATAACATTTTCTCTTTGTATGAGAACCGATATCGTCAAACAAAACAAAATAAAAGTATCAAAAAGCTATTGACGGGTTAAGATTGTATATAATGAGACGATTATTTTGACATCCAACACGGTTGTAAAATAATTAAAAGTAATTCAAATATGCTTCAAAAGACTTTGAGAGATATTTTAGCATAAAATTGGTTACATAAAGTAAGCCAAATAAATCCAACTTGCGGGTATATAATTAATAATTCTGTTTGTAAATTCAATTTAGAAATAAGAAAAAAGTATTTATGCAATGATTAATTACATGCATTTAATTAGAATAAGTTTTAAAAGAACATCAATAAATTAAAAAAAAAAAAGAATTTTCCAAAATGTAGCTTTACCCCGGCAGTGTTTTTTTTTTCCACAAAAGGTACAAAGTCTTTCCAAGTATTTAATGGATTAAACAGGTGTTTCCAAAAAAATAATAATAATAATGAATTAATCAAAAAAGAATTAAATAATTTAACAAAAAATAGATAGATAAATATTTATTGAAGCAATGATTTATTAATTTTTCAGAGTTATTTCAGAGTTATAAAAGAACTCAATACGTCTTCTAACAAATTAAGAAATACTACTATGTGTTTAAAATATTGCTGAAAAATTTAAATTTTAAAGTTAAATTTAAAAAAAAAAACAGAAAATGTATTTTTGTCAAAGGATTTACCATTTGATGTATTAATATTGTAGGCACATGTATGAAAAATGTACAGGGGAAGGGGCAGGAAGATATGATATACATTATGTGTTTCTAATTTTATGATAAATAAAATAAAGTAATGGGGTTATTAAGTTTAATGGGATCTCGTTACTAGTAATGGAAAATAACTCTTCAATGTTAAATATTTCTGTCAAAGGTATTCTCATTTATCAAGTTTCATTTGTCTAATTCAATACCGATCTTACATTAAACTAAGAATATTAAAATTTTTATTTGATGTTGCAGGTTCCTATTTTTATTCTTCTCTATTTTTGACTCTTAGAAGAATTACACGCTTAGTTTGGACTTTCAGTAAGGCGTGGCATTCTCGACGTTGCCTTATTAGCTTCTGAAATATACACAGCTTCCCTCCACTGTTGAAATATACATATGATAGAAATGCGACCGAATGTCAACTTGTGTAGTGAATAGCCAATTAAAAGTTCTCTCCCGGCACAAAGGTGGTACATAAGTCGTCTCATCGTTATCAACAACAATTCTAAGTTCCTGATGTTATGCATTTCGTAACCATTGAGAATCTACTAGTATTCGCCATTACGTAGCGCCGAGAAAGTCACGCCCTACTGAAAGTCCAAAGTAAGGATAAAATCGTCCTAAGTTAAATTTTACACAACTGCTAGCAAAGACAACAAGAGGTCCATGGGTCACATCGCTTACCTGAGCAATGGCTAGCATTAAAGTAGAAATTAGTTTACTATTGAAAAGTTAAAACCCAAAAGTAGTCCCAACCAGTCCTTAAAGGGGAGAGGCAAACTTGAATCTATACTACATGAGAATGCTTCCGTATATATACATGTATGATCAATCATGGCTTTGCTATTCTTGATAAGAAGATATTTAAAGAGTTTTTCTACATATTTCTATCTAAACTTTGATCGGTTATTGGGGCCCCGCCAAACCCCTGGGGTCATGATTTGAACAAACTTGAATCTACACTACCTGAGGATGATTCCACATGAGTTTCATCTGGCCCATTGGCTCTTGAGAAGAAGATTTTTTAAAAATGCCATTAATGTTTCAGTAATTCATAATTCTCTCCCCTTAGAAGAGGTCGTGGCCCATCATTTAAACAAACTTGACCTTAGGCTACTTTGTGGCAAGTTTGGTTGAAATTGGTCGAGTAGTTCTTGAGAAGAAGATGAAAATGTGAAAAGTTTACAAACAGACGGACGCCTGACAAAATGTGATCAGAAAAGCTCATTCGAGCTAAAAACTGCCTAATTTGTACATTTTCAGCCTTGCAATGGTCTCTCAGATAGTGGTTAAATAGAACATTTCAGTTCTTTAGAATGTCCAGGGAATACATATCAGTGTCTGAATTTTTATTGGTTTAATTTTTTCAATATATGCAGCAATAAATTTTGCATGAATTAACTATCAAATAAAAGTCTGAAAACGTCATTCGAATGTTTTCAGATACACTATTATTCTCACGTTTTATTGTATTAAAGCACGAAATAATGAGTCCATACCGTAAATTTCAAATCATTGCGATTTTACAAAGATTCAAATTTCGTTAAATGTTTTGCCATGTAAACGGTTGCACTAAACAATATAAAATAAGCATTAATTTGTATCTTAAAGCTTCAAATCAGCACAACTAACCACAACGCGAACATTTTGTCATATGCATTAGAAAATTGTGGAATTTTGCCCCATAAAATTATCTAAGTTTCAGTAATACACTTTTCATTGACTTCATAGAATATCTTTTAAAAATCAAAACTATTAAACTTACAGAGCATCTAATCCGCTGGAATGTTTTCTAATTGAAACTTTAAGATTGCATACTAAACAGGAAACAGAAGCAGATAAAATCAAGACAAGCTGACATTTTATCAAGAACAATTAATATAACTATGCAAAATTCAAGTCAATATATCAGTAAATGTTTCTGTGAAATATTACTGAAATTTCAACCCTGGGCACTCTGCAGATACATGTACATGTATCTCAAGATAACTTTAACTATGGATACCTTTTTTAAAATATATGTAAAATGTGTTAACATTCTAAGAATCTAATTGTTTCTTGTCGTGACCAAACACATCGTTTATTATTTGATTATTACCACTACATGTACTCTAATATCAAATTCAAACAAAATTACATAATTTATAGTTTGAACCAACGTTTTCAACGATGATGTTATAAGCCCCCTATCTATTATTTTGGGTATTCAGCTCTTATCCACAACTCCATTTATACCTCTGATTGAATTTTACCTAGACTTTCACAGAATACTTGTTACATATTACCATTGTACACCTCTAATTTTATTTTTTGATCAGTGATATATTAGCAAAACATGAACACCTCCATTCTTTCTATAATACTGAATGATACCCATATCTTTTCAGCTATGCCACCTATACCATTAAATGAAATTTAAAAATACCTTCAAAGATTCTTTATTACATAATGACATTGTGTACTACCTATTTAATTTTTGATTTGACACTTATTTCTTGCCTACCAGAACAAAACAGGGACTTTGTCATAATAATGATATGGGAAAGGGGATAGGAAGGATATGGAGATAACGAACAGTATTCAATCTCAAAGTCCATAAAACAATACAAAATAAGAGCAGAGCAAACACGGACCCCCGAGACATCAGAGGTGGGATCAGGTGACATGGAGGAGTGAGCATCCCCTGTCGACCGGTCACACCCGCCGTGTGCTCCTGGTCATGATCAGGAAATAACGGGAAAAACCCGTCGTCAATTCAGTGTATAAATTATGGACTAACAATTGGTATGAAAAACGTCAGTCAGCATTTGACTCAATGATAAATTGTATTTGCTGACAAGGTCATTGTATCGACCATACATGTGTAGAACTTACGAAATGATGACTTTCAACGAGACTGCTGATATTCTTGTTTTTTCAACTTGCTTGTCAATAAATTACCTCGTTTTAGAAACTGTTCATACGTAGAGCATGCTTTTGCGTATCGAATCAACTGAGATATATATACTCCGCATGCAGATGATGAAGGTACATGTATATTGCTGCATAAGTAAGGGAAGTTGACGATATAAAAGTTAAAGTCATTACGTTTATCATAGAGCTTGGTTGTTAGATTACCATTAGTGTCTTTTTCAAGTAACATATCCAAGTATTAAACAGAAGTGTCGGACTCTGTGGTATCTTTTATCTCAAGCTCACCAGGATATATCGTATCGACGTAGGAATGGAAATTACCATTATTAATTGATAATACGTCGTCGATATATCTAAATGTCGACTTGAAGGCCACAGAAAGTATCTTTTTCGTAAAATTTTGCATTAATTCTGCTTCATATGAATATAAAAATAAGTCTAATAACGGAGCGCAATTTGTACCCATAGAAATTCCAATAGACTGTTGGAATACCTGGTCTCAAAAACCCACATAGATGTTATCAATCAGAAACTCAAGCATCTTCTTGATTTCAACTTCAGAGTACTTATGTTTTCAATCAGAATCTGTTTAAACAAAAGAATTTTGCAAATGACCAATGACGAGGTAAGTAAATTTACGAGTTCCATTTTTATTGAAGAAGCAGCTTTCAATGATATCAAAAAGCCTGGATTTTAATTTTTCGTGGGGCATTGTTGTTTATAAAGTTGAAAAGTCGTATGTTTTTAAGCTGTTGATTTTTGTAAAGTCTTGTGATTTCAAAGTGTCCAAAAGTTTTTTAAAGAATTTTTTAATATCCAAATCTGATTTACACCACTTAAATACCGTAAATCTGGAAATTTTTGCTGTATATAAATTTTTAGCAAATTTGCGAGTGCATTGCATTCGCAAAAATATTTTTCTTAAAAATAAATCACCAATAAGAAAATGTAAACAAAACAATGGTCGCAAAATTTTGAAACGTAAAAATTAATCAACAGCATTTTGACCCGAATTCGCAAAATAAAATCGACTTGAAAATTTCCAGATTTACGGTATATAGTTGCACAGTACTCTTGAAGTTTTTCCTTCACTACTGTCAATATCTTAGTGAGGAGTAACGAAAGAGGCTTGGTTAAAGATTTGCTGGAACCTGCAATGTATCTTTATTTGTAAGGATTCTTATGAATTTTGGAATCCAATATATATAAGCTAGTTCAAATTCATTTTGGCTCTCTGGAATATTAAAACTATTCAAAACTGACAGGTGATTTTGAAGCATTTCTTCCTTAGAAAGGGAAGTATGAGTAAAAGTAGGATTACCACTTGTAAAATTAAGGACAGATGATACAAACAAGTTTTTTCTTTGAAAAAGATTAAATAGCATGTTACAAGTTTGGATGGTTCTAAAAAAAATTTCTCCTAAGAAAAATATTAATATACCAAGCCAGATGAATTTTATTAGGAAAAGATAAATGGTAAAAATCAGCCTATGTGTTATTGCTAATTTTTTGTCATTTTGTTCTTCCTCTTAAAATTCACCTGGCTTGGTATATTTTTCAAAGGATTATTTTACACTTTTAGCACCATGGTTACATATTCTGAAATTTGTTTTCATCTGTTAACATTTACTGAATGTGATTTGTCTATATTAGTTTTTTTCATTGAAATATTATTAATATTTTCCAAGTCTTTTTCATTTTCCAGTTCTTAGGAGAAAAAATTCTAAATCCCATCCACTTTTCTAAACTTATGACTTGATATTTAATCTTTTTCAAAGAAATAAATTGTTCGTATCATCTGTCCTTAAATCCAAGATCTTCTAGAATGCAATTTATAATATGAGCCTTACAAACGAAGACAATGTTGTTACCTGCTTTTTCAGCAGGAACCAGTACGTACTGATCGTGTAATCTATCTAACTCCTTTTTCACTTCTGGTTTATTGAACACAGAAGGATATATGGTTTTCATATTGTCCCTCAATCTTTTAATACGGGGCTTTAACATGCATATGGATCTGATACATTTAATCAATTCTGACAAGGTGTCAACGTCTTCTTTTTCATATCTTGCCTATTGTCAGGTGTAATTTTCCACAGAATCCATAATATTTATGAAATTCCGACGCCAGTTGAAGGATCAGGGTTCCCTATATTTAGGACCTTTTAAAATAAGTGATCTAAAGTCCTCATTACGAACTATATTTACGTCACCTGTAATAACGTGTCCAGCAGGACTATACTTATAGGGCGAAGAAGAACATGAACACGAAGGAGGATTATGTTACAGATAGTCGGTATCCAGGCCATGTAAAGTGTTTTTGTAATTTAAAGCAATGGTCGATGTATATTTGTAGGAAATACAAGGTGTAGTCTTTAACTACTTAGGGACATCACTTAGTGATTTAGTGCTCACAGTATCTCTAGTTTATATTAGCATTTATACTCAAATTGTATCATTCATTTTCTCTATAGATTTCGTACAATCGCGTGACTGAATGTTTTGCCTTAACGACAAATTTACTTTAACCATTAAGTCGCGAAAATTATCTCAAGTATATAAAATGCAATAAAGACAGTGATTGTCATGATTTTATATTTATTTGGTATTTTGTGTCTTCTATTTCCGTCATTTATTCTATAATACATTATGTAAAAGGCTTTTGCTATCATTGCAAGACATCACAAATCACTTCTCATTTCATATCAAGCTAATAAGCATTGATATCTATGGCTGGATTCAAGAAAATCTTATTTCTCTAAAACTGTATTAATTTTTCCTCCTTTTAAAGGGTACAAATATAAACTTTTATAGGATCTTTTTCTAAGACTTCCAAAGACTTCGAATCTTATAAAGATGAATAAAATGAAAATAGTTGCATGAAAAAAAAAACATTTACAAGCTTCAATTTGATGCATTTCAAATAAAATATTAATTTTTGGAGTTATCCTCCCTGGCTGAGGATTGGATATCCTTAACTAGTATATTATCAAACTTGAATATATTTATTTTTCATTAGTAATATTTATTATAAAGCTTGCTCGCATTGTTCAGAACATAATTTGTTAAAAAAAAGAATAAAAGATTGTTATCCCGCCGTATTAAATTCATAAAGATCGCATTGTTATTTGCCAACCACTATATTAGCCTCAATTTTGTTCAGAGTTCAATGTATTTTGCTTCACTTATTTACCTGAACAGTCGTCTCTATCTAAAAATACTTTTGTATGCCTCTGTATAGTCAGAAAATTACAAAACTATTTGATGTCACGTGAAATAAACACAAAAATACCTTCAACACAATAAAACTTAAACAAAGAGACAATGTAACATATACGATTACATGTACTATATGCATCAGGAACCAGGTAAATTTAGTTAGGTGTAGCAAAAGCAGAGTTTAAAGATCCATTGCTGACATACTAGACAGGAAAAATTTGCATATGCATATTTACATGTCGTGTTCAGTTTTTAGTTGTTACTCATTGTACCTGCCACCACGACCTGACATTTATTTGGAGTAGTAATATTTTTCAATTTAACAATGCAGTTAAATCTACATACGGCTTGTTTTAAATCACATTCTTGCAAAGCCACAGCAAACTGTTTCGGCCATGGACACCAAAATCGCAATATTTAAAAAAAAAACAATTGAGCATGCGTTTGACAATGGAATCGATTGGCATAATTTCTCAAAGACAATCCTATCCACAGACTCTGCAAAAGTTGATTCAAGATCTACATTCAGAGAGGGATAGCATTCGTATATATAGTTTTTAATATACTCATTTACCTTCACTGAATGTCGTTGTAGGCTTTCATTTGTGGCTGTGTGGGGCATACCGGATATTGATCATCATCTTTAATTTTCTTTTTTGTTCTTTTTTTTTTTAAGTACATTTATTTAATACTATTGGTTAAATTTGTTTAAAAAATTTAAAAGGGAAACAGCTGAACAAGAAGAACAAAACCATTGGTGTTTTAAGACGACAACATTTAACAGATAAGGTATACATTTAGCAACATTCATACAATACTTTGAACACTTGCGTGCAAAGTCATTCAACGAAGGATTGAAGTAAAATAATGATTTTTTTAATCTGCATCAAAGTCTATTGTTGAAAAAGGACTGTATGATATTACAGGATATATAAGCAAATGAAAATGAGTCTTATGTTCTCTTGGGTATAGATTTTTACACTTTATCTATTTGGAAAAATATAAAAACACATGTATTCCTTTCTTCTTACAGTCTATAATCGCTCTTAGTGTAAAAACAAATGATTTTCAAGACAGGATTTCATTTGTATATATCTATTCTGACTTACGTTGGGTCACCTTTTTGTTCCGGTATTTATGCAGTCAAAAAAAAGAAGTATATTAACATTTTTATGTCAGAAAAAGTATTCATTGTATATAATAAAACAAATGGAGATAACGTACAATATTCAAGATCAAAATTCTATCATTCAGATGCTGGGATAATAAAACGGACTATTCTGCAATATGTTCCATGAACTAACGTTGGGTTAATCTTCAAATGCACTTTACATATATTTGCCTGTTTCCTCAAGTGGTTTTTGTAAATATCAACCATGTAAAATATCACCTTAATTAATCGCGCTTTACTTTAACCACATTACATGATTTTTAATATGTATGTGTTAACTTTCACAATATGCCGATGTTGTAACTGCATAAAAATTGCATGGTTACCATGTTATAGCAATTAAAGTATGTAAGAAATTTTAATTCTCCGAATGCTTATTTGTTTTTAATTATTGAAAAGGACATAGTCAATGTGAGTCTTTTATCTATATCGATTATATTATTCAAGTAAAGAGATACAGAAATCTGTTCTATTCAGATGGTGGTACCTTTACTTTATATACTACTAGTAATTGTTAGTCCATTATTTATACATTGATTTGACGACAATTTTTTTCGTTATTTTCCGATCATGACAAGGAACACACGGCGGGTGTGACAGGTCAGCAGGGAATGCTTACTCCCCCATGGCACCTGATCCCATCTCTGATGTTTCGGAGGTCCGTGTTTGCTGTGTTCCTATTTTGTATAGTTTTATGGACTTTGATATTGAATACTGTTTGTAATCTCCATATTCTTCTCATGTACAGATGTAGTTATATACAGATAAGATAATAAATAGTAAGAGGTATTTAATGTAAGGACCTGTCAGATGTTTATAATTTAACTTGTCGTACTGTGTAATATTAATTGGGTGGGTGGACTTTACTTGTAATGATATTCCACCTGTGTCAAAACGTTGTGACATCATTGGCCGAGAATGTTAGATTTTGTATTTCTTTTAACATGCCATGAATTTGTTACCTTTCATCTTAAATATTCACGTATTTCTTGAGTTAACTGTCATTATCTTAGCAGTTCTACGTGTTTGCTTTAGCTGTAATAGTTTGAATCAACTGCTGCCATGCCACTTGTTTACATTCGGCCCGCCATCTTTATATCGGTGAATGCTATGTACACAGTTTCGTATTTTACCAAACTTGATATTCATGCTATATTACGGGCATAATTACTTGCTATTTATTATGTTAATTATTATTGTGGATTCTACTATTCATTTTAGCCGTTATTATTCCTGATTACATGTGTCTACAACTTGCACTATGTTTTTTATCCATCCGCCATATCGTCTGCATACTCAGCAAAATTACTTATGTGAAATTTACTAGTTTCAGAGGTAAATTGCTTACTTACTTATTATAGACACATATTTTGTAATCCATATTTATTGGTAATTTTATCTATTCACATGTTAGTTCCAGGGTTTGTTTGTTATCCATGTTGTACGACAACTTTGTCCGACAGTACGATACGATTTTCATTTTGTACAATGTCGAACATTGTCGTGATTGGTGGAACGTCGCCGTACAGCATTTTTATTGGTTGAATCTAGTCATGTGACCCTTTTCCGAAGGTTATATATATGGGCCGATCGCATTATGTAACCAGATAATTTGCCGAGTTGTCAAGCGCGTATATTTCGAAGAGACAATTCCAAGATACGCCCATATTTTCACCGTAGCCTTATATAGCATTACCATTGTGATTTTAGGTGAGAAAATGGTCGACAATTATCTCCCAACACACTGGACACCTATTTAATTGTAATTAACTGTGGGGATCATCCTAGTATAGCCATTTTACACCCCCCCTTTTTTTTATGATAGTAGCCTGTACGGTAGACACCACCAGAGTTTATTATTGTAACTGTTTAAATGAGTGCTGATTTATGATTTTATAATAAATATTGTTCAGACCAAGACGATTCATATGTTTCCCTATAACCAGAGGAACAAGGATTTTAGTACAGGAGTACTACCAGCATTTATTTTGTAGAGTCCCTGACTTAAGCTTGGCCATTCCCAGGGAGCTTACAATTATTTTCTTTATGTTTAAAAGACAATTACAACAACTATAGTCTTGAGAATGCAATAACATTTGACATACATGATGGCTTTATTCATTTCTGCATTTTCTGTAACAAACTAATCCAACATTTACATAATGCTAAATAATTTTTTTATTTTCTCGTACATATGTTTTCAGCATTAAATTTATTATGTCCTCCTGACCACGTTCCATTGCAATAAAAATAGCCTGGCTGACGACAGCACCATGTTCTACAAGATATTCAACAACTGGAAAGTGTCCATTCTCTGCAGCACGACATATTGAATTTTCATTATAGAAACCTTGCAAATTAACCTCTGCCCCATGCTCAACTAAATATTTAACAATGCCGAGATGACCTTGACCAGAAGCGCAATGAAGTGGAGGGTCACAAATGTTATCAAACTGGTTAACATCGACCTTATCAATAAGAAATTCTACCACATCTAAATGACCACCTTTACAAGCGGACGATAAACAACTAGCACCGACGTTGATATCAGCATCATTTTCTAGCAGAAACTTCACGGTCCTCAGATGTCCAGATTTAGATGCATAGCATAATGGAGTATTTCCGTTGCGGTCACATTGATTGACATTAGCACGGCGTTTGATAAGTTCTTCCAAAATTTCGAAGTAATCTTTGCTTGAAGCAACACATAAAATAGATGTGTCAATTTTAGCACAAATTTTTTGATTTATATCAGCGCCATTATCTAAAAGGTACCTTATAATGTGTAAGTGTCCATTCATTGCAGCACAGTAAAGTGGATTCTTTTTAGAAGAACTTAGCAAATTAACATCGGCCTCATGTTCAACTAGATATTTCACAATACCAAGATGACCTGAAGTGGCAGCACAATGAAGTGCAGGATCACATTTGTCACAAATTTCATTGACATCTACCTTTTCGATTAGATATTCAACAACAGTACGCTTACCATTTATACAGGCGGCAGATAGACACGTGACATCAATATTCACATCAGGATCACTAGTAATGAAATGTTTAATAATTTCTAGGCTGCCTACATAGGATGCAAGCTGCAACTGGGACAGGTTATCTTCGTTCCAGACTGCGCCGTTTTTCGTAAGATACCTCACAAGATGTACATTTCCTGACGCCACTGCTGCATAAAATGGAGACGTCCCATTTACCGTAAACAAATTAATGTCAGCACCTTCTTCGATAAAGGTCTTAACTACGTCGTATTGACCAAACAAACAAGACAAATGCAGGCAAGAAAAGTTGTCCTTATCACACTTATTGACGTTTGCTCCTTCGTTTAGCAGAAATTTGACAACGTCAGTACAGCCAACAACAGAAGCAATCATTAATGGCCTCCAACCCTGATAATCAATGTAATCAATACAGTCATGTTTTACGCAACTTAATATCAGTTTGACCATATCCAAACTACAGCTAGAACAGGCAAGATTTAAACAATACGACTGTGATTCTAGATCATTACCAAATACTACTCCCTGAATGTCCTGACTGCTTTTATCAGTGAGACAAGCCTTTCCTTTTACAAGCTGACTTTTTTCTCTGACAATTTCTATTAGACCAGAAAGTAAATGAATGTGGTTATATGCAATTAACCAGTTTACAACCCGTACATGAGATTCGTCCAAAAGAAAAAGTCTTAAGTCTACTGTAACATCTACTTTTGTTTCTAAAAGGTTTTCCATTTTTTGGTTTATTTCATGGAAAAGTTTCTTCGTTTTTTTATTTAAATGTTCATCAGTCTTGCTCTCAAAAAACAATTGTTTAAAATCATCATAACTGAATTTTTTCAAAGTTTTGCAAAAAACCGAAACAAATACTTCGTTTTGAGAAAATTTTCCTATTCTGCTGAATACGTCATAGAGATTGAATTGTTTAATGTCACGAATTATGCGGTTGACCAACACGGGAAAATGATCAACACCGACAGGAATAAGATTATCACTGCATGTTGACCCCTCCTCCACGAATGTTAAAAGCTTGTAAAAAGAGGTAGAGGTAAAATGTTCAATAAAGAAGTCTTGAAAATATCTTCCAAAGTGAACTGCCACTATTTCGAACAAGCTGTCATGAATGAAAGAATATTTACCATCAGTGTCCTGCATCAGATAAGATCCCACCAATACCTGAATTGCATCTTCAAGTTCTGAATTTGATGTTGACCTGTTTAATCTACAGCATTCATAGACTTCTTTTAGACATTTTCTATCTAAAGATTTTGGAGAGACACAATTATCTTTGATGACACAGTACACCAAGCCTGCATAATGTAATTTGTTGAGCTTTTGCATTTTATCAAGATCTGAAAATATACACTGGTATGGATGTAGGAAGAAATTTTCACCCTCAGACTAATATTTTTTTTCAGACGAAAATAATCTACACAGCAATGGAAACATAGGCGATTTTCTAGGTAGATTTAAATCTTTTAAGTATTTTTTCTGTAAGTGATTTTCTAATATATTTTTCATGCTTTCATCATTGAGCTCATTTTCTTCGTCATCTAAATCGATGACATGATTGATATCTGTAACAAAACTATTCAAAGATTTCGACTCCTTAAACACAACAGACCTACAACTCATGAGTAGTTTTGATCCCGACTCTATTAAATTTAGCACATTTTCAGAATGCCTGCTCAGATTGTTATACAAGCTCAAATCTAGACCATATACACCTAGCACATCATCTATAACGAATAATTGCTTGAAATGCAGCTTTCCATAAAGGATTATCTCTTCAAATGCTGAGACTGGAATGATCTCATATCCCTCGTGTGCAAGCTCCAGAGCAATGTGACGAATGAGGAACGTTTTTCCTCTACCACCACTGCCAGTCACTGTCACGAAAGACAAGGACTTGAGTTTATCACGAACTGACTGATAAGCAGGAACAGTCACAAAAAGTTTGTCCTCTTCTTTCCACTTTCCTACTTTTTTCTGAAGTTGTTCTAAGATAGAATCATAAAAGTAGTTTTATACAAGTTTCCGCGCTATTAACAAATAAATATAGTGATTGAATAAAGATAGATACATCGTATTTCTGTCAGATTTTATTCGATGACGATTTTTTTACGCATTTTTTATAATATATATATTTTTGACGATTTAAATTGAAAACAAACTCATATAAACACAACCTCATCATATATCACCTACACGTCTTCTCACACAAACACACACGCACCCTTCTTACACCACACCCCCCCCCCCCCCCACACTCACATACAAACGCTCTCACACACAACTGCATTGAACTTTATTTAATAATGTTTTCCCTTTAAATGGAATTTACGTCAGTGAGCAGCCATGAGAGCATAATGACGCATAATAGAAGTAGTAATTAACTATTTTTTTTTCAATTTAAAAACTTAAAGCTCAATACTGAACCATGCATGGTTTAAGAGAACAGAATATGTACCTCTTATGTGTTTTGGAATGTGATCCTCTACGCGTTTTTCTACGTTCTGAAGTCTTTCTGTCAAAACAACCAGACTTCGTTTAACTGAGGACCGTGCCACGTGATCTAAGTCTTTGTTCTGTAAGGAATTTATTTCTCCATCCAGCTGACCTCCAGCAAGTCTTTGTATGACCTTAAATACAAAATACAAAATAATAGCAACGTTTGCACCAATTATCTAAGGAATGAATTTAATAGCTACCCATTTTATACGGTAGAAACTGGGTCGGGGCAGTTTACGCTTTATAAACCGCGAAAAGGTTTATAAAAAATCGTAAACTGTTCCAACCCAGTTTATACTGTATAAAATGGGTGGCTATTAAATTCATTGCTTATAATTTAATTTTCATTCATTTCATGTTAGAAAATAATATAATTGTTCTCACAAAATGACTTCATTTTGTATAAAATTTGAATGTAACGTTAGACGGATTTATACGTTTTTGACGCAAGTGATTGTGACGTAGGCAACCCATTTTATACGATATAAAGTAATTTTTTATCCAACCTAATACATCGTTACAACCAGAATTAAATTCCCAGCAGGCATACAACATTGAATAAACTTTGAATCAACGTTGTTTCTTGTATGTTGATTCAACATTGATTTTATGTTAGATTTGTATCAACGTTGAAATCTTAACATTGAATCAATGGTAATCATTGATAATCAACGTTGATTATATGTTGAAAAACAGTTGATTCAACATTTATTCAATTATTTATTTTGGAAAGGGGGGTGTCATATAGTAATAATATACTTTCTTAAAATTTCAACCGTTTTATTGCACGGTTGCTAAGATTCCTTCATAATTGTTGAAGGGATAGCGACCCTCTGAGGAGACAGATAACGTTCAAAGTTCAAAGTAGTAATACTATTTCTTAATCACTTTCCTGTGACATCTGAGTAGTCAATTAGATGAGATCAAACATTACTTTCTATTTCTTTTGCACATTCTTTTGTAATTGTTTTATTATATTTAACAATAAAACATTTAAATCCAACATCAAATCCTTATAAATTGAATAAGTTGTATCTTTTTAAGTACCATTTTAAAAATGGTTTTATATTTTAGGAACTTAATACAGTATTTTAATAAGAATGACTTTTTCTTTTACATGAAGAAATATTTAGAAAAAAGATAACTCCTCATCACAGATATATTTTTTTCTTACAACCACATACAACACTGTGATTTTCTGAATTAGGAAAGACCGGTCCATGATGTTTTCTAACATGATTTAACTAGGTAAATAGTAAGTATTATTTTCATATGCACCTCATATATTATATTTAATGTTGTGGTAATAAATCGTTACTCTTTCTATTCTCTGTGTTCAATTTCTTCATTTCAGGATCTGCACATAAAAATCATTCCTGAAAAAATAAGCAGCGCTTTATACTTCAAACTATTTTCCATGTGGCTTTAATGTTATTGTTGTTTATGAAAATCAATATTACAAATTTAAAACTTTCTAAGGTGAAATTTTAAGCAGAGGGTCCTGACCCCTAAAATGAAAACATACGGTATAATACTATATGGAAAAAAATTATATTTTATAAACCGTAAGTGTTTAATTTCCTTTCAATAGTTAATCGTGTTACAATAATTTTCACCAAATACATTTCATAAACTAATCATGTTACAAAATCCGAACATTTACAATTTACAAACGTTTTGTATTTTCACATGTGGTCATGAAATAGTCCGGAACATGAAACCATTCCAAGGTAAGATGCAAATCTTATACGGTACAACTTATGATGCACCAGATATGCATTTCGACAAATTATGTCTCTCAGTGTTACTAGAATTCTGACATGCCGAAATTTTTCTTTAAAGAGTATTTGTTTTTTATATATTAAACCTTGGTGTTTAGTCCTGAGAGTTGTGTTATGCTGTCTTTTTGAATATTTTCTTTATGTCCTACTGCGTATCCTCTTAATGCGTACTTTGACAAATTCGTACTGAATTCATATTCATGATTGAATGTGTAAAATTTCTATATTTACCATCCTTGTTAGTTATAATGGTAAGTAATGATATTCGGTAGTGCGACTTTGTCAAGTCCGACCTCGTTATGGTCAGACAGTGTTAAAATCCGACACTATAATAGTCCAAATTATCTATCAGCGAAAAATAGGATTGGTCCGCTCAGAGAAGATCCGACGTTGAATTAATGCTGGCAATTCAACTCAATTTGAATTCAATGTTGATTCAACGTTAAATTTTCAACGTTGAAGAATCAACGTTGAATCAATATAATTGTATCTAGATTTATCAACGTCTTAACCCAACTTCATCTAATATTTAACGTTTAAACAACGTTGTGTGCCTGCTGGGTTATACATGTTTACATTTTACTTCAAATACGCGATTCAGGTCAATCGATGGCCGATAGAAAATAGTTAAAGGACAGCAAAAAGGTTATAAAAAATACAACGATAATAAACTATAAAAGATGTCAGCGGCATTTTTAGTTGTAGTTAAATAGAAATTTTGCATAATAAAAGTTTGTTTCTTGTTAAGAACACCAGAGCTTCAAGGTTAAGGAAAATGAGTTGCATCTACTTGCCATTTAAATGGATAAAACATTTTCTTATATACTCGTATTCACGTGTTTCTTGCCAGGGAATCAACCTGACAAATGTATTCACAGTTTAGTCAACAAAGGAATTTAAACAGACGCAAATCGCCTGCATTATGACTTGGAAGCAAGATATGTTTGTGAAACACTGATTCCACCGTATGGCAACATAGTGAAGATTAAACTTTTCTTTAATGCACATTTTATATATTGGTACCCAAAGTAGGGTTTCTTAACTGGAAATGCAACTGTGAAGTCCTATCACCATCTGTTCCTAAGGTATCGCCAGGTTAGTTTTTTTTTAAAAGAAGGGCATACAGAAATCTTCAAGATGAAGGTCAGAAGGTCAAGGTTATTGGTTTTCAATAAGAGGTCTTGTCACAAAAATTACATATGTGAAGTAGTAAATTTCTAGTCTTTACCGTTCAAAACTTACTGACAAAATCAACGTTTTTTTATGTCTTGAAACTTCTAAGGTCAAGGTGAAAAGGTCAAGGTTATTGGTATCCAATAAAATGTCTTACCACAAAAAATACACTTGTTACATGGAAGCCCTAGCTCTTACCATTCAAAAGTTATTGCCAAGGTTAAAGTTTTTAATAAGTAGGGAAATATTAATACTATATTAATATTAATTAAATATTAATACTTAGAAAGTTCATCGTCAAAAGGTTAAGGTTGATGGTATCTAATTAAGGTTATTGGTATCCAATAAGCGGTCTTGTCACAAAAAAATACATATGTGAGGTACAGAAGCCATAGTCCTAACCCTTCAAAAGTTATGGCAAAGGTTAAAAATTGTAAAACGCAGGTCAAACACAAAGGTTTACGTCATAAGCTCAAAGGTCTTTGAATCAAATGAAAGGTCTTGTCACAAGGATTAAATTAATAAAGTATAAATACTATATACTATATGCTTTAAAAGATATAGTAAAGATTTGTTTTTTAAAGTAGGTCAAACTCCAAGGTCAATGTCAAAGGGTCAAAGTTATTGGTATCAAATGAAGGTCTTTAACAAGAATTACATATGTGAAGTATAAAAGCTCTAGCCCTTAAGGTTTCAAAAGTTATTGCCAAGGTTAAAGTTGTTTAATAAGTATGTAAATCTTTAAGGTCAAAAGGTCAAAGTTATTGGTATTTAATGAAAGGTCTTACCACAAAAAATACAAATGTGAAGTATAAATGTCATTGTTATTTCTGTTCAAAAGATATGACCAAAGTAAAAGTATGGAATTTTTGTGTAAAAGTGGGTCAAACTCCGAGGTAAAAAAGTCTTTGGTGGTACACAAAGAAAGGTCTTGTCCTAAGGAATATATCTTTATTGATATGAAAGTCATAGCTCCGCTAAATCAAAAAAATGAATATTTTCATTCAAATTTACACTTTCATAAAAAAAAATAGATTTGGTATTCATTGGGCTCGAACTCTACCAATCAATCAATATACAACCGAACCCTAGCAATAAAATCATTTCCAGCATTTCTTTTGAGGCTAGCACGGTAACCACTAGACTACACAACTACCGTAATGGATTACGGCATTTAAGTTATGTTTGTTATATAACCCTTGACTTCGTAGACTGTTAAACAGTGGACTCCAAGTATTTCTCGAAAAGATGCGATTGTTATGTCATTAAAGTATATTTTTAAGGTATGGTGGGTATTTGATCAATAATTTTGGTAAACAAATTTTTTTTTTTTATGCAAACTTTGAAGATTAATTCTAAAAAAAAAAATAGAGCGATGACACACTCATATCGAATATAGTTTAACTAGAGGTACTGAGAGCAATGAGCTCACTAAATGATACCCCCGCCTCCCATATGAATAAAATGGCAGTGTCCATGTTTTGCTCTGGAAAATCCAAAATATATTTCAGATCAAAAAGTAAAATAAGAGGTGCACAATGGCAATATGTAATAAAGATTCTGTGAAAGTTTCATCAAATTTCCTTGTGGTGTGAGAGGAGTTGCGGATAAGAGATGGGTACCCCAAAGCGTAACAGACGGACGGACGGACGGATAAACGGACGGAAATACCGATTACTATATACCCTCCCGCTTTTCAAGCAGGGGGGTATAAAGATATATATTCCGTGTTTAACAGTATTTTTGTACAGCTGAAACCAAACAAAAATTTCTGAAGTATGATTTGCCATAAAAAATGAAGCATCTTGCAAATTCGACAAAATATTATTTGGTATTAACAAAGTACTGGTCGGGAAAAGAACATAATATTCTAATGCATATCTATGAAGGATTGAGGTTTATGCTGGATCTGCGCATGTGCACGGGGAAAAGTATCGCGAGAATAATTGATCAGGTCGAAGAAACTATTTTCAATGAATTGTCTCATGGGTAACTACATAAAATGCCACATGTGTATTTCGAAAAGGCTAGTTTTTTTAAATCGCTCTCGGAAAGACGTGATGCAATTTGCCAAGCATTTTAATTTATGCCGTACATTTTTATCTACTAATCCCATGCTCATTACATAAAAATGATAAACGATGATAAAAATTAGTTTCCCCCACTCCATTGTCAAGTCCGTTTGTTTACAGCTTTCCCCGTGCTGCACTGTCAGTCAAAAGTCAATTTCACATGACTATTCCTCGGTACAAAAAGCAATCAACTTTGAGGTGTGCTCACGTATTGACAATGTTTACAACGTATACAACTTCGAAACACACAATTTGCTTCTCAATACACGTTCCACGATCAATGCACATGATAAAAATTATTATATAGATGTAATTTTAAAAAAAAATGCAACTTAAGTTTTCTTTATAAATGCATGAACTTTAAATTTCTAGTCACAAATAACTGAGCAACAACTAATTTAACCAGTTACATGGCAAATTTACGAGTATCGAGTCTAAAAATTGGAGTCTTATTTACTTGTGGAGACTTTGTGAGCCTATTCTTCGAATTTTTTCTCAAACAACGTTTCAAAAAACTGTAAATTGAATTTCCAGCAGTTATTTGAAATCGCATCCTAAATTTCCCTGTTTGTATTAACAATAAACATGTAGTAGACCATAATGCTTTTCGGCTCATTCACAAGATTGCATGGACCATTGTTTGCTCTGAGCATGCGAGATCACGTGATCATGAATATTTCAATAAGAGGTGGTTTAACATTCGACTCGGAGAGAAAAAATTTTTACTAAGTAGTATTTCATAACTTCTTACAGTGATGGAGTGGAATTGTCTCATTTGCAGAAAGTATATAACTTATATAACTTGATGAGACACCATATACATGTATATTTATTTCTTTAAAAATAAAACACTAATACGGCATATAAATCTTTAATATCGAGAAAAAAAATACCCTTTTTCCCCTCTTTTAGGTGTGTATATTATTTCGTAGGCACATAACCTCAATCTTCATGAGATTTATGCAAGTTGTAGCTATTTTACATTATTTACATATTTTTAAAAGCCATTCTTCCTGAAAACCAAATGCCTTGAATATTGCACAGATTTGTAATATAAAAAAGTTCTTCCAGCTTTGTAATGTAATTGTAGAGATAAGAGAAAACTGAATAAAATGTTCGAAAAATCTTTACCCCGTAAATATGACTGATAAGAAAAAAAACATTCCTTCACCTCCTTCAATTCTTTCCATTTCTTTTCAAATTCATTGTGGCTAATTGACTGTGGTCCATGACAAAGTGAGTTACGACAGATTCTGACTCGTTCGAGGTCGTCAGATGGATTTGTATCCATGGGATCCGGAGTTCCTCCCCAATCTTTTCTTGGTTTTTTAACTTTAGTCGATTTTCTTATTATTTTGTAAAGTAACGATATGTCAAAACTTGTAGATGTTACTGGTCCATATCCTGTAAAACAGAAGCTAATTAGCTGAGATATATGACCACACTTTGATCCTTAACGTGTATAGAATTCGGAGCTGAATTTTGTAGAAAATCTGCTTACAAGTAATTGTTTTTATCAAAATATTTTGAACTGTGTTTACCATGAGAAAAGATTTAATTGTCTCTATTTCTAGATGAAAAAAGATGTAAAACTAGCTTAAAGTCATTTTTCTTTAAATAATTAAATCCAGTAATTTGTCACCGTTTGTATATATTATTTGAAAAAAGCTGGCTTTTTTATCTAAAAGTACTACGATAAAACAGTAAAACATGTTTTCAATATCACGTTACATATTTAACATAAAAAAAATACCCATGAAACTCTATGTGGTGAAGCACTGCATTGCTATATATAATGAAGAAAAAAACCGTTTATTAAATACAATTCTCACCAGGAAATAACGTTGATATTTGTGCGTCGTTGGAATTCTTGAACAGTTTCTTTTCATGTCTTTTTAAATGACTTTCAAGTTGATCTGGTGGAATAATAGTATCAAACCACATCCTAACTGCCTTTTCTGCGATACCAATACCCAGAAAATAACGAAGACAATTTTCCTCTTCTTTGGAAACAATTGACTCATCCTCTGTTGTAAACACAAAAACCAAAGTACAGGTATCATTTTCATTGCTGGGGACATTAATAATAAATAACATTAATAATAAATTGCTGGGAAATGTAAAATGAATATTTTAATTTATTTTCATGTAAAAGACAAAAAAGGCAAAAACTTGAATTCATTAAATCCTTATTCAAAGTTGTAAAACCTGAATTCTTAAAAATATTATTATTAGTTTGTGTAAAATATTTGGAAATCTGAAAAATTTAATGATTTTTTTTAATGAATTTACGGAACCTTAAAGAAGTTTTAATCTTAAAGATATACACACCAGTTTCGAACTCTGGGTTTTCTGATTGTGAATCTTCTGATTCGGATTGTGAAGAATCTACATCTGTATACGTATCGTGCTGTGGTGATTCTCTGTCTGACATGGTTTGTTTGTATATCTACTACAATTCACATCCTGCAAAATATTTCATCCCTTTAAACAAATAATTAAAAAAAAAATTAAAAGACTAATTGATATCAAGCTACATACATAGCTATGGGTCTCCAGGTTTAGACCTGATTACATTAGCCTCTTGATTTTTCTTAGTAACAGATCTTTTCTTTCTTTACTCAAAGAAAGATTCTGTATCTGTATTGTGAACCAAACATAGCATTTCATTTTTATTCAAGATAAAATTGTGCTTTATATCAAATTATCTAGTTTTCAATTAATCATGAGAATTTGTTGTATCAAATTTAGAAAGGCTGTACGTTTTCACATTACAGAATTTTGTAAAAATTTGGCAATTTTAATTTCTGATTTACACCACTTCTTAATTTTAATAAAGCTACAAACATTTGGGCGGGCTCCGATGAATCCACTGGGTTTAAATTGTTTTGTTTTTTTAATAAATGTGTGGGTCGCCTCACCTTGGGGCAATCAGCATACACTATGCAAATATTATTTTCCAGTCAAATGACAAAATTACAAAGGCTACTTTTAGGTTTTGTGGGTTTTCCGTAATGATTGTGGCCACGGGACATAACTTGTAGAAAGTGTGAAATCAACAATTCTTGTTTCAGTAAATTGTCTGTCAATAGTTTACCTCGTTTTAGAAATTGTGAATACATACATGTTTAAAACATTGCTTATCGAATCATTGAGAGATATGAACGCCATCTGCAGGTGATGAAGATATAATGGAGCATAAGGAAGGGAAGTTGACAATTATAAATTTAAAACGCTTAGTAGTTAAATAACCATTAAAGTCATTTTAGTAAAATATCTAATTATGAAGAGATGTTTCAGACTTTGTTGTATCTTTTATTTCGTATCGCCCAAAGAATGAAAATTAATATTACTGTTGTTAATTGACAAAACGTCGTCGATATCTCTAAAAATGTCGAGGTGATGGTACAGAGACTGTTCATATATTTTCGCTTTTGACCTATCGAGTTTGAGGAAAAATATCAAAATGGATATTTTAAAGAAAGAACCAGGTGAAATAAAAAATATCAACACACTACTTACCAATATAATGTTATCGTTATAGCGTACCCTTCTGACCTTAATCTGATGGAAAATAAAACGAGAATTGATTTTTAGCTTTCTACCTTCCCGGTTACCTGAAACTATTTTAAGAAAAGAAGTCTCGCGAGAACTTACGTCATAGACCTAGATACAGTATATAGATTATCCGGCGGGGTTATACATTACCGATTATGGGTTAAAAAAAACCTTTAAGGTTAAGTACCTTTATTTTCCCGATTATTCTCAGTTAAAAACACGATTTGCATTAAATTCAGATTTAAAAATATCCAGTGCATGCTTCTGCTTTAAAATTATCTCGATGAAATCTACTCATTTAGGTTTTCCTTGACTTTTACTCTAGTAGGCATGTATTTCCAACAATTATACCTAGACTTTTTTTTACTGTCATTCCTTAAATCCTTTGAAACACTTCTCATCTTTTGTCCGGAAGTTGTTATAGCTGTAATGTTTTAATTTTCCAAAAAAAACAACCCATAATAGATGTCTTAATTTTGTATCTGAATAAAGTGTTTGCAAGAAATATGGAACAATGCTATATACATGTATGTGTAATACTTTTCTTTTAAGACTTGTCAACAATGGCCGAAAATACTCAATGGTTTTTTTTTTATTGATTTTGAAAATTTATATCTGATTGGTCTATTTTCAGTTTTTTTTCTAATAAAATCAAATTATAGAAATTAGAATTATTAGACAAAAATTTGAGGGATATCACCTGTGCACATAATTTAATTCAAGTTATCTACGTGCTGCTGAAGATCTGAGACAACGTGCAAGCTTCAGAAATAAGAGCTGTGCACTGTTATCAGGAAAGAACAGATGTTGTCTGTTGATGTATTATGATCGGGCTCGGGATGCTTGTAATTTGTTGTTATGTTTAGACGCCATGCTTGAATAAACGTTGTGTTCATCTATGAAATGTTTCATCAATGATTAGCCCTGATAGGCATATCAACATGGTGGCAGCGGTGCAAACTTGTTGTTAGTGTTACCGGTCGTCCCCGAAAGAGATGTTCCATGAACTATTGTGAGTTTTTATAGACAAACTTTGAATTTATTTTTCAACACGTGCTCTGTACACAACCGCCATATTGGATTCAGATTCGATTCTCAGTAGCCTGAAATTTTTATTCGGAATGGTGAACAAGAACAAGCTGCAGGACCTGTACAGATGTACAATTGTCCGTTCAGATTACCTCCCCAACTTGATTTATCCTCTGGAAATGTATCCGAGAACTACAAAAAGTGGAAAATACAAGTTGAAGTCTACATGTTTGCGTCAGGAGGAATCGACAAAAGTAAAGAGGTACAAGTAGCAATTATTTTGAGTTGTGGTGGACCTCACGTAGTCGAGATATATGACCAGTTTCAGTGGGAAGACGAATCTCATAGGAATGACCCTGCTAAAATATATGAGAAGCTACAAGCCTATTGTAATCCTCGTTCCAACGAAGTGTTAGAGTCTCACAGATTCTGGAAGTTACCTTATCAGGAACCCTTTGATAAATTCCTTACAGAATTAAGAACACGTGCAGCGTCGTGTAATTTCCAGGAACAGGAGAGGATGATGCGTGACAAGATTGTATTTACAGCTACTGGTAAGCTACAAGAACTACTGTTACGAGAAGACAAATTGACTTTGAACAGAGCAATTCAGATATGTAGGGCTTTTGAACAGTCAAACATACATGTGAAAGAGCTGCGAGAAAACATCACTTCATCTAACAAAGTGAATAAACTATCCACAAACAAACGACAGAAAAACTTCACAAAGCAGAAAGTGACACACAAACAGAAAAGTGATTCACAGTCTTCGAGCAAGGAGAAGAAAGAGTGTAATTTCTGTGGTTATAAACACGAACATGGCAAATCAAATTGTCCAGCATGGGGCAAAAGATGTGACAAGTGCAACGGGAGAAATCACTTTAAGTCCAAATGTAAGAAAATACATGCTGTTGGTGAAGACAATGAAGACAGTCCAGAGTTAGAAGACAGTTGGCTCCTGGCATTGAAAAGCAAAGATAAACAGAGCAAAGACATCACTGCGATAATGAACGTAAATGATTGCGACGTACGTTTTCAGTTGGACAGTGCAGCTGACGTAAATACCATTTGTCAGAAATATGTGAAGAGGGAACAGTGTCGTCCGTCGAACATTCGTCTTAACATGTGGAACAACACTCATATGAAACCCCTCGGTGAAGCCGAACTTGATGTAATCAATGTGCGTTCCAACGTCGTCCAGAAACTTAGATTTGTAGTTGTGCAAAACAATCTTACCTGTCTACTTGGCAAGGATGCAATTCAAGACATGGGACTTGTGACAGTGAACAGTGAGAAGTTCATATCTAAAGTTGGATTAGAACAGCCTCTTGGTGACTTGGGCATTGCAACTCTGAAAATTGACCCCACTATTCAACCCAAAGTACTTCCGTGCAGGAAAATACCAATTGCTATCCAGGACTCAGTGAAGCAGGAAATCGACAGACTTGTTGATCGAGGTGTTTTGATACCAATTACAGAACCAGCATTGTGGGTTAGTCAGATGGCAGTGGCTCACAAGTCAGACGGAAAGTTGCGAGTTTGCATAGATCCACAACCTCTTAACACAGCTTTGATACGAGAGTACTACCGATTACCTGTATTAGATGACGTACTTCCAAAGCTAACGAATGCTAAGGTATTTAGCAAACTTGACGTTAAAGAAGCGTTTTGGCATGTTCGCCTTGATGAGGAATCGAGCAAACTTACAACTATGATAACGCCATTCGGGAGATACAGGTGGGCTCGTTTACCTTTTGGATTGAAAGTGTCTAGTGAAATCTTCCAGCGACGGCTAGACGAAGCATTATCAGGACTGGAAGGTGTGTTTAGCATTGTCGATGACATTATTATTGCAGGATGTGGTGACAGTGAAGAAGCAGCAAAGCGGGACAATGAACTCAAGATGCAGAAAGTTTTCCAGAGATGTGAAGAGAGACATATTACATTAAACAAGGATAAGGAAGAATCCGGACTTCGTGAAATTTCATTTCATGGACACAAAATTTCTAAGGATGGTGTCAAGGTTGATGAAAGTAAAGTGAAAGCTATCCTTGAAATGCCAGCACCGACTGATGTCTCGGGAATCAAACGCTTATGTGGAATGGTTCAATACATGTCAAAATTCCTACCAGACTTGTCGAAGGTATTGGAACCACTACGACTACTTACCCGTAAAGACCAAAAGTGGAACTGGGACAGCAAATGTGAGTCAGCATTTCAGACTTTGAAGCATAAGTTGACAGAAACTCCAGTTCTGGCTTATTTTGATCCTTCAAAGGATGTTACACTGCAAGTTGACAGCAGCAAAGAAGGAATTGGTGCCGTACTACTCCAAGATGGAAAGCCGGTCGAGTACGCATCAAGAGCTCTTACACAAGCAGAGAGAAAATGGGCTCAGATAGAAAAGGAAGCTTTATCCGTTCTCTATGGACTTGAACGCTTTGATCAGTACACTTACGGAAGAAAAGTTTTTATCCATAATGATCACAAACCATTATCTGCTATATTGCGCAAACCATTAGGATTAGCACCTAAAAGACTGCAAGACATTATGATGCGTTACTTCAGATATGATGTAGAATTCGTATTTGAGAAAGGAGTGAACCTTGTTATAGCGGATATGCTAAGCCGAGCTTTTCTCATGACAACGGAAGGAAGTGTAGATGAGCGTCATAGGATTCTATCTGTCTCGACATTACAAGAAAACGACGTACCAGATGTCAGAATTCAAGAAATTAAGGACATGACTGCTAAAGATTCAGAGATGCAAACATTGGCCGACACCATAGCCAATGGATGGCCTGACAGTAAACAAGATCTTCCAACGAGTGTGCGCCATTACTTTGATTTTCGTGACACACTAAGCTGTGAAGATGGACTCATCTTGAAAGGAGAAGCAATCGTCATTCCAAAGACACTTAGATCAGAAATGAAGATACGATTACACAAAGCACATCTAGGATATGACAGTATGATTAGGAGAGCTCGTGGTGTTATTTTTTGGCCTGGGATGAAAGCCGACATTAAACAGATTGCAGATTATTGTGGAATTTGTCAGGAAAGAAAACCGAGAAACTGTAAGGAACCTTTACTTCAGCATTCAACATGTGAATTTCCCTGGCAGAAAATTGGACTGGATTTATTCGAGATACAAGGAAAACACTACATGGTCTCGGTAGACTACTTTTCCAGTTTTATTGAGGTAGATTACCTACCAACAACGACGAGCGCAAGGGTGATTTCATTGCTTAAGAAACAGTTCTCTAGATTTGGCATACCAAATGATATAATATCGGATGGTGGACCACAATTTAGATGTCAAGAATTTCAGGATTTTGTGAAAACCTGGAAGATCGATCACAAATTCTCATCTCCGATGCATCTGCAAGCAAACAGAAAGGCTGAATATGCGGTGAAGATCATCAAAACACTGATGATTAAAGCACAGGAGGATGGAACAGACCCATATGAAGCGTTACTTGAACAACGTTGTACTCCGAGGCAGGATACCGGTCTAAGTCCAGCACAGATGATGTTCAACAGAGAGATACATGCTACACTCCCTATGAGATCTCGAGTGGGCAATGATTTTGGAATAGTGAAGTCCAAACACAGATCCAGACAGATTGCCGTGAAGAAAGCACGAAACTTACCTGAAGTCGATATTGGACAGTCCGTTTATTTCCAACACCGGGAAGGACAGTATTGGAAGCTTGGAAAAGTGATTCAAATACTTGGACAGAGAACATACGTTATTGCGGACCAACAAGGAGTCGAATATCGAAGGAACCGAATTCATATTAGACCAACTAAAATACAGACCCATATTCGTGATCAATCTCCAGTTCGTGATGAACCAATCAGCAAACGTGTACTCTGTGAATTTCCAAAACCGTTCAGTGGACCAAACGAGTGTATATCTAGCAAACAGATACCAGTGATTACAGACTCGAACGAACAACATTGCGTACCAGACTCGATTTCAGAAACTGTCATCAGCAAGCCTCACAAGGATACTACGCCAGATACTCGTGCAAATTCAATATCGCGTGAACCGTCATCAAGGATCCGTAGGAAACCAGCATACTTGAAAGACTATGTCCAAAATTGATTGAGATACTGTTTAATTCTATTTGATTATTTTGTTAGAAAGTTAATTAACAGTTAATGATCATTTATTTGGGAAATGTTCAGTTAAAGTGTTTACACAGTGTACATCTTTCTCAGAAGGGGGGATGTTGATGTATTATGATCGGGCTCGGGATGCTTGTAATTTGTTGTTATGTTTAGACGCCATGCTTGAATAAATGTTGTGTTCATCTAAGAAATGTTTCATCAATGATTAGCCCTGATAGGCATATCAACATTGTCTAATGAAATCAACATCAACAATTGATTTCCAAAATTGCTATCATACTCGTACATTCATTAAAAGCACAAACAGTGTCAATGAAAATACGCAGTTAAGCAAACGGGCTGATCGTGCGTTTTTTGTCAGTGGAACAATGAACCACTCACCTGTTTCACCCTTACTAATGTGTTCGGAACCTTTCTTTTTCGGTATTCTGCAAATTATAAAACCCGATGAGTTCAGAGTAGCTCTGACAGTAGCTCTGGCGAGAGTTAGCGATACTTCAGCGAGATAGGGTATATTATTCTTGTACCATAGTTAGGTGTGATTTCTTTTGTTTAAAGTGTGGGTTTTCTGTACATAACCCACACTTTTCTATAACTCCGCCCATCGAGTCGGGACAAAAGTACTATTTATAAAACGAGAATGTACGGTTTTTAAATAAAACAATCATACGGGCTTGTTTTATCAAAAAAAGGAGTAAAAACTTTTAATTGTATACAACATTTTGTAATCAATAACAGTTTAAAACGGCCATAAAAACTTTAACTTGAGTTAAAAAATAAACTTCAGAAATCGCTTGATTTTTTAAACATTTTTTTTAAAATAGTGTAATGACCAGGGTGACGTTAGCTTAGTAGATTCAAATATATTAATATATTCGTTCGTTATTGATAACTAACAAAGGAAACATGGTTGTTACAACGCACGCAACGCAAATTTTTCAAAGTCGTTAAATTTGGGACCAGGCAAACGCACTTTGAAAAAATTAAATTTCTTTTCAAAGTGCGTTAAAATCGACCATATTAATGCACTTTGAAAAAATGTCAAGTTTGATCAATACTCTTACAAATAATCGGTACGATAATAGTTGACTCTGGTTGAATAACTTTCTGGTGATAAAGTCACTTCAGGACCCGAAATATTGACGTTTTAAATATTTTAGGTTTTGATAAATATGATAAAAGGGTAATGTTTTTTAGACAAAATAGAGAGATAATTGTTTAAAACCATTATTTCGTTTCTTTTTAAATTTTTTTGTCTGTAATAAGTAGATGTAGAGGGATGGAGGAGGGGCTAAAAGTGAACGACTTAAACATAGCATATATCTTTAAAAAAAGGACAACGAGATTTTTCAAGACTATGAAAATTCTTTCTCTCTCATACGCTTTACTGAACTTAAAAATTTCTAGTTTTCATCTGTTTTAAGTTAATTCAATTATTGATAGCTTTCAACGTCATACCGGTAATATAAATGCATATCTATTGTTGGGGTATAGTATACATGTAGGCATCTAAACCAGGCAAATGACAAGAAAAGGGTTTTTTTTTGGCTTATTACTCCCCTCCACCCGTTTTATTTGTTACCGACGCCTGTATGTTGAAAGAGAAAGAGTTAGCCTGAGATTTTCTACAAGTTGTCTTTTCCACTTCTCGACGGGAGTAAATTAATTCAAAAGTTTTTTTGAAAAATAAATAACACTCAAATACGATCTTTTAATTACTAAAATCCAAATCCAGAAACTTTTTTTTTCATATATTTTTTATCAAAGTGCTTTAAGTGTCTCAATGGTAGTGCGTTTAGTATGTCCCAAATTTAACGCACTTTAAAAAAATTTTTCAAAGTGCGTTGATTTTGTCCCAATTTTAACGCACTTTGAAAATTTTTTTTTCAAAGTGCATAATTTTTTCAAAGTGCGTTGCCACATTGCAGTGTATATCAGATATCTGAGGTAAAACGTGTACTGTTTTGGACGTCCGTGTTTAATCCTCTCCCCATAAGTATTGTTTATTTGTACTTTCATAATTTCAATATATGATTTAATTATGATATGTATATGATAATGGGCGGAATATATTTTATGTTGTTAAAAGGGGTGTTTTGTATTGTAACCAAACACTGAGAAGCTTTTCTTATTTCAATTCATTTCATAAAACCTCATCATATATTGCAATATAAATAAACAAATAGTGCCATATTTATGCATGTTAAATAAATATATGATCTAAATTTATTTTATTACACATTTTTCACAACCTTATAATTCTTTAAATATAATTGAATACTCAAATAATGTGAAGTTGTTCTTAATTTTATTATGTACTTTCTTTCATTTAAACATGAATGTCAAGTCCGTGTTTGACAGCTCGATTTTATCAATTAAGGATATGGAGATAACGAATAGTATTCAATCTCAAAGTCCATAAAACAATACAAAATAAGAGCAGAGCAAACACGGATCCCCGAAACATCAGAGGTGTGATCATGTGCCATGGAGGAGTGAGCATCCCCTGCTGATCCAGCTTAACAGCTCACATCAAAGAAGATTCCATTACATGCATTTGCAACCAAGTTTTCATAATATTTTTTCATAATACAATTCTTTAAATAAATTGAAAACTTTTTTTAACATCCACTCAATATCGTGCTAAACCGTTGTCGTTAACTTTTCTCATGTTTTCTCCTGTTTTGTATTGTTTTATAAACTTTTGATCTTGAATTCAGTTCGTTATCTCCATATGTTTCACTTAATATAATTTATTTTCTTCACGAATGACTAAATTTTTTTCCTAAAACGTAAATTAAACGTAATTGTTGTAAATGGCCATTTATTACAATACCACATAAATTAAACAAAACAAAAGGCGTACAACAGTCGCTCATGTCCATATTTGAATGCATTTTAAGAGAAATTTTGAGGTACATATTAAAAACAGATATGGATTTAAAAAATGGAAAAAAAAAAAAAGACGGAACAAGTTTTCAAAAACACATCACACACTTTTTATTACATTAAATTTATGTTAAATCTATGTTATATAAAGTGCCCCTTCCAGAGGTGCCGAATGGGAAATACGAAGACCTATTAACCTCACAAATACCCGGTACATAAAGCAACGAGGAGAGCATCAGAAGCATCAGATAGAATGGTCTACAGATAAAAATGATCAAGTAATAAAACAAGGTACATGTACATGTATTGGAAAATATGTCCGGTATTAGACATCCGAGAAAAATTCTCAAGTAAATGTAACCGTCAATGACAAAATGCTAGAAATTCATTTCTTTACATATGAAATTGATACAATTATGACACCTTCAAGAATATTGCTTCACTGATTGTAAAACGTCAGATGAAATACACAAACTCCGTTCAAAGCTGTTTTTTTACACTTATAATACATGCACATACCTGAGGAACATTATTTTATACTACTCCTTTTAGGTGATGATAAGTTAGTCATATTGTAAGGGGCACATTTCAACCTGTACTCTTGTTTCAGCTTGTCACAGTATGTCCTATTCCAAGACATGATAAATAATTTCAGATGATACCGTTTCTCCGACATTCTCCAAATATACAATACAGGATTGATTGCACTATTCAGAAATAATAATATTGCACATAAGGAATGTACGGTGTTACCAAATGCTGAACTGTAATCCAGGATAGGAAACGTAATGATGACGTAATAAGGTGTGGCAATGACTAAAAATGTAACCGTGATTACGGACACTTTCTTGGCGATTCGAGATTGTCCGTTTGTGATTCCGGGAAACGTGGACCATATATCCCCCGTCCTTCGTGTGATTTTACGGATATGGTGTAATAAGAAAATGTACATGATGCCATTGGATAATATAATGGACAAAAGAAGAATTTTGGTGGTTTGGCTGACATTGTTTTTCTTTAACTTGAACATATAGACACAACCGATTTTATAAGGGTCATTTTCGCTGTAAAAGATTAGGAATGTAGTTATTCCTCCCATAACCCATAATATCACGCAGAGAAAAGTCAACCGATTTTTTTTTTCACGTATTTATATTACTTCATACCCAAAACAAAGACCAAGCAGCGGTCAAGGTTATACATTGTTATAGTGAATAAGGACACGTTGATGCATAAAAATGCAGCATACTTCTTAAATTCGCAGTTATTTCCATATTCGTAAAAGGAAAGAGGAAAACACACAAAAATACCCATAGAAATGTCGGATATAACCAAATTCACTGACAGAATTTTGACTTGGAAGTTAAGTCTTTTACATTGGTATAAAATGACCAAGGCGATGAGATTTTCTAAAACAATTGTTCCTCCAACGGTAACTAATGGTCGTGACATTTGTTTGTTTCCTAATGTTGAATTATTGTTCGTCTCCATTCTGAAGTAATCCTTTGTACAAGTTATTTCTTAGATTGGCTGTTATATACTAGCAGTCAGTGTCATCTTTTGTCTTCTAATACACTGACTGCTGTGTCGTCGAACAATAACCTTTTATATTCCCAGATATTATCACATACATGTAATTATGTCTTTTTCTAATTGGAAGACAGAACAGATAAAAAGCTGAAGCTAATTATATTCTAGTTCATTTCTCTTCGATCATTAGATTTCATACTACCATGATTGGTAGATTTTATTCTACAAAAAGAGATGCAAAAATATGTTAATGAGTTTTAATGCTTTGTTATTTCCTTTTTAGGTAACCTCAGAGCCAGTCAGGTGACCTATTGCTATCTGCTTTTGTCCGTTGTGCGTTAACATTTGAACATGTTCAGATTTCTTCCCTGAAACCACTCAACTAATTTAAACCAATTTAGGTATATAGCACCTATATGTAACGGGTACAAAAATCATGAAGTTTGTTGTCCCTGCCCTCTCCCCAGCGGGGATAGGGCCAAGACAGTAAAATCAACGCAACATTTAATGAGAAATTTTCTTTTTTACTCCTGAACATGTTAGTATGATTGTAATAACCAGTAAATACATTGCAAAAATAATGAAATTCATGACCTCTGGTTCAAGGATTCTAGTGCTAGGGCGGACTTATATTGATTATATAGTATAAGAGCAATATTTTTTTTAAAAAAGAATTTTTCTCTGCTCCTGAGTATTAAACAAGCAAACAATGTTTAGTTAAAATGAGGAAGGGTGTTTCTTCCTCAGTTGTGAATTTCATGTCCGTGACACATGCTTGTTTAGGCAGCGTTATGTCTAATGTTCATTACAAAGCATTAGCACTTAAACTTATAAGAGGCTTTCCGATAAACATTCTGGACCCTTAGCTAAACCAAAGTGTTCAGCGGTGTTGCTGTGGTCAGCTAAAAATACTAGAAATAATACACAAAGTGAGCGACCAAAAACGGTCGCGTAAATCTAATTTTTATGCAACACTTGGATCTGTAGCTCTCTGCTTTATCTGTTCGAATTTTCTCAGGGGAGAACTACAGTTCCGCAGATAAGGATATCAGGAATATGCAAAAGGAATCTATTTTCTTCTTGATCAAAGTAACCTATTACCTAGCATTATCATTTTTTAAATCAACTTTTAATAGATAATTTTTCTAGTAAATGATACACTGAGTCATAAAATAATGAGATCAAGGTTACCCACGCAAATTAGTTCTTATGATTTAGTTAACGATACGGATGTACAAAAAAAATTACTGCACGTCAAGGTGTGAAATATGTTAATTAGATCTAGATGGTCACACACTACATATTCACGCAAGTGAAAGGGAATCGAAGATGTAATTCAATTTCACATGAAAAACGTGAAATAACAAATACAATAGATATAGCCGTAACTTTTCTATTTGTTGATTAAATGTGTTAAAACTAATAATATTAGCATATATTAGTATTATAGACAAGAAGAGAAATTATTATGAACTCACGCGCATGCACGTGCGCTTCGCTCTGATTGGCTCAAACTAAAGTCTCAATATCTTTCTTGTTTTTTGACAAAATACTTTGCAATTTTAAATATAGTCATATATAAGAAGGTTCTACAACATGATGCATAGAAATTATCACGAAGGCACGCGCATGAACGTGCGCTGCAATCTAATTGGCTTAAACTTTAAAAGCCTACATGTATGACTTTCTTAGTTCTCAATAAATCTGGATTTAGATTATGAATAAGTATTGTAGAATCCTACATAATGCTAATATCAAAATTGAATGCTAAGACATGCACGTACGTGCGCATGCACAATGCGTAAAAAAAAAATACTTGAAAAATAGTATAATTTATATCTGTATTATTTTCTTTTGATTCTCAGGAATTCTTTAGCCATCATGCCATAATCATCTTACATATGCATGCAAGTGTGCGCTCATGCAAAACGTTAAATGATATACAGTTGATATATACATGTAGTTGATATTATTGTCACTTTTATATTTTTAAATGAAATCCTTCGACACTGAGCAAACAAAAAATGTTTTACAGGAATAAGGCACAAAAAGCGATATGGGGTGCGTTTGGGGATCTGTAACGGTCCCCGTTACAATTAACACTGGTTTATATTTATGTGTAATGTGTGAAGGAAGAATTAGAAATTGTATCATGTACACATGCTGATTCTTAACTTAAGTGTCTCGGAAATGATATAATAAAAGTACTTTATTATAATGGGTGCAGACATTGTGTACGGTGTTGGTGACAATTTCGGTAACGTCAAAATGACGTTATTTTACGTGACGTTAGGAAAGAATTAATTTCATGTTTTTTTTACTTTCATTTATGACGAAGGAAAAATAAAAACTCAGTAATGTCGTCAAATACATGTATACGATGCATTTAATTGAAAATTGAATTTTTAAAAAAAAATGTTTTTTTTTTTACTTTTTGTTATATGAAAACTTAATGGAAAATTAAAAGTTTCATTACACATCGTAATAAAAATGTCAAAATATTGATATACAATGGATTATCATAAACTTCGTGGATTGAGGCCATACAATTAGTACTATATAATCTGTGCTTTCAAAATTTATAGGTAACATAAAACAATCAAAATTTTAAAAATGCTGAACATTTTAGCTTGATACGTTCATCATTTGCCAAATTATTATCAAATAAAACCGACTATATGATCATCCGGTGTATTGTTGATATTTGACCCGAGTTGAAAATTGACTCGGGGGTCATTTTTCAACGTTGAATACTTAATCGGGGCGCAATTCGGATCCATGGGAATTCCAATAGATTGTTGGAAGACCTAGTCTCCAAAACAATATAGATATTGTCAATCGGAAATTCAAACATCTTTTTGATGTACACTGCAGAGTAAATGAATGCATTAAAAGCATACAAAATGCTATCCCAACGTAAATGTAGAGCTTAGATCAGCTGTTGCAAAGCCCGGGGATGCAATTTTCTTTGGCAAAATATTCCAGTCTATTCTATCCAATGCATACTAAATAGGGTTTAAATCTGGCGATTTGGATGTCTATCGTAGAAACAGATTGCTGGGGCCTTGTAAGAATGTGAATAACAAAGAGCCGTATATGGCTGTGTATTATCAGATTAAAATACAAATCCAGGACCAGAGAAATCACGGACCTCCAAAACATCAGAGGTGTATCAGGTGTCATGAAGGAGTGGGCATCCCCTATCAACCGGTCATACCCGCCGTTTGCTCCTTGTCATGCTCGCGGGAAATAACGATAGAAACTGTCGTCAATTTAGAGTATAAATATTGTACTAAAAATTAGTATGAAAAATTTCAGCCGGCATTTGACTCAATGATAAATTGTATTTGCCGACAAAGTCATTGTATATCTGTTACTTTCTTAACTTGGTTTAGTAAAACGACTAATAAACAACACTGTTTCGGTAGAGTTTTCCCATGTAGGGAACAAAAAGGGGTGGTCAGCCTTGAACGTCACTTTCGACAAAGCCGAGCAGAATATCGGCTTCATAGCCGTTGCCGCCGCAGCTTCCGTACTTTCCTCGTGAATTTCAATGAAATCTTTGTGAATGACGTCAGAAATAAAAACATCTTGTGGTGGATTTTTTATCATTGCGCTGAAATCTGCTTAAGTGGTAAAAATGTTGGTAATACCCATTTTTGTAAGAACCGTTTCGAGATCAAGCGAACTCTCCATTTTAAATTTTGGAATAGAGACAGTCACATCTCTTGTAGAAAATGTTTTCGTTATTTTATGAAGAGTTTGGGAAGAGAGGTTTGATTCTACTTTGAACAACCCATCTATTTTATTTGGCAGAAATATAAGCATACTCAGTTTCTTTCCTTTGTATGGAAGATTCAACACTTTGCATTCCAGTGGCTCAGAAACACTGATTAGTAATCCATTCTCTTCCATATGCATCAAATCAGCCAGATAGATAGGAAATAAAATTGATTGTCCAAATTAAAAAAAAATATATACAATTATGTACCTGTTTAAAAAATTTAATTCTATCAAAAAAGACAGGTCAAGACTGTAGGAGGAGTAGCATTTGGAAAGAGCTCTTTATATATATATATATTTCTATTTTGAGTAATTACATGAAATGGCAACACCCTTCGTTGAAATTAAAATAAAATGTATAGATCTTTGAAGTATTTTCTTGAATACCAGATTTATTAAAATCAAACCTAAACTATAGCAGGAGAAATGTGTTGGATAGATAATTTAAATTCTAAATAATCGATGTTCGAATCCAAAGGCCATTATATCTAATTATGTGTCTTAATAAAGTCTTCTTGGGAACAAAGAAGCAATATGTTTAAATAACTTTGCATAAAAATTCTAATTATGGCGACTATGGCAACTTTTTTTTATCAAAATAAGAAACAAGTTGTAGCTTTTTTGTAAAGTCTTTCTGTACTTCAAGTGTTGTTGAAATTAAATCAGATAAGTAAAATTTCTAACCAGTTTAAAAAAAAAATCAGTTGAAATGTTGATGCCGAATACACGTATTCGAAAAATGTATTATCCATGAAGGATAGTACATGTACATTTAAAAAATCTTTTGTCTATTTTTTGGATCGTCATGGATAAGAGTTGGTTAACATGTACAGAGACAACCTCATAAAAACACACACATACTGCAGGTGACTCTCGATGGCTCGAACTCTGATCTCTCGAAGTTCTCGATCTCTCGAAGTGAACCTCCAGTCCCGTTTTTTCCCTCTATATAACTAAGCAAATTTACTCCTGATCTCTCGAACCTCTATCTCTATCCCTCGAACCAAAACCTGGGTCCCGTTACACATATTTTATTGATTTTTACTCTCTATCTCTCGAAGTTTTTATTGCGCGTGTATACACTCCGATCAAGCGTAAAATTGATGCATCCTGGACTTACCTGGAAAACACTGAAAGCCTTGGGCTTACATGGAGTTGTTAATTGGATGTTTACATTGATGACTCTTCACTTGTGGGTCGTCCATGTGTTGATAAAACTATTTGATTGTTGTAGGTAAATTATAAACGAATTCACAACTTATTTGGTGAACACTGGTGAAGGACCCGATCAAGCCGCGGAATAGCAAAACCGAAAGTTGCTTTTCGGGTTTCATTTAATCATGAAATAAGAACAAATAAATTTTGAAACTTTAGGAATTCGTTTTATTTATTCAAAATACGATCATTGTTGTTGAAATCAAGTGAATTACCTGTAAAATACGAATGAAAACGTGCAATGACTTTACTTACAAATACTTTTGTTATCCATAATAGTAGAAGGTCGATGATCCGAACTGAAAAATCCGGATTTTATTTACTTACTATCTGTTGAACCCCTCGATCTCTCGAACTTTTCTTGCGGTCTCTTCGAGAGATCGAGAGTCACCTGTATTTTAAAATATATTTTATTAACGTGGGTTAAAGAACAGACTTATAATAAAATAAAGGATCTGATCCCAGAAGGAGGAATTAATGCCATGTCCTTGATTGTTCTGACAAATGCAATTTACTTTAAAGGCAATTGGGAAAATGCATTTCAATCATCAAATACAAAACGTGAAAAATTTCACATTTCTGAGACAGAAACTGATATGGTTGATATGATGCATATGAAAAAGAAAGAATGGCTTTATAGTGTTCCTGAATCTTTAGACTGCAAAGTGTTGAATCTTCCCTAAAAAGGAGAGGAACTGAGCATGATCATACTTCTTCCAAACAAAATAGACGGGCTATCCAAATTAGAATCATGTCTCACCTCGGAAACATATAAAGAACTTACAAAAGATTTTTTCGAGAGGATGTAATTGTTTCTATTCCAAAATTTAAACTGGAAAGTTCGTTTGCACTCGATAAAGTTCTTGCCGGAATGGGTATCACCGACATTTTCTCTACTAGAGCCGACTTCAGAGCCATGGTGGATAATCCGCCAGAGGACACTTTTGTTTCTGACGTCATTCATAAAGCATTTTTTGAAGTCAATGAAGAAGGCACAGAGGCTGCCGCTGCCACGGCAGTTATAATGATGGTGAATTGCATGCCAATGGAACCAATGGTGTTTAAAGAGGACCACCCCTTCTTGTTCCTCATCAGAGAAAATTCTACTGGTACTGTGTTGTTTATTGGCCGCTTCACCAAACTAGCTTAATAACCGTACATGTGCATGACATTTATTTTCGCTGTGTTTTTCTACTAAACCAACTGATTCTTTTTAGAACTTTACTGGTATCCAAAAACTGTAATGTGGTTAAAATCTACATGTTGGGGACATTTAGATATTTTATTTAGACTTGTGACGTGATGTCGAAGTCACAGGATTTTAGCATTTATACTTGCAGTTTAGAGGTCAGCTATAAATTCCAATATTGCAAAGTCATAACTAAATAGTAAAATATGTATCGCATCCAAGTGAACGGCCTTTTATATGACTTTGAATAATATTTTGTTTAAGAACAAAATACATTTTGCATTGTACAAAATGTGACTTGATCTGCCTCTCACTGTGTACAAAATGCGTCAACTTTAGCGAGATGACGTCACATTGACAAGTGCATTGCGATCGATGCATCGTTTATATATTGTTGTGTGGGATTTAACACATAGTAGGTTTAATGTAGACTACATCTATTGAGCAGTTTGAGTATCAAATAATTTCATTTTGTGGTATTTCGAAGACCTTATATTCTGTGTGACGTCATAGTGAAAATTTTCCGTATAAATTAGGCCCGCCTCCTTACTGTCACCTTTACTTTGCTGCGTACAAAACTCATGAAATTGATGCCAACGAAAATTGATGAAACCACAGTATATTTTTATGATTTCAAACGTAAATACTAGCAAAAGGAATGTTTTAGAGTTTAGTGTGAATTATTGGTGTGTAAATCATACACACGTGCACTTCTTCTAGGTGTGTTTTTTATGAAAAGCTAGCGCTCTTCATGAAATATGCCTACGTGACAAGTCTGTGTGATTAACACCCCAATAACTGACACAAAACTTAAAAACATTCCTTGATTAACATGATAAGATCCTACAATGGTTCCTCATCAAACATTTGAAGGTTATTTAATCGTGTATTTATTTTATATATTTTAAGCTGTTTTAATAATACATGTAAAACTTTTTTGTTGAGAGCATCTTATTTTTGTGTACTTTTATCTAGTCCTTTTGACAATTTGACATAATATGTTCCATTATAATTAAAAACATTTATTAGATTTTTGCCATGATTTATGTTTTTTACTCCATGAAGATATGTGTGGCCCAGTGGCCAGGTAATTCATAATATTGCGTGAGAAACCCTTCCTCGTTATAAAAATACACTAATATACAATTATTGCCGTTTTTAAGGTCAATACGATGATTTAGACACATGAGGAGTACAATATTGACTGAGCCCGAACGGCGAAGTAAATTTAGTACTTCGACGGTGGCTAAATCATCGTATTGACCGCAAAAAACAGCAATAACTGTTTTATTATAAGATTAAATGATAGCAAACTCCTACAAGACTGTTTCTTTGCTTTAATGGAAGTAATTTGTTGGAATGGAAATTTTACAAGAAATTTCAACAAGAACACATTGTAACAGAAAAAATTAAACAGGTCAATTATTCCTTATATTGACCTGCAATAATTCTTTGTATTGACCTGGAACGTCACGTGCAGGTCAATACAACGTAGTATTTTTCTAACATAATTGGTTCTCAGCCAATCAGAGAAGGAAATTATTCAATCATATATGTTTGATTATTTAATGACCAGGAAAAGAAAGGGGTTTTGAAGGAATTCATGTATTATCAAGAGATTCCCGCTCTCGATCACACCAGACCATCTTACTTAGAATATTTGATTTAAGTTCACATTGATTTATAATTATAAAAAAGCGTAAACTACCCCAAGTTATGTTTTCTCGTAATACTAAAGTTGAAATAAGCTTTATTCTTTATAATTTAATTCGAGAGTATACATTGAGAAATTTTTCCTCCGGAAAAAAGTTCAAACTTAGCATATTTTAAAAGTAACGTCAAGCAGGGAAATACGTTTTGAACGTTACTCATTGTGACGTAGGCAAGTTATGTTAAACAAAATGGATGAAATCTTCTACCCAATAAAATGACATGTTACAACTTAAATTAAATTATTTGAAAGTGGATGAAATGAGTGAAAATTTCGATCAAGTAAAAAAATTCAATTGAAATGTGGGTGCCGAATATATTATTCAAAAATATGTGTTATCCATGAAGAATAGTACATTTTTAAAAAGTAAACTTTTATCTATTTTCGCTCACCAAATAAAAATGAGACCGCCAGCCTCCCCGGGATAAGAGTTAGTAAACATGTACAAGCAAACCCTCATACAACCACACCCTTACTGTTATCATATATTTTAAAAAATACGCGCTGTTTAAAGTCCTTTCAACTGCAATATTTTAACCCGTGGTGAATCCCAGTAACTATATACCGGTATACACATTTGACTATGTGTAAACATTCTACATGTTATACATTATTAAAAGGACAGCTAACTAGAGATACTACAGCCGGTCAATATGTAGGTGACGGATTAAAATGAATTCATTCAAAGGATTTTTGTCAAATATAAAAGATGACTGGTTATAGTTAAACTTTGTCTATTTATTAAATCTTGTTCTTGCTGGCTCATTTACTCGGGGAATATTAACAATGGAGGATGCTGTTACAGACTTTTTTTTAAGTTGTACAAAGTTTTGTCGGAGTGGAGTGACAATTTGTTCCTGTCGCCGTACAGCGTGTCGGCCGCCTTAATGTTATCAATGCTGGGCACCAAAAGGGAATCTGAGGCTCAAATTAAACAAGTTTTGTGTCTCTCTGGAATTCCTGATCCACACAAGGCTTACAAAGACCTACACTCTACCCTGATGGAAAAATCTAAAGAAAGGAACAATCTTCATATTGCAAACCAAATATTTTCTAAGCTCAGACTGAATATTAGGGAGGTTTACAAGAGGGAATCTTTGGAGTTCTATGACAGTGATATTGAGCTGCTAGATTTTGTGGGAAAACCACAAGTGTCCAGGACGAGAATCAACGCGTGGGCTAAAAAACAGACCAATAATAAAATCAAGGATCTGATACCGGAAGGGGGGATAAATCTCCTGTCTCTGATTATCTTAACAAATGCAAGTTACTTTAAAGGCGATTGGAAAATTCCATTCCAGTTATCAAGAACTAAGCGTGAAAAATTTCACATAGCCGAGACAGATTCAAAAATGGTTGAAATGATGCATATGGAAATGAGGAAATGGTTGATCAGTATTTCGGAATCCCTAGGCTGCAAAATGTTGAATCTCCCTTACAAAGGAGAGGAAATGAGCATGTTAATACTTCTTCCAAATAAAATAGACGGGCTATCCAGATTGGAATCAAACTTGTGTTTTGAAACTCATCATGAACTGACTAAGAAAAGTTCCCGAGTGGACGTTATTGTCTCTATTCCAAAATTTACATTGGAGAGTTCCTTTCAATTAAAACCAAGTTCTTAGCGGAATGGGTATCTGATGTTTTCTCCGACAAAGCCAACTTTAGCGCCATGATGGATAATCCACCAGCGCCAACATTTCTATCTGACGTCATCCACAAAGCTTACGTTGTAGTGAATGAAAAAGGCAAGGAGGCTGCCGCAGCTACCGCTTGTATGATGATGGGAGGGGGCATGATGCCTTTACAACCTGTGATTTTTAAGGCGGATCATCCCTTCCTGTTTCTAATCACAGAAAATTCTACCAGAACAACATTGTTTATTGGTCGTTTCGCTAAATCTGTAATTCAACGATAATAAGTTCATGTTTTGAATGCATTTTCACTGTTCTAAATTTGTTTATTTAATATAAGAAAGTAGAAGTAGGCCATTTTATTGTTTGATTATGTGTGTTATTTAATTGTAATTTATAAAAGAACTTTCTTTACAAAATCTCATGAAAGTAATCCATTATAAGGTAAAATGTATTGTTTCTCACACAATATATGTTAGCACTGCAAAGTTACAAAGTGACGTTTCAATGATATACAAGTATCGAATAAATGCAAAGCCTTTAATGCCAACCATCCAATCCGCCATGTGCTCCTTGTCATGATCAGAAGAAAGAATACAATTTAAACGATTCCGTAAAAATGGACTGACAATCGAAAATGAGATGCTGTTTGTGCTTACAATGTCATCATATCAACTAAAAATCTTGCACAATGATGATTTTAAACGAGGCTGATTTACCAACTTGTTTGTCAGTAGCTTGCCTCTTTTTAATATTGAAATAAAAAAAAAGTTCATACATTTCGAGACCTTTGTGACCAACCTTCAAACCTAGGATTTATTATAAAATGATTAACCCTTAAAAATATTTCTGAACATCGATTTGCATGACAAATTAAAGTGTTTAAGCTAATAGCCCATTTAAATAAGTCATTTGCACAGATTTTTACTTTTATCCCAAACGTGGGGCTAACTTTGGCCTAGATTAAATAAAATATTTTGCATTTTGTTCGTACGACTCTTGGACAAACAGATACTCAATTTTATTGAGCACTTTAACTCATTAACTTTAACTTGATTATCGTCCAAAAGCAAAATGCTAGTACATGTACATACATGTAAATTGACATATTCAAAATGTCACACAATCACTAGATATTGATTGATCGGTGTAATCATTAATCAGCGCTACATATATATTCGCAAAAATATGTTGTGCTTTGTGTCTTAAGCTTGAATATACTATTATGATAATTATAATATATATTATAAGAAAATATAATTATTAAAAATTTTCATAAAAAAGCACATTGTTGTATAAAAATTTTTGAAAATGTATTTTGATAGATTGTTTTTTTCCGACTAGCTTCCCTCCTTTGATAATTTTAACGTTTTTTTCTCCAGAGTTGAAATGCATTTTTTTTTCAATGTATCAAAAATGAGCAGAATGCATTGAAAGTTACATGGTTTTATAATTTTTTTCAGAACTACAAAAAATAGAAACTTATAAAAATTCAATGTTACTGAATATTTTCTAATTGGCGTCATTGTTAATATATGAAAAAATCTTTCTGATGCAAAAACGAGCCACTTGGTCATGAATTAGGTCTAATTTTAGAAACCATTTTGAGTACATGTGTTTTCATAGTTTTTTGTTTGTTTGTTTGTTTTAAAGAGGGGTTAAGCTTTTTTAATATTCCCACAGTCAAATGTCGAGGTTTGTTACGTCAGATGTGTGTTGAGGCCAAATTTAAAGGATTTGATCGAGTTGAATTGTCCTCTAAACATTTGTTATAATATGTGATTCAAAATATATTTCATCATTTCATCACTGATCTACAGAATCTCCAGAAAAAAGCCTCTCTTATTTCATTTTTTATGTTTTTATGTGTTTTTATTGGTATTCTCTTAATTGTTTCCCTTCTCTTTGACCATGCAATAATAAGTCCATTAACTGTTATATGTTATACTGTTATATATTTTATAATAGTTAAGTTCTTTGCATTCTGTAAACCTCATTTTCATTATCCAAATAATAGGAACTGATGGCATGTTCTGATAAAGCAGTATCATGCTGATGGTGGCTTCTTATGAAATTATTTGTTCTTAGTTATGTAAAATATAAGGTCATAATTAATTCAAACGGTAATGATTTCGTAATTTTTTGTTATTGATTTTAACTTAAGCCTTTTTGGCATAGTTTGAATTTATATTAAAGAGTCATATGCCCCTGTTTGCATATATTAATAACGTGACATAGGAAAGAGAATGTTTGCATGTTTTCTAATACACCTCCTACATTTTAGTGGCTTTTCAGTTGCATTTTTTTATTGTATAATCGGCTTATTGTTTAACTTAAAAAGAAAAAAAATCAATTTCCCCTGTTATAATTACACTAAGTTTATTTATGAAACATCAAATTTAAAATAAAAATAAAAAATAAATCCTGCACAAAGCCAGAATCGAAGCGTTGTCTCCAGTTTGAGAGTCTGCGACGTTTCCGTTTTGCAAACTTTAATGATAAGGTAAAGAACAATATTTGTAAAATAAGTGTTAATATAACAATTATTCTCTGATCTTCATCTTTTTGCCTAACATTATCTAAGTTTTTAATTTATTATTGGGTTTCGAAACTTCATAATAATCCTTACAAACAAAGATATATTGCAGGTTCTAGTAAATGTTCAACCAAGCCTCTTTCGTTGTTCCTCACTAAGATATTGACAGTAATGAAGGAAAAACTTCAAGAGTACTGTGCAATTATATATTCAAGAAGTGGTGTAAATCAGATGTGGATACTTAAAAATTCTAAAGAACTTTTGGACAATTTGAAATCACAAGACTTTACAAAAATCAACAGCTTAAAAAACTTACGACTTTTCAACTTTATACACAACAATTCCCCACGCTAAAATCCAGGCTTTTTGATATCGATATTATTGACAGCTGCTTCTTCAATAAAAATAGAACTCGTAAATTTACTTACCTCGTCATTGGCCATTTGCAAAATTATTTTGTTAAAACAGATTCTGATTGCACACATAAATACTCTGAAGTTGACAAAAAGAAGAAGCTTGGGTTTCTGATTGACAATATCTATGTGGTTTTTGGAGACCAGATATTCCAACAATCTATTGGAATTCCCATGGGTACAAATAGCGCTCCGTTATTAGCAGACTTATTTTTATATTCATATGAAGCTGAATTCATGCAAAATCTTATGCGTAAAAAGAAGAAAACACTTGCTGTGGCCTTCAACTCGACATTTAGATATATCGACGACGTGTTGTCAATTAATAATGATAATTTCCATTCCTATGTCGATAAGATATATCCTGGTAAGCTTGAGATAAAAGATACCACAGAGTCCGACACTTCTGTTTCATACTTGGATATTTTACTAGAAGAAGACACTAATGTTAATCTAACAACAAAGCTATATGATAAACATGATGACTTTAACTTTTCTATCGTCAACTTCCCTAACTTATGCAGCAATATACCTTCATCACCTGCATACGGAGTATATATATCTCAGTTGATTCGATACGCAAGAACATGCTCTACGTATGAACAGTTTCTAAAACGAAGTAAATTATTGACAAGCAAGTTGATGAAACAAGAATATCAGCAGTCTCGTTCAAAGTCATTATTTCGTAAGTTCTATGGTCGATACAATGACCTTGTCAGCAAATACAATTTATCAATGAGTCAAATGCTGATGCTGATGCTCATACCAATTGTTAGTCCATTATTTATACACTAAATTGACGACGGATTCTTTCGTTATTTCCCGATCATGACAAGGAGCACACGGTGGGTGTGACCGGTCGGCAGGGGATGCTCACTCCTCCATGGCACCTGATCCCACTTCTGATGTTTCGGGTGTCCGTGTTTGTTCTGTTCTTAGATTGTATTGTTTTATGGACTTTGACATTGAATAATGTTCGTTATCTCCTTATCCTTCATTATGCAGTAAATAAATATTTCAAGAATACATTTTGAAAAAATAACTTGTCTATCCCAACTGAATACGAATAACAGGGGTAAGATAAATTGGATTGATATCCTTATTAGATTTTCACCAATGTTTTTATTCAATTTTGCTTAGAGTTAAGTTAGCCCTTCTTGATAAATATGCCATGCCGACGTGAAGACTTGTAGTTCATAAACCTCATGAATCTTTGAAAATTAAATTCATTTCTTATCTTTACATTACTTTTCTGATAAGTTGACACAAATTTTTGCCATTAAACTGTCAAGCAAAACGGCCTTCACTATAATTTTGACGTCAAGTGGGGAATAATGACGTAACAGTGGAGATATTCTTTCTCACCCATGGTAGTTCATGTGAAAATGAACAGTCTTCCCATTCGCAAAGAATATTAAAGAAAAGTATTTGGAAATGTAAATATTTCAAAATGGAATACTTTGATTTTTTTTTAAATCGAATGGAATGAAACCTTAACAAAATAAGTATTTTTACATAATGATATAGTGCTTATTTTGAATTTCGATTTTTACGGCGTTAGGGCAACCAGAATGTCTTTTAAAAGGTGGTCCCAAATACAACCTGCTACCATGCAAAACCTTCTCAGAAAGCAATTCATGAAACTGCTTATAGATGGCTCTAGGACTGGTCTAGAAATCAAACCTAGCAGACTAATGTGTGAATAATTTAATTACCTTTAATTACCTAGAGTCAGAAAACACCTATGCCCCCCTTAGAAAAATCTGAAACTGATATGGACCTACCATCCAGTTCACCAAAACTCACATCAACACCAAAAAAGAAAAATCGAAAACAAAGTACCAGAAGTAAGGACAATGTCAGTAGAGGACTAAAGACCTTAAATATCAACTGTAGGTCTATATGTAATAAAAAAGGTGAGTTCCAAAATCTTATAGCTACTGTTTCCCCTGATATTGTGGTAGGCACTGAATCATGGTTGACACCTGATATAGCTGACAGTGAGGTATTTCCAGTAGACATGGGTTATACTGTATTTCGTAGGGATAGAGTTAAAACCAGAGGTGGTGCGTATTTATACTGGTTCGTAAACAGTTTACAGCGTCAAGATCCTCTGAGCTGGAAACTGACTGTGAGTTATTATGGGTCAAAGTAAATTTGCATGGTAGCAAATCATTGTATGTAGGTGCTTATTACAAACCAGAGGAAGCAGATGAACAAAGCTTAACCGAGCTGAACATCTCAATATCCAAGTTTGCTCATAAAGGTGGCACCATCTGGCTAATGGGTGACTTTAATATGCCGAAGTATGATTGGGTAAGAAATAGCATTGACTCTAGTTGTAGAAATACATCTTTATATGAGTATTTTACAGAGCTTATACAAGACAATAATCTACAGCAAATGGTTGATTTCCCTACTAGAGGTGAAAATACTCTTGATTTGTATTTGACAAATCGCCCAACTCTGGTAAGTAAAGTGGCCCCTTACCTGGTTTAAGTGATCATGATATTGTTTACACAGAGCCAAACATAAAACCGCAGATAAGCAAAATCAAGCATAGAACTGTCCACCTATACAAAAAAGCAGACTGGGATGGGTTTAGACATCATATTGCTCAGTATAAAGATCAAGTTCTCATGAATATACATACATATACCAATACTGATTATCTATGGAATGAATTCAAACAAAAAATCTCAGAAGGTTTGTCAACTTTTGTACCATCTGTAAGGACCAGAGGAAAGACCAAACTACCCTGGATTGATATTCACATCAAACGCTTAATTAGAAAACGTGATAAACTCTTTTACAGACTGAGAAGAACAAAAAGACCAGAGGATAAACAACATTATTAAAGTACTAAACATCTAGTCCAACAACAAATGAGACTTTCATATGATAGATACGTGAACAACATCCTTGGTATCCTGGAGAAACAGGTCTCTGAGTCAGAAGTAACCACCAAACAAACCTATGCCCCCAAGAAGCTTTTCACCTTCCTGAAACACGCTAAGAGGAACTCATGTGGTGTGTCACCGCTTAAGAACGGCGGCATTCTCAAATCAGAGCCTGTTGAGAAAGCTGACATTTTATACCGACAATTTCAGTCGGTTTTCAGCCCTAAATCTCCCCTAACCCTCTCCCAGCTATGTAACATGAGGGTGAGTAAGCAACATACCAGTACCCCTCACTCAGCCGAGTCTACCTCTTTAACTGACCAACCCTCCCTAGCAAGAAGCCACATGCCGGAAATCAAGGTAACCAAAGAGGGTATAGAAAAATTGCTGAAAAACCTAAAAACAGACAAAGCAGCTGGCCCTGATCAGATTCCACCCATCTTACTTAAAGAACTGCACCAAGAGGTGAGCCCAATAATCCAAACCCTCTGTCAGCTCTCCTATGACACAGGTACATTACCTAGAGAGTGGTACACCGCTAATGTCAGCCCACTATTTAAGAAGGGGAACAGATCAAACCCAGCTAATCACAGACCTATATCCCTTACCTGCATACTGTGCAAAACTATGGAGCATATTATAACATCAAACTTGGTAAGACATTTTACACAAAATAACATCTTATATGACCTCCAACATGGATTTAGGGAGCGACGGAGCTGCGAAACCCAGCTGGTGATGCTGGTCGATGAACTTGCACGTAACATTCAACACGGTAAGCAAACTGACTTGATCCTGTTTGATTTCAGCAATGCCTTCGACAAGGTCTCACACAACAAACTCCTTTTTAAACTACATGAGTATGGTGTTCCAGGCAGAAACCTAGCATGGATCAAGGGGTTCCTCAGCAACCGTTCCCAGAGGGTAGTAGTAGACGGCGAGTTCTCCACATCCATCCCCGTCACATCAGGGGTCCCTCAGGGCTCTTCCCTTGGTCCCATCCTTTTCCTCGCTTACATAAACGACTTGCCGGAGCATGTGAAGTGAGCAAACTGAATCACCCCAGACCTTAATCATATTTTAGTGTTTTTATATCTTTTAACTGTTTTTCTTAACTTTTTATCTTTACTAAAAATTTAATACTGTTCCCTTTTCACTGCTTTGAAATTTACTTTTCTCTACTTTTTTTACATCTTTTAATTAGCTGCGCACTCTACTCAGAGTACTCAAAATTTGAGGGCAAGTAGTATCGAGAGATAGATAGATAGATAGAATAGGTTCTTACTGATATGCTACCTCCGCCCCTTTCGAATTCTAAATTTACAGGCCTACTGTTGTTTTGTTTACTTGCCATTAAATAAGATACTGTATTCAGAGTGACGTACAGAAGTTGATTTTACTCTTTTCATTGAAAAAGCTTTTGCCAAGCAAAAAAAAAAAAAAACGTTCCACTCTTTTCTCTTTTCTTTATTTTTCACAGGTCTCAAAAAAGATAAAATAATTTATCAAATGAAATAAAATTATGCTTCCATTCTTTCTTCACATAAACAGTTTGAACAATCACTTGCGATTTATCTGTGAGTTAGTTTTTCATTTATAAACAATTAATTAAGAGAATACATTTATTTTAAAATAAACATAGAAATATTCGGGAATTGCAATTGTAGACATTTCTTTTTAGGTAATCTAAGTCAAGTTAGGGGACCTATTACTATCCGTTTTCGTCGTTCGCTGTGTGTTAACATTTGAACATTTTCAGCCTTCTGCAACCGCTCAACAAAATTTTACCAATTTTGGTATAAAGCATATATGGGTGAAGGAAAAATATGAATGCCATGGTCCCTGCCCTCTGAGGGGTGGGGCAAGAACCATTAAAATTAATGCAATTTTTAAAACTAGATTTCTTAACTCTAGGACATCAAGCAGTCAAACTGTTTGTCAAAATGATTGTAATAAGCATTGAGTCCTCTACCAAAATTGCATCTTCGCTAGCCAAGGGTTTTCGGTCCGCAACGCTCTCATGCATTGTTTCTTTGAAAATGAATAGCAGGAGGAAGTCAATGCCTGTTATTCGGGTATTGATTTAACACATTACTGAACATACCGGTCAAGAAGACACTAATTTGAATCTATGCACTGCAAATATCCTTATGTCAATAAATATGCATAAATTTAATTGGGTGTTAGTTTATTGTCAATATAATCCTTTTGCATGGTTTACAGATATACATTCGAACGTTAACCTGTTAACATACTGTGATCAAACAATAAAAACTGACTGTTATTGTTTTTTGTTACATAAAGAATATAAAAACAATTGAATTGGCAAATCAGTGGAAAAAATCATGCTCTGTAAAAATTAACGAGGATTGTTTTTTCAAAACTCTAATACTAAAGACAAAAACATTCAGAGTAGTATAGACCTTGCTTTATAATGATAAAATCTATTTATAAAGGTTAAGAAATTCCAGTTTAATATTCTCTAAACATGATAAAAATAAATAAATTTTGAAACCAATAAAATGAAACATTTTTGGATAACAAACAGTATTGAAGATCAAAAGTCCATAAAACAATACAAAACGGGAGTCGACGTAACACGGAACTCCGAAACATTAGAGGTTGGATCAGGTGCCATGGAAAAGTGAGCATTCCCTGCCGACCGGTCACACCCACCGTATGCTCCTTGTCATGATCGGAAAATAATGGGAAAATCCGTCGGCAAGTCAGTGTATAATAATGAAATAAGTATGTCTGCATTTGACTCAATGATAAATTGTATTTGCAGACAAGGTCATTGTATCGACCATAGAACTTCCGAAATAATGATATTAAACGAGACTGCAAATATTTTGTTTCATCAACTTGTTTGTCAATAATTTACCTCCATTTAGAGAGTGTTCATATGTAAAGCATGCTCCTGCTTTTCGAATCAATTGAGATATATAAACTCCGTATGCAGCAGATGAAGGTATTTTGCTGCATAAGTAAGGGATAGATAGATTTCTTTTGGTGAAAAATTAATATATATCAGGTAATTGTATTTAAATGTTTATGTTATTAACAAATGTAAACGTCTTCCGATGTAGGATTGCTCTGGGACTGCTATAGAACTGCTTAAGCACTTGCAAAAGACAGTCCTCTGCACTGTTCATTTCATGTCGTGTATGGTTGGTACATGTTTTGTGCTTAAGGGGAAATTATTTAACAGTTTTTACTGAAATATTTAAAAAATTAAAAAGTTTATACAAGAGTTATTGTTTTTATTATTATTTCACAAGTGCATGTACAATAAAGTGCAATAACAAATCAGCAATTATTTTATAACAGCATATACAGTGCAATAATGAAAGGTCTTATGATTGCTAATTGAGAGGAAAGAAGAGAAAAGAGAGAAAGAGGAGAGAAGCTGCTTATTAACAAATAAGGAAAAAAAGAACATTGTCTGTATAAACATTTTTTTATCACTGTTGGTGATTCTAAAATCAAGCAAAATAGTCAGAGCCTTCAGTATGAAAAGCCAAATTTCCCAATCTTTATGAAAATCTTCAAGATTATAGTTTTTGGTAGCTATGTACTTCAAAGTTGAAAGATGAGTTTATATATATATATATATATATATATATATATATATATATATATATATATATATATATATATATATATATATATATATATATATATATATATATATGTTGTCCATGGATTGATAATTTTTCATTAAGACACGGCTTTTTGTATATGTAGGATTTGAGTGTTAGGAATACCTGGTACAAATTCTTACAATTTGAATCAAGATCTAAACCCAAAATAAAAGAACAAGGATCTCTTGGAATAACAATATCCATTGTTTGACAAAATTCAAAAAATAAATTGATGAGATCTTGAACAAAGGGACATTCCCACAGTATATGATAAATTGTTTCTCTTGCTGAATTACAGAAATTACACATTTTACTATCTTTCATCCCCACTTTAAACAGAAACACATTAGTGGTTAAGATTTGATGGTTAATTCTATATTGTAACCATTGTAGTTTTGTACTTTTAGTACTGATAAAAGGTAACTGAAAAATTGCTTTCCATTGCAACTTAGATAAAGTGAAATATTTTCCCCATTTAGATCTGTAAAAAGATGTGACATTTTCTTCTGTATTTAGTATGTCATACATAGTTTTAGTACCTTTTTTGGATGAACAAAATAATCTTATGTAAAATGGTATAATTGGTCTAGGATTATCATTTTCTTTAACAATATCCTCACTTTTTAGACTGGTTGTAATAGAATTTTGTATACCATAATATGTAAGAAAATTAGTTTTAAAGTTGAACTTATTCTGGAGATTTTGTAAACTCAAAAAAGCTCCATTCTCATCAAGCAAATCGTTTATATATATAATATTCTTATTATACCATTCAGTGAAGAAAATGGACTTTTTTTCCAATTCTAAATTTTTTATTAAACCAAATTGGTTGAGTTACAAATTCTTGCCATGACTTTATCTTCATTTTACCTTGAATATCTCGAAAAGCAATAAACGTATCGTTCCAAAAAGGATTTCTTGAATGGTGAAATATATCATTAATGTTATGTGATCCAGGTTTGGGCATTTTGTCAAAATTTACAGTTGCATTTAATAAAGTTTTCCATTTTGAATTTTAACTGATCAGTAATCTTTTAATCCATGATGATTTCACATCTTTGATATAATTATTAATTTCAATCATTTTAGGCCTCCATTTTGAGAGTCTTGGGTAATTTGTTTTCTTTTAATTTTGTCCACCTTAGATTTCCACAGGAAATTAAACAATATATTGTTCAAATATTTTACGAATTTGCTTGATGGTGTTGGTAGAGAGATAAAAAGATGGTTCATTTGTGAGATTAGTAGAGATTTTATCAGCGTAACCCTTCAAATAGGAGTGGTATGCCTTTTGCTCCACTGAGTAATAATACTTTTGATTTTTACCAACATTTTGTAATAGTTAAGTTTGGGAATATCAGTCAGGTCAACATCCAAATGAATGCCTAATATTTTAAAGCTGGTTGTCAAATGCAAATTATTTCATTACCTAATTTTTTATTTGAGTTTTTCTTGCTACCTATCCAAACTAATTGTGTTTATGATAGATTGATTTTTAGCCCAGAGAGTGCATTAAAATGATTCAATCCCTCAATAGTGGATCAGGGATTTTTCAGACCCATCTAGTATTACTGCAGTATCATCAGCATACTGAAACATTATTCTATTTAATTAATTTTAATACCTTTTATATTTTTGTTATTTTTTTATTTTGAGAGCAAGAAACTCTGCACAAAATAAAAACAAAGACGGAGAAATTGGGTCACCTTGGCGACAGCCTCGGCTAGGTTAAAAAAAATCTGAGAGTATCCTGCTTGTGTAACAGATGATTCTATATTGCTTTGAAAAGTATATATATCCACAAATGAATAGATGGACCAATATTTAAAAAAATCTAGACATTTATGTATGAATTTCCAAGACACTGTGTCAAATGCTTTCTCAAAATCAATCAATAATAAAACGCCAGGGATGTCATGTTCCTCTGTGTATTGCATTAAATCATATATTGATCTTGTATTCTCACCAATATATCTACACGGTATAAAGCCTGTTTGATCAGAACTAATTGTTGTATCGAGAACAGTTTTTATTCTTTGAGCAGAACATATTTTATAAGCTACATTTAATAGTGTTATTTGTCTCCAATTTTTCAAGAATTTACTTTTACCCTCCTGTGGAATACAGGTGATACCTTGTTTCTGTGTTACCGAAAATCCCCCCATGCTGTATCCAATATTTAAAGACTTACCACATAAAATCCAATTTTGTTCCAAAAACCTTTATAAAATTCTGTAGTAAAGCTATCGCTGCCAGGGCTTTTATTATTTGTCATATTCCTTAGAACAGATGTTGCTTCCGTGTAAGAGAGTTCCCCTTCTAATGAACTCTTTGAATATCATTCAACTTTTTTATGTCTGTGTCTGATAAAATTTCATTTTAATCATAGTCCCCGCTTTTATCATTAGCCTTGTAAAGATTCGTATAGAAACTTTTTATTTCTTTTTAAATTTCATTTTGATCTGTTATTTCTTCCAGAGTTTCTTCTTTAATTAATTAAGGAATTATCTTATTCTTTATAATATCTGTTTTCTAAATTCAGAAAATAGTTTGTAAGTTTTTCTCCTTCATCTGTCCATTTAGCTCTTGATCTCACTATGTTTCCACTACAAGAGTTATTCGATATTTGACATCTGCAATGGACTTTAACGGGGAGTGTTGACTCTTACAGTTGACGGCTTACTTTTACTCTAGGACAATACGGAAGCTCTTTTATGATGTTAATGTTTAACTCATTATTGAACTCAATAAAAACAACGGGTTATTTCAAAGCACAAATAAGTTGTCCTTGAAGAACTCTTTATTCCCGGTCTTCACGTTTTCATGACCTTATCACCATATATAGCAATGACAATTGGAAAGTTTTTTTTAAATCTGTTATCAATTTTCTACCTCCATACATGATGCAGGTTTACATGTCCAAGTAAACCGTCAACTTCAAAAGTCAGTGCTTCTCCCGAAAGTCCATTAGTAAGTAATGTAGCAAAGTATGCATATTTTTAACAGCCCCAAATGTTGCTTGTAGACTATTTGAAAACGATGGTTTTTAAATGTCTTTTATTTATATTCAAGAATAAAAACATAAAAGAGAATAAGAAATAGTTATAATTTATACAGATGATGCTATATTCACCTTATAAATAATAAGAGGTATCATCTTTCTTTTATGTTAAAATCAAAATAACGAAAAAGGTCATGCAAATTTTACTTCGAAAGTACCAGAACAAGCACACAATGCGAATTTCTTTCTTTTGATTGTTTTAGTTAGAATATTCCAAAAATCTACATTATGTTACATTTTTTGTCTTTCTTTTTTATGTGTTTCGACATAAATTTTAAAATGTTCTTTTGACCACGTTCCCTTGCAATTTCAATAGCTTTGTTCATGTCTGCGCCTTGTTCTAGAAGATATTTTACAATATGTTGTTGTCCTTTCTCCACAGCACAGTACAGTGGACTGACATTAGAGAAACTAAGCAAATTAACATCTGCACCATGGTGTACTAGATATTCAACAATTTTTTTGTGACCTTGAACGGAAGCGCAAAGGAGTGGAGGGTCACAATTGTTACTAACCTTGTTAGCATCCATCTTATCAATAAGAAATTCTACCACATCTAAATGGCCGCCTTCACAAGCAGAAGATAAACAACTAGCACCTACATTGATATCGGCATCATTTTGTAGAAAAAACTTCACGGTCTTCAGGTGTCCAGATTTAGATGCGTAACATAATGGAGTCTGTCCTTTGCGGTCACATTGATTAACATCAGCACCACGTTTGATTAGTTCTTCCACAATTTCAAAGTAACCTTTGTCTATAGCAACACATAAGATTGTGTTCATATTTCCACGAATATCTTGGTTTATATTAGCGCCATGTTCTAAAAGGTACCTTATAATGTGTAAGTGTCCATTCATTGTGGCACAGTAAAGTGGATTTACTTTTAAAGAACTTAGCAAATTAACATCAGCCCCATGTTCAACTAGATATTCTACAATAGCGAGATGGCCTGATCTGGCAGCACAATGTAGTGCAGGATCCCATTTGTCACAAACCTCATTCATGTCTACCTTATCGATTAGATACTCAACAACAGTACGCTTACCATTTTTACAGGCAGCAGATAGACATCCGGCATCAATATTCACATCAGGGTTGTGAAGCAAAAGATTTAAAAGATCTAGATTGCCTACATAGGATGCAGCATGCAGTGGAGAACATTTGTTTTCGCTATCGATATTGATAAGAGCACCGTTCTTAATAAGGTGTCTGACTAGATGAGCATTCCCTGATAATATTGCTGCAGAAAGTGGAGAGACCACGTCTTCTGTACACAAATTAACGTCAGCACCCTCTTTGATTAAGGTCTCCACTACGTCGTAATGACAAAACACAGAAGAATAATGCAGGCATGAAATATTTTCCTCATTACACAAATTGACGTTAGCTCCTTCTTTAAGCAGAAACTTGACAACGTCAGTACAGCCAACAGCAGAAGCAGTCGCTAATGGTCAATTACCCTGATCATCAATGTAATTTATACACTCATTTTTCCCGCAACTCAGTATTAATTTGACCATATCCAAACTGCTGATAGAACACGCTAGACTTAAACAAGACGAATGTGATTCAATATCATTGCCAAATACTACTCCAAAAATGTCCTGATCATTTTTATTAGTGAGACAAACCTTTTCTTCGACAGGCTGACTTTTTTCCCTGACAATTTCTATGACACCAGAGAGTAAATCAACATGTTTATATGCAATTATCCAGTGTACAACTCGTGTATGAGATGTGTTTAAAAAATAAAGCATGGAATTTACTGCAATATCTTCTCTAACTTCTAAACTGTCTTCCAAATTTTCAAAGTTTTGTTCTATTTCATGAAAAAGTTTTTTTGTATTTTTATTTAAGTGTATCACAGTCTCGACTTCAAAAAACAAGTGTTTAATATCATCATAATTGGATTTTTTCAACGTTTTACAAAATACCGAAACAAATGCCTCGTTCTGAGAAAATTGCCCTATTCTGCTAAACACTTCATAGAGATTGAATCGTTTTATGTCACAAATGATACGGTCAACCAACACAAGAAAGTGTACAACACCGACAGGAATAAGATTTTCACTACATGTTGACCCCTCCTCAACGAATGTTGAGAGGTTGTAAATAGAGGTAGAGGTACAATTTTCAATAAAAAAAGTCTTGAAAACATCTTCCAAAGTGAACTGCCACTATTTCATACGTCAAACTGTCATGAATTAGAGAATATTTACCATCTGTGTCCTGCACCAGATATGACCCCTTCAATACCTGCATTGCATGTAGAAGTTCAGATTTAGATGTTGACCTGTTTAATCTACAATGTTCAAAGACTTCTTTCAGACATTTTCTATCTAAAGATTTTGGAGAGACACAATTATCTTTGATGACACAGTACACTAAGCTTGCATAATGTAATTTGTTTAGCTCTCGCATTTTATCAAGTTCTGAAAATATACACCGGTATGGATGGAGGAAGAAATTTTCACCTTGAGTCTGATACTCTTCAGCAGATGAAAAAAGATTACATAGCAATGGAAGCATTGGCAATTTTCTAGGTAGCCTTAAATCTTCAAAGTATTTTTGCTGTAAGTGGTTATTTTTACAGTGATTTGCTAGCATACTTTTTATGCTTTCATCATTGAGCTCATTTTCTTCGTCATCTAAATCGATGACATGATTGATATTTGTAACAAAACTATTCAAAGATTTCGACTCCTTAAACACAACGGATCTGCAACTCATGAGTAGTTTAGATCCCGACTCTAATAAACTTAGCACATTTTCAGACTGCCTGCTAAGATTGTTATATAAATTCATTTCTAGACCATAAACACCTAGCACATCATCTATGACGAATAATTGCTTGAAATGCAGTTTTCCATAAAGGGTGACCTCTTCAATTGATGAGACTGGAATGATCTCATATCCTTCATGTGCAAGTTCTAGAGCAATATGACGAATAAGAAATGTTTTTCCTCTACACTACTGGACGAAAAAAGTGCTGAGAATCCCAAATTTTACTGATAATGTTTGATAATTACTGATACGGTGCTGCTCTTGCTGATAATTACTGATATTTACTGTTAATATTACTGTTGTTGCTGATAATTTTAGTTGTTGCTGATAAATACTGATATATACTGTCGTCTTTTACTGTGGAGTCTGATAAATACTGATAAATACTGTTGAGGTGCTGTCGCTGCTGAGAATTACTGATAATTACTGTTGAGGTACTGTCGATGCTGAGATTTACTGATAATTACTGTGGTCATTGTTTTTAACCTGGGAATGGATTAATATAGCCTGAGAAATGATTATTTGTTTTTTTTAAAAGTATTTTAACAAATTCATTGCAGTCAATCACAAAATAAATTATTCTAAATAAAAAAGTCACGTTTTATTAATTTGAGTTTTCAGCTATTAATTTCATTATAATTATTTTTAGACCATAATGTTAACATAAGCTTTCATAAATGTTTATGTTTTTTCTTTAAATTCCTCCTTACACGTAGATGACATTATCTGAGGAAAATTATTCTGTTGTATTTGCAGTGGTTTTTCTTCCCAAGTACTTTTTTTAAAAAGTTTAATTTTTGTTCATAAAGGTTAAAAAAATCTCATCTCATATTTTTCTCACATGTATGTGTACTGTCATCAAAAGCTTTTTGTTGGTATCTTTAATACTTCAATACAGTCAATGGTTGTAAATATCAATTTATTTTACCGTGTGGAGAACTGAAAATGCATGAGCACATTAAGGTGAAAACACACCCCCCTTTCCATTTACTTTTAAATTAGGCTCTCATTTTAACAAGACAGTATTAAATATTTGTCATAAAATCTAGTCTTGAAGCGTACACTTTGTTATTTTTTGAAGCGTACACTTTGTTATTTTATAGAAGAATGTGACAGGGTTAAATAATTAAATTGAAGAATCTTTAATCATTTTTTATATATATATATATTATGTAGACAGCGCGCTCTAGTTGTCCGATGTCCTCCCTGCGAATTTTATATCATTGTGTCGCTTTCTAGCTTTTTTTCTCTCTCTCTCGCTCTCTTTTAAATTATTTGTTAAGGCTTAAGTATTGTACACTACATGACATAAATCTTATGCAGTGTGAATTTCAGTCAATGAAATACACGTCTTTCTTTAGGTTAATTCTTTTTTCATTGTATACAGTTTTAATTCTATGGGCATATGGCTTCTTATATTATGCGCCACTCTTTAAACATGTTATATGCGGTCAGTCAGTTAAAAAACAAAATAAAATAAATCATAACTTGAATTAACTTTTTCCATTCATGCAAACTTTGTGCTTGTTGTTCTGGAATATACATGTCAACCACGTGTAAAAGTTGTACTTTCGTTTTAGAATCGGGTCAATTATTAGTACATTCTGCCATGGGGATATCGTTACGGCTTGCGTTTTTGTAAAATTAGAATTTTGTGCAGAGATTATAATTTTTTTTAATTCCATTTTTGTCCGATACCTTTGTATAAACGAACAGTACAGAGTTGGTGCTTATTTATATGATTTTACTTGATTGTAGCATAAAAAGGAGGGGGTGAAATACTGTTTACAATTAAGTGATAGCCGATAGGGCAAGGTCTGTTCTTTAGTTGTGTGTTTTAAAAGTCATGCAAGTTATGATATTATTCCTATCGATTTTTTTATATGCATGGATGAAATTATTTTAGAGAATCAATTACAATGAACCATACAAAATTCAGAACTGAAGTAATTATAACATTTATTCATGAGTGCGATACACAACGTCATGTTTCTGACATTCAAAATCCATACATTTAAGGTTTTTTTTTTTTTTTCGGATTAAGCGAAGTGGAGTTTCCCTGCATCTGAATTGTGAACAATTAATGCTAATATATTATTTTAAAAAAAAGTGCTTCACTAAACAATCTTTCTCTTTATATCTATATGATTGTATATTTTGCACACTTTTTTTTTTACTCGTCTACGTATTTACCGGTCCCAAACCATCGTTAGCAGAGATTCAGAATTGAAAATACATGTGACCACCTCCCCCGGAATATTCTTTTATCTGATAAACAAAATATACTCCCCGGCCTAAAGTCCCTTACTTCGCATTTATAGCAACCTACAATTTTTTTTGTTTAGTTTCTTATTCACGCATGCCTTTTAAACCTACTGTTATGTATAAAATCACCTACATTTTATATGTTTTTGTGGTCTATGTATTCTAATGTAAAATGGTAAAAAGATTCAAATAAAGGATTGATTGATTGAAGAAATTTGCGTAAAACTAAAAAAAATGAAATTAAATACTGAAGAAAGATAGATCTTTGAGAATTGAAATAATAATTAAAATAAGTCTGTACAACGTACATGATGTACATTGTATATATATTTTTTTTATTATAGTACCAAAGTGTTCTATTCTAAATATTTTTTCTATCAATTATATTCGTCATCAAATTCAATATTACGGAATTTTTTTTTTCGTGCGACCATAAACTTTAAGATTGTTCCAAAGTAGCGAGTACATTTACAGTGTAGGTAGTTTGTTTATTGATAACACCGGTAGCCGCAGACGAAGAACAATAGGTAATTAGTGCCCATTGTTACGCTGACCACTACAATATGCATGGAATATACAAGCTGTACCCCGTTCTACCCCGGGGCTGAAGACATGTACACAATACAGCCAAATCACAGGTCGATCACCGATTTCTGATCAATTGAAATCAATTTAAAGGTGTTTTCCTTTCAACTTTTATAAAATTAAAATCGATCAATTTGATCATATACATAACATATTAAATTAAGTCTCATTTCAGTTCTTATTTCCCATTCCATAAAATCAAATAAAAAAAATTAATGAGATTTCAAAACTGATTAAATAAAAAATGATTTTGTATTTAAATTTTAAGAGACAAACTAAACACATGTACCTTTGCACTAGGGATTCTTAACCTCTAATTTTTAATCAGCTCGCCCCATTTGCCGGTTGCACATGCATACAGTGTGTACTTGTACATAATTATGTACATGTGGAGGAGATTAATTCTTGGACGATCTACAAACGTCTACACAACATTAAAATAAATGAATAAATAAATAAATTATTAATTAAAATCAGTGCCCAGAGATTGAACATAATTATTCAAACCTGTTTTCACCTCTTAGTTACTTTTTAAAAGGGATAAAATTTCTAATTTTCGAGCAAATTTTCAAATATTTCAACAAAAAGAGACCAGAAAACTGAACATTTAACAAGATAAATATAATTGTTTTCGAGAAAAAAAGGCCTTCAAAAACAAAATGTTGTCCAAACTCGACCAGTTGACCTAGTGAAAACGGAACAAATCCAACTTTTCTAACCTGCAGGAAACTTTTTTTATCCCGATTTTTTTTTCCATCCATTAAGAACTTTTTTCTTATTATTGATAAAAAAAGATCACCGATCTCCCTACATAATTTTCTTGGAATCGGGAAAGGCGGCGATGGATCTTTTTTAAGATATCATAATTTTCTTTTTATTTACAGTTTATTTTTCAATAAGATCTTATGCAAAAGTAAAATTCCATTTTTTTCTGCAGTTAATTTTTTTTTATTAATTCTATTTCTATATATTCATTCTATTAATAATTCATTTGATTATTGTCAAAATTTTCACAAACGTATTGTAGAAATTGAGATCAGCATACATACATACAGTCATGTAATTTTGTCACAAGCAGAACATTTAAAGAAATATGAAAATTTTGTCATGATAATTCAAGTAAAAGAAAGTAATAATTGAAGGTTTTATAGCCCTCTGTTTTATTTTAAACCAATTACCAGGTTAAAAACAATGACCACAGTAATTATCAGTAAATCTCAGCATCGACAGTACCTCAACAGTAATTATCAGCAATTCTCAGCAACGACAGTACCTCAACAGTATTTATCAGTATTTATCAGACTCAACAGTAAAAGGCAACAGTAATTATCAGTATTTATCAGAAGCAACAAAAAATATCAGCAACAACAGTAATAATAACAGTAAATATCAGTATTTATCAGCAACAACAGCACCGTATCAGTAATTATCAAACTTTATCAGTAAAATTTGGGATTCTCAGCACTTTTTTCGTCCAGTAGTGCTACCACCACTCCCAGTCACGGTCACGAAAGGCAAGGACTTGAGTTTATCACGAACTGACCCATAAGCAGGAACTTTTGCAAAAACCTTGTCATCTTCTTTCCACTTTTGTACTTTTCTCTGAAGTTGTTCTAATGTAGAATCAAAATGAAGCTTTATACAAGTTTCTGTATTAATAACGAATTAAGACAAACGATTGTAAAATGATAGCTACATTATATCTTTGACAGATTTATTTTGTCTTTTTGAACACTTTTTTTACATCTTTTAAGAATTTAGTATGGAAACAACACGCTCACCCACTCATCCTCAACCTCATCCAATATAAATCCTCTCATACACGTCTCAAACACACACAAACAGCCTTTACACCCCCCTTACCTCCATCCCCCCTTTCCCACACATATAAAACTCACAAAAACATAACTGCATTCAAATACAGTTGTGTGCCAAAAGTGAAGATAATTTTATTTTTTCCCTATATATTTCATTGAAAACAGTATTTTGTAAAATCGTTGGTATGACAACACTTCTTGACAGATTTTATCAAAAATTTCTTGATAATCCAAGAAATTTTTGTTGTTCAAAAAAACAATAGTTTTTATCTGATAAGCATTGATAATTTAAAAATATTGTAATTTAAGTGTGACATTGATTTTTAAGTCATATACTCACAATGAATTATAAAGTCAACATTGATCTTGAATTTTAGAACTGATGTTTTGTGATGAACTATATTTTACTACATATTAAACGTGTAATGATCTTTTAAAGAAAAATAACTACAAATTTTCTGGTTTAAGTACTGAAATGAATAATTAAATTGGACAAAAATTGACCATTTACCTATGATTTTACAAAATGTTGTTTTCAATGAAATATATAAAGAAAAAATAAAATTATCTTCACTTTTGGCACACAACTGTATATTAAATAACCTTTCCTCTTTTAATGGAAATTAGGTAAGCAGCTGTGAAAGCATGATGTCGCAAATTAGAAATGAAAATGAAGCATTTTTTCTTTTCGATTTGAAAACTTAAAACAGCTGAACCATACTTATGGTTGAAGAGAATAAAATCTGTACCTCTTATGTTCTTTGGAATGTGATCATCTACGCGTTTTTTTACGATTTGAAGACTTTTTGTCAATACTGCCAGACTTCGTTTAACAGAGGAATGCTGAGTAATCTAGATCTTTGTTTTGTAGAAAATCTATCTCTCCATCCAGTTGACCTCCTGCGAGTCTTTGTATAATCTTAAACCAAGAAAAACATATCAATCTTCATTCTATTTGGTGTCATCGTATTTTCGGCGTATAACCCTAAAACAACTAAACAGCAAAAGTTAACAAATTCAATGTTTGATAAAGCTAGATTTTTGGAATTATCACACTAAATAGAAATTTAGGCTTGTGATGGTACATAATTTTTTCGTTCTGGACATATTGCCACCGGAAACAATATGTATTGATGGACGACATTATATGCAATAAGGCTAACACATATTGTTGTCAACGACGTCGACACTACTGACTTTTTTTCCTTATTAAAAACAAATGCTGCGCCGCATCCACCTACCCCGTTCTGAAATTTTTGGATTCACAGCCACTAATGAGAACAGAAGTTGACCCAGGATTCGTGATGTTTATATTGAATAGGTAGTTTAAATTCCAATCATGACACACACCCCTCCCCCGACTTAACATGTAACCATGGGGGATCAGAATGTTAGACAGAAACATATACATATACAACTATTCTTTAAAATTTTTCTTCTGAAAGCATTGAATCAAAATTTACTCAAAATCTGCAAGGCAGCATACTTGGATATTTAAGGATAACTCTTATTCTTGGCCGTATTATCGAGTATAACCTGGTTTTTGTCAGTTTAGGCTTTATAATCCGCGAAGCTGATTATGAAAAAGCGTAAACTGACCCAATTCAGATTAAACTCGATAATATGGCCAAGAATTAGTCCATTCCTTATAATTTAATTTTAAAATAATTAAACAACCTTGGAGGTAAAATTGTGTGGCTTTTATGAGTTCAAATTTACGGTGCAATAATACAGCCTTGGTCCTTGGTAAAGGAAGTTATTTGAAGCGAGGGGAGGTAATAATTGATATATAGATCTAGCATTCATGATGTCTGTTTAAGAACGAGTAACTGTTTGAAGTTAAAGGTATATGTATTTATAAAATCTGAAATTTTCCATGGATTCGGAGGATAGAAATGAGGGGATTGCAATGATAAGATGATTAAGCTGGTCGTCAAGGGGGTGTGTCCCCATACCAAATAAGATTATACAAAATAATTTGAGTTCCTTTTTTGAAAAAAAGCTTTGCTCCTATTTTGTATTGTTTTATGGAATTTGAATTTGAATGCTGTTCTTTTATTATCTCCATATCCTTCATGTACTAATAAACAGCAGAAAATTAAGGGTAGGTAATGATAATAGGCGATAATATAATAAAACGACAAAATATACCGTCACAATCTTGCTGCATGAAATAGCATGCCAAACACGTCAGCGTGATTTTTATCGAATTATAAATTACCAAAACAAAAACTGACGAAAAAATATTTGTGGATCTACAGTAGGTGCAATTTGACGCCAATGTCAAGAAGTACAAAATAGCAATATATACCTTCACAGGGTTCATTCATTAATAATGCACCTCGGCAAATAAAAAGGGTTTCTTTCATTAAGTTTTTTTTTTCTTAACGAATTCATATTTCATTGTCAATCTCTCTTAAATGTTTATCTTTATGTCAGAGTGCACAAATATTAGAAGAATGAAAAATGCAAGTATAATACATTAACATATAACATGAATAAGCTACATGTACATTCTCACAGTGTACATCACAGAAATTGAAATATAATGTGTTGTTTCTTTGTAGTATGGATTAATATACACCTATCCACTGGTTGTGAGTGGGATAGCTCTTTTATCTAACCCGCGACAGGAACTATTCCCCGAGGGCTTTAACAGAAGTATACTAAAGACGTCTATATACAGATCAAGATAAGCTTTATGTACTTAATGTACTCCATACATATAAAGTTGACTAGAAAAAATTCCTTTACCTCCTTCAATTCTTTCCACCTCTTTTCAAATTCGGTATCGCTAATTGACTGTGGTCCATGACAAAGTGAGTTTCTACAGATTCGGACTCGTTCCAGGTCGTCAGCCGGTTCTATATCTGTTGCATCTGGAGTTCCTCCCCAATCTTTTGTCGGTTTTCTAACTTTTGTCGTGTTTCTTATTATTTTATACAACAACGATATGTCAAAATCTGTTGATGTTACTGTTCCATATCCTGTAAAGCAGAGGCTAGTAAGCAATTTTCTCATCTCTTAAAGTGTATAAAATTTTGATTTGAGATAGATACGTAGAAATCCCGCTCGTACAGTGTAAACATAAAAAATCAAAGATCTTGAATCGTGTTTACCACACAAGCTTAAGAAGATCACGTTGTTCTAATTTCTAAATGAATTGGTGTAAAACTGGTTAAATGTGACTTCTCGGATTGATGATCTTAACATTTATATTATTTGTAAAAGGAATAATAAAGTTAATAGAAAATAAGTTCAACCTTTCTGAATGTTTTAATGCTTAAGCTTGAACAAAATTACATGTGTTTAAGAGTACTTAAGGGTGCCGACTCTAGTTTTCATTGCGCAACATTTCGCGCATCATATATAGGTAAATGACGCGTATGTACTGTTTTAAAGGAACCTTTTCCATTTGATTAATAAAATTAAACAAAATTAGGAAATAACATGTTTAAAAATAAATGTAATTACAATTCTATATAACTGAATTTTAGACGATTTTTGCAACTGATAGGTAGTTTGACGTCGTTATAGCGCTTTTTTGACGTTATGATAAACTGAAGCTCAGAGAGGGGTAATAAAAATGTTATTAAATAAAACGTAATAAACCTACGCTCTTGAAATTTACAACATAGAACTTTGATAATCTCTTTACCATATTTTGTTATTCTTTGGTATAAATCCTATGTAACACAAACAAAAAAATGATGCACGGTTTATACATATATTTTGACTGATTTTGATTTAAAATGACATAATAAATCCCTGAAATATAAACAATTCGTAGGTTTTCCTTGGTTCTTAGATATGAGATTTTGTTTTGCTTTCTATATAATTTTCATACAAAATTTTGCACAAAGAATGACTGCACTTAAGCTATGAGAGTTGGATCCCGATGTTTTGCGCAAAATAAAATTCCAAAATTCATGAAATTTATGTTTGATAGGTGTTAAACAATATCTTAGGAGCAGGCTTTAGTATATTATATTACATGAAAGTATTAAACAATGCAGAGCGACACTAGCTTTTGAGACGGGGGTCTAATAGTTTTGTCTAATTTCTATTGTCATTCATATGCATACCAGTTTTCAACTTTGTTTACATCGAGCCGCAACTTGGCCATTTTTCTTATATGCACAGAATGTGTATTTTAACTTAAACGTATGCATATCCAAAGGACAATGTTGGCCAAGTTGCGGCTCATATCTAATTTTTAAAAAACTGTACCCAAACTAGGGTCGAGATAGCTACCAAATTAACCGGTCACTGAGCATCAACAATTGATAATATTAATTATTATAATCACCTAACTCATGTGACATTCTGCTGTTCGATACGCTAACGCTTTCAATGAAAATTTCATTGTGTTTAAGTCTCTGTTGTGATAGTATCTATCGTACTTCCAACTTCAAACTAGGCCACACCAATAAAAATTTTTGTTCGTCGGACCCGCGCGCTCGTATTTAAACAAAATTATACAAATAATATTAATTTAAAATCCCCGCACCATGGGAATTCTGTGCTGTTTTCTGTTCCATTTCCGCTCTATTTTTCGTACTTTTAATCTACTTACTCTGCAAACCAGAAGAAATATAATTCTCCGCTCAAATTTTTTCACGCCCCGTCTAAAAAATTTGCCTACAATAAAGTAATAATATTATTATTTAACCGCTAGCCCACTTGTACTTTTTTCATCAAATGTCCGACGAACAAGAAATTAAATTGGTGTGGCCCTATGGGAGATTTTTTCGCAAATTTTAATAGCGTTTGAAGATAATATGTCTCTTATTTAACTTTATCCTTATCTTAGGGGTGTTGTGAAAGAAATCTGGTATTGACAGAGTTATCAACCCCATCCCTTAACATTAGAGTCATTAAATAATTGTGCACCATAAAATCAACACGATCCATCTCTTCTCCATTTAAATTCGTAGTGCAAAAAATCATATGTGCAAATGTTTTCATTCCACAACCATGCGGTTTAAATGATTCCACCTATTTGCGGATACCTTAGATTCGAAAGTGGTCCCGTTCAAATTTCCGGAATTTAAGACTTTTACATGTCCTTTTCAATTACATTTTCTGTAATTATAGAAATATGTATGACAAAACATTCTAGAAATAAATATCAAAAGCATATGCTTGCACATTAAACATAGATTAATTTAGCGATATATTGTAATGTTTAGCTTAAAATTGGTAGCCGAAAAGGTTCCAAATGACGAACTTAAGTGTACTCATTCTTTCTAATATCTTATGATAAAATCTTATAAAATTCTCCCACTATACTTGGTAAATATTAGTCAGGTAACCAATTTTAATGTATATCTATGAGAAATATTGCTGAGTTTTGAAAAAAAAAAGTTTGTGTTAATCATCCTTAAGATCGACATCACTGTAAATTATTGAGAAAGAAGCCAACTTCTCTTCATGTCACCTTTCTTTTTTTTTTTTTTTTTTTTTTTTTTTTTTGTTTTTGGTACGTTCAAATCCTCACCTGGAAAGAGATTCGATATCTGACCACCGTTACAAATCTTTCTCAGTTTCTTTTCATGCCTTTTTAAATGACTCTCTAGTTGATTTAGTGGTATAACGGTATCAAACCACATTCTCACTGCCTTTTCTGCGATTCCAATACCCAGGTATTAAATACCGAAGACAGTTGTCCTCTTCTTTGGAAACAAATGCCTCATCCCCTGTAATAAACACAAGAACAAAATTCAGAGTGTGTTTTCATCGTTGGGGTATTGTATGGAAAATTGTAAATAAAAAATGTTTAATGAATAATATAGGGTTATTGAACTTATAGTAGTCAATAATGGCATGAGTTGCCTGCTCAAATGCTCGAGCTTGCGAGTGCATTTGAACAGCCAACGAGTGCCAATATTCACTAATATAAGTTCAATAACTCCTTTATTATATAGCTAAATCATTTCCATATAACTTGTAATAATTATTTCAACAAAAACCTCTCAAATTAATGAAATTTTAGTAACGTCTGTCCTGTTAGCGTTCAATATCGCATCATTCCGATGACCCTACCGAGCGAAATGATTTGCTTATATAAGTTTTAATGGGTATAATACGTACTATATTTTAATAAATAGTTTCATTTTTGTGTGAAAAATCAACACATCTTACCTAGATGCCACTTCCTTTCTTTAATTTATCTCTGAGAAATTGACCTGACGACTTTTTTTGTTTACAACGGGGCGTTCGATATTGAACGCTCGTGTTCGGAATGTTTCGGTGCTTTCTCGTATACGTATAGACTGGTATTGCCTGTCTTTAGCGTACGCAGGAAAAGACAGGTGATCACCGCCATTAAAGCCAGGGATTCCTGGCTTGAGTGACGCGCCATCTATCGCCCCTGCTCTACGATACAGCATGGGAAATAATCACACAATAAAGCGATCTGCTGACTCAGTGGGGAACTTTAAACCTATTTATGTTTCCTGCGGTAATTAAATATGTCAATTCTAATAAACAAAACTATAGTTTGCAGAGTTGTTGCAGTTCTATTTTATCCAATTAATGTATACCATGTAATTTGATAGAGGCTTGCTGATCTGTTATATCACGGCTGAAAATTTAGAATAAATTCAGCGAAGTGAAATGTCTTGTACATAGGCCTAGCTAGTATGAAATGTTTAACACTCCTGTGAAACAAAAATCTGAAAAAGGAATACATGTATTTGTATTGTATGTGGAAATATTAGTGACCGTGTTAGATTAATTGAATGGTCTAAAGGAACTGTTAAAAAAAAATATGGCGGTATAAGCGAGAAGTGTTGAAAGCGGAATACTTTATAGAAATTGTTCAAAAATAAATTAACTTCGACAAAAAATGCGAGAGTTCTGTGATTTGTGTCAGAAAAACTATGTGGCTGTGTATACTAGAGGAAAGCGGGAAAGAGGCAGCATGCACCTCGTAAATCAAACTTTTTCCGTAGCCCGTCGGTAAAACAATTCAAAGCACTTTTAATACTTCTTCCTTGCAAAGACTTTAGAAAATTTAATGTTGAATATCTTTCACAATTTATTTCTGCAAATGCATTTGGTTTCCCCGAGGTATTTAAATTCTACGTCGGTGAGAGTTTTTATCAGCCAATGAGCGCTGCCGGTAGAGGGCTCTTTACATTACTGATCACCTGTCTGTATATCGGATATCAGACAGACAGGCCAGTATACGTAATACAAAGTTAGCGTTCAATAAAAAGTCAAGATATTGAACGTTAAAATTCTCTAGATTTTTGGTAGTATTTTATTAGAGACTATTTATTAGCTATGTAATAAGTTAATTTATCTACTAGAAAAACAGCCAAAGTTTGAATTCATTAAACACTGCATTCCATAATGTGAACCTCAGATGTATGCATTATAGTGGAATGTAAATTATTATTCTGGTATTATTTTCAAAGATATTTTTTCAAACATCATTAATGCAATAAATACAAGTGATATATTTAGGAAAATTATAAATTTGTAATTGTTTTTGGTTTGGATTGGGTTTTTTACGGTATCATGGAAAAGTGTTATTTTTAGCTTCAATACTTTACACACCGGTCTCGTTCTCTGAGTTTTCTTCTGGGTCGTCTTCGTTTGAGTTTGTGCTGGAATCTGATTGTGTAGAATGTTCATCTACTTCCGTATCAGTATCTTGCTGTAATGACTCTCTAGATCTGTCTGACATTATTGGTTTTATCTATACCACAGTGTTTCTCCTACAACATATCGCAACCGATGAACCAAACATTAAAAAAACACTACTCACAAAATAATGTAAACATATAAGAAACTAACAAAAGACCCAAGGGTCCCAAATCTTATTTAAAAATAACTTCTTTATTGAAAAAAATCTGCTTTGACGAACACATATCAGCATGTTTAACCTATGTAAACAAAAACATGAATCAGGCCTTGTTTACATAACAAAGGTGTTGAGCTCTAAATCTGTCTTGTCAATAGACAACTAAATAAAATTCAAAAATTTGCTGATCACTAGCAATACCCTAGTTAAGTATTTGTAAACGAAAAATAATGGCGTAAAAATTTTTGGCTGAAACTGTGTCCAGGCCCCTTTAAAGTTCCTTTACGTTTTGAGAATTCACACCTGATTTAAACACTACTTCTAGGTTCTGCTCTAAAACAGTACTTCTTCAGATTCTCCTAAACAGCAGTAAAACCATCAAATATATTTCTAAGGAGTAAAGATAGGGACATGGTAGAGCTTACAGATTAGGCAGACTCTGTTGATTCTTTTATTTTTAGTTAATTGGGATATAACGGGTCGACACAAGACTGGAAGAAACATTTGTCACTCAATATATCTAAAAAAAGATTTTAATTCACAGACACGTGTAATTTTTTTTTAATTTGGCTTCATGGAATACTAAAACAGGTTTGCTAACCAAGGTTCAAAATAAATACTTATGTACTACATGGAATTCTAATGGTTTGGTAGAATACCTGGTCTCCGAAGATTACAACTCATTTTTTCTAAATGAGGAAATCTGGCATTCATTTTATATTCACATAAAAGTAAATCTTTGTAGAATCATGGTAATTTTTACAAAAGATTTTTTGTGATATTAAATCACAAATTGCGAATATTTCCTGGCACAACTTTCACCCATTTACATACGACAAAGATGAACTTTGTCAGAAAATAGCAAATATTTCTAAACTTGCTAAAAAGCATTTCCGGCTCTTTCACCTCTTTGTCTGAGTCTTGTTTCAAATATCAAAAGTGCATTCAAATCAAGGACACAAACATAAAACAATGAGAAAGAAACAGTGTCTGAAATATATTTTTAACTCTGCTTTTCCCTGTTTTTTTTCATAGCAGAAATCTGCCATATCTGCCATATTGAATGCAAAATGGCCGCTATGCAAATTAGCAAAATATTACCATTTTTTTCACAGACTATGAATATTCCTGAACGTGCATGACTTATAGCGTTAAAGGGAAAATTGTTTGATAAATCAGAGACAGATTACAAAAAAATCAGTGCAGCCTAGTTTCAAATTCAAAACAGATATTTAAGGAAAGAACCAAATGAAATGAATTATAAATAGCTGTTTATTTTAAAATTGTTGTTACAGATGTAAAATATTAAATGAAAATTATCAACAGATTACTTACCAATAAAATCTTTCAGTTCCACTTCAAGATTAAATCACTTAATCGAAATATTTCTCTAGAAAAAAGTCTTTTTTTCGATTCCATGCACAATCTGAATAAATGTAAGATACAAGAAATAGTTAAGTGCATGCTACAACCTTAAAACTTCCTGGATAAAATCTTCTCGGTTAAGTTTTGGTGACTGCTTCTCCTATATAGATGCCTAGACTATTTTGCTCACTGTTAACCCCTTTAACGCATTATACCGACTCTCATCTTTTGTCCTGGTGTTGTCCTCGTCTTAATTTTATAAAAGATATTTAAATTTTACATCTCAGTCAAGTGTTTAAAAATATTGAACCATAGCATGTAAGATATATAATTCTATCGATGCATGCTATTGAGTATCGATTACGTTTAGAATGGTAATTCCAGATGCAGGTGATAGCGGGGATTTACTACACAAATAAGAAGATTTAGAGATTGAATAGCTGTCAGAAACCATTTGTAAACAATACTAACTAGTTCATCAATTATAATGTTGTTATTAGTTTATGACAGTATAAACCCAGTTTATTCGAAATACACAGAGGTGACTCACAATACACTAAATATGTGATGTAAATATAAATACCGTCAAGGCCGCTGTATCGAAGATAGAATCACCCTATAAAGTATTCCTGATATTTTTTTAAATAAAGGAATCTGGGGGGATTAGGCAAGTCTTATGCCCACACGGATTTTGTCGCTCTGTAAGCATATCGGAAATTTCATTGTCGTACGATTTACCTAAACATTTAAACTTTGTTCAGCACTGTCCAAATGTTATAGTTACAGTATCTTTTAACATGTGATGCCTTTGTCAAATGTGTTTTCAGGAGTTGGGAGACAGTAGGCTTTACCGTTTCTTTTAACTGTTTTTGCATACAGAACAGACATATCTTGCTGGTCTATCCATGATTATTTACATTTTAATTGTGTAATGTAGTCTTGAACTGAATGCATTCAAAATGTTATATATCTTGAAAACTTGTTTATTATAGGAGATATATTTATTGACCGTAAATACATTCATTATTTTATTTATTTATTTTGTTTTTAGCGAAAAAAAATATTTATCTAAATTTCAACCTGAACTTTAAAAAATCGTGATTCGAACACGATAACACGAACACACGAACACAAATAATGGGAGCTTCACTGCCGCTATGATCCGTGAGCCACGAAGTCGCACATACATTGTTTTTTAAATAACAAACAGTTCTATATTTATAGCAAACACACAATTGGACTTTTGGACAATTGTAGTTTTCGATAATATGTTCTAAAATTTAATTATGTAAACTAACTTTTTTATATAGTGTGGGTCTTCGTACCATTTTTTTTAAATGGTGAGAGATACATCTTTCCATACCCTTTCAATATTTGTTTACAGAAAATGGTACGAAGACCCACTCTATATAATAAACACATTTTTAACATTTCATTTCTATCTTTATACGGTTACTAAAGCGTTATTCGAATTTTCTGGGTTAATTACAATCAATCTCTAAGTCTTTTGTTTCAGGTTTTATCTTTACTTCAGGTATGCATATGGTTATAAATAAGTCCCATTTTTAACAAAAAGTAGAATTTGTGAGAATTTTTTAACTGAAATTTTACCTGCCCTTGCGTAGGCATATGACTCGCCTAATACCCCCCCCCCCAGATTATTTGTTTTCCGTTTATACCAAACAATAAATTTGTACATAACATCGTTTGCAATCAAAGTGTAAAAGGTGATTCCAATACCATAAATGACTGTTTAGTTTTGCACCGTATCCCTTTAGAAAAAAGATTATATATTGTGCATATTGCAATCAAACAAATTTGTGCTTATACTCCTCGCCTCTTGACTGCCACTTTTTTATAAATAAAAATAATTTTGAAGATAGAACTATGATAGAAAGAAATTAAATAAAATTCAACTGATTGTTGATTACTGCCATTTTTACATGTAGCACATTTCAAATTCTGTTGTAAATTTCATTCCTTTAATACGTTTAACGAGTATTGAGTTGAAGTAATGGAACCAGGGGGAATGTTATGCTTGCAAACCTATCTTTACTATTTGATATCCATTTTCAATAAATGTTTCTTTTACAATGTGCAAAAAATGTATCTTTCACATTGCGTATGATTTAAAGAGGGACTCAGAAACACTAATTAGCCATCCCTTCTCTTCCATATGCGTCATATCGACCATTTCCGTTTCGATCTCGGAAATGTGAAAATTTTCACGTCCGTTTCTCGATGACTGAAATCACTTTGACTAAAATCTATATAACAGTTTTTATTTGATAATAATTTATCATAAAGAAATCCGATTTGTTTCAGATGTTTTCTTCGATTTATCAAATAAAAACTGTGTATTGGCTTTATTAGAGCTGATATAATTTTGATTTAGAATTAATATAATTTGATTTAAAGTTTTTTATAATTTTATGCACAATGAAAGAAAAAGTGAACAAATTCACATACCCTACGCTCCCCCAAAAGTCGAAGTGCTGAAATTCCCAGAAAAAAAAATGAAGGAATCGTAATTTCTTTGTAATATGCACATCTATACACATTGTGTCCTAAATATCTGCAAAGTTTGACAAAATTGTGTGCAGAGGTTCATGAGGAGTTGCGCAGACAAATAAAAAAAAAAATAGGACTGTCTGACTGACGGACGGGTCAAAAACATTACAGTATACCTCTCTCAACTTGTTGCGTGGGGTATAATAAACGAGTTTTATTCTTTGGTACAATAATAATGAAAATAGAATTTAATGTGAATTAAATTTCTTGACATAAATAATTGATGATTATTAGCCAAAGCATATAGGAAGAGAGAGCAAACTCTCCTGAGAATTCCATATTACCTAAAATGAGCTTTTTAAAAATTCTCTTGTCTGTTGTCCAGGTTCAGGTACGACACGTTTGAGAAGGTATTTGAGAAAGTGCCCAATGTTCCCATTCCTGTGATGTATATATCACTTTCATTATACATCTCGCTTGAAAAGCGGGAGGGTATATAATAATCGTTATGTCTGTACGTCCGTCTGTGTATCTGTTACGCTTTGGGGTACCCATCTCTTATCCGCAAATTTAATGAAACTTTGACAGAATCTTTAGTTTATTACATATTATCATTGTGTACCTCCTATTTTACTTTTTGATCCGACACATATTTTGGGTTTACCAACAACAGCAAAATATGAACTTTTCAGACAGGGATACTGAAATCTCGAAAGACTTCCTGTAACAACATAATTATAAAACAGTTCCGTTCCCCAAAATCTACATACTTTGAAGTCGGAGTGAAAAAGTACGCAAGCCCAGAAGGCTCATTCGAGATTCAAGTTTCGAAATACGAGATTCGAAATTCGAGATTTGAAATTCGAGTTTCGAAATTCAAGATCCAAACTAACCAATCAAAAGCGGGTTCAACATTTGATTACTCCCCTTTGTTATGTTTTTACTATCAAGAAATCGTTGAATATATTTATAGCAAATGGGTATATACGAGGGTTGATCCAAAAGTAATGTCACAGTGTCCATATCTTTTATATTTGTCGTCATATTATCAAATACAATATACCAAAATATGCACAAATATAAATTTAATTGATATTGAAATTTTAATTTAATAATGTTTATTTAAATTTATTTTATAGATGTTTAAAACATAGAGCACAGGGGGTGTCGCCGCGTCACAAGGGAACGTCACGTTTTAAAGTGTATTTTTTCTTAGAATGAAAAAGACAAACACATTAAAAAGATTCTAAAAAAGCACCTAATCTCCCAATTTTTTTAAAGACACAATTCTCGTCATTTTCTAGTCTTTAATTGAAAATTAAATGACGTCATTGGTATTTGTGATCATAAACATTGTTGTTTTACTCCGTTGAATTGAACAAAGGAATTGTCGAAATGGGGGAAAACGCCTGACGAGTTGTAATGCATTTTTGCTTCAAAATATGGGAATCATCAATAGGGACATTTTCGTTAATCAATCAGACTTACAGAATAAAGAGTGTAAATAAGAGACATCTTAAAAGATGGTTTCAGCAATTTTGGGCGGGCGATTGGTCACCGAATGACTAGCAAAGGACAAGAAGACAAAAAAATAGGAGATCGGACGGAAACGTTCAATGGTGTCTGACGTTGTCAAAAAACACAGACGTATAGAGCGACATGTGAATTTTTAAGTTTGTCTGATGCTACTGTTCACAAAATTTTGACAGAGGGCTTAATAATGAAAAAAGTGAGTGTATAATGGTACCAAGAATTCTTGAAGAAAGTGGAATTGGTAAAAGTGTTCGCGAATCACAAATAATTTTTAATGAAAAGAAGGGGAAACGCTTAAAAGTATGACGGTGTGTATCCGTCATTTGACGTTTTTATTTAGGTGCGGCGACTACCATAAACCTGCACTGCTTAAAATCCGATATTTTGAAAAGTATACATCATATTCCTTTGATTTTTTCAGGTCTGATTTGAAATAAATAAAGCTTTCATCATGTATAATTTTGTTGCTTTACGTCGATTTATAGCGATTTTATCAAAGTTGTGACATTACTTTTGGATCAACCCTCGTATAATTCCATCGGCGCATGCTATTGAGTATCGATTACGTTTAGAATGGTAAACTCCAGATGCAGGTGATAGCGGGATTTTGGTACACAAAAAAGAAGATTTAGAGATTGAATAGCTGTCAGAAGTCATCAAAGTTTTTAATTCTTTCGCATTAAAAAAAATCACAGGGGCAAAAAGTGATATGATTTCATTTGAAGGACTATACAATTTACTGTCAAGTAATTCCAGAAACCCAAATTTTGTTGGTAAAAATTGCTGTTTCTGCATGATCTGTGCTGTTTTAAAGTGCAGCTATATAGAGGCGGGCTTTAATAACTTTCAAATAAACAAAACAATCAACGAATTTTTTTTTAAATTTTGAAGCCTTTTTGGCAAACAAAACTAACTGGTTAATCAATTATAATGTTGTTACCAGTATATGACCGTGTTAGCCCAGTTACCCGGTAATTCAAAATACGCAGAAGTGACTCACAATACACTAAATAGGTGATGTTAATAAAAATACCGTCAAGGGCGCTGTATCGAGGATAAACACCCTACAAAGAAGATCTGATTTTTAATACAATTTGCTTTCCTTTTATACCAAACAATTAAGTGATTCGAATACCCTAAATGACTGTATAGTTTTATATTGTATCCCTTAAGAAAAATGATGATATATTCAGAAAATTGCAATTGGACCGGTTACTTATTTGTCTCTTCACTACCACTCTTACTGTAAATTAAAATAATTTTGAAGACAGAACTATGATAGAAAGAAATTAAATAAAATACAACTGGTTAGTGATTTATACCTGTAGCACATTTCTATTTTGTTGTAAATTTCATTCCTTTAATATGTTTAACGAATATTGAGTTTTAGTAATGGAACCATGGAATGTTATGCTTGCAAACCTATCTGTACAATTTAGTATCCATTTTCAATGAATGTTTCTTTTACCATGTAAAAATGTATCTTTTACATTGTGTATGATTTAATTTACATAACATACATACTTCATAGAGACGCAAAGTCTCAGCCAAATAAGATTACATATAATATGATAATGTATGAAAAAAAAATATTGTTGCGAAAAAAAAGGTTGCCCCCCCCCCTTCACTACAGTTTTGTATCTTAATTATTTGCCTGCAGATGTCTAGAAAAAAAGTAGATCTTCAAACCATTCATGCATTTTCACTAGATATTCAAAATAATTTCACTTTAATACTAGAAGTCCGGTTGAAGATGCCAAGAAATTCATAATTTTGGGTGAGAAACCCTTCCTCGTTCTAAAAATATAATAAGAACAGTTCATTTTTTTATTTTACATGCAAAATTTTGAATTCTGTTAAGAGGGCTAAAAAGCAATTTCCGATAATGAAAAGAAATTCATTCAACCGTTAAATAACTGATTTGGCAAAGTAAAAGATGTCCTAACTTTTTTGGTACATAGTTATAAACCGTATATAATTTTCATCCTAAAATTAGGGTGTTGCGTTTCTATCGACTGTGAGTATATGTTTTATCCATAAAGAGTTTTACATTTTTAAACAAAATTTTAAACAAATCTGTCTATTTTTGGCTCGGCAAATATACATAGGACCGTCACCCTCCTCTGGATGAGAGTTAATAAACATGTACATACACCCTCACATACCCTTCATAAAACATACACATAATGTTTATACATATTGTAAAACAAAATACCCCGTGGTGAACCCCGGTGACTATATATAAACATTGGGTGATGTGTAAACATTATTAAAAGTAGGCCTTTCAACTAACCAGAATGAAAGTGCATTGTACGGATTAACATGAATGCCTGACTTAGTGCATTCATGAAGTTTTTGTTTCATATAGAAAATAGCTGGTTATAGTCAAACGTTGTCTATTTAGTTCTTGTTCTTCCTGGCTCATTTACTTGTATAATATTTAACAATGGAGGATGCCGTTACAGACTTTTCTTTATCGCTATACAGAGTTTTGTCGGAGAGGCATGGCAATTTATTCCTGTCTCCTTACAGCGTGTCTGCCGCCTTAATGTTAACCATGCTGGGCACCAAAGGGGAATCTGAGGCTCAAATTAAACAGGTTTTGGGTCTCTCTGGAATTCCTGATCCACACAAGGCTTACAAAGAGCTACATTCTAATCTGACGGGGAAATCTAAAGAAGGGGCTAAGCTGGCCATTGCGAACCGAATATTTTCCAAACTTGGATTGGATATTAGGGATGTTTACAAGAAGGAATCGTTAGAGTATTACAACAGTGAGATGGAACTGTTAGACTTTGTAGGAAATCCGGAGGGGTCAAGAACCAGAATAAACACGTGGGTTGAAGAACAGACTAATAATAAAATCAAAGATCTGATCCTTGAAGGAGGAATTAATGCCCTGTCTTTGATTGTACTGACAAATGCAATTTACTTTAAAGGCAATTGGGAAAATGCATTTCAATCATCAAAAACAAAATCTGAAAAATTTTACATTTCTGAGACAGAAACTGAAATGGTTGATATGATGCATATGGAAAAGAAAGAATGGCTGTATAGTGTTTCTGTATCCTTAGACTGCAAAGTGTTGAATCTTCCCTATAAGGGAGAGGAACTGAGCATGCTCATACTTCTTCCAAACAAAATAGACGGGCTATCCAAATTAGAATCGAGTCTCACGATGGAAACATTCCAAGAACTAACAAACGGATTTTTTCGAGAAGATGTAATAGTATCCATTCCAAAATTCAAACTTGAGAGTTCGTTTGAGCTTGACAAAGTTCTTGCTGGAATGGGTGTCACCGACATTTTCTCTACTAAAGCCGACTTTAGCGCCATGATGGAGAATCCGCCAAGGGACACTTTTGTTTCTGACGTCCTTCATAAAGCATTCGTTGAAGTCAATGAAGAAGGCACAGAGGCTGCCGCTGCCACGGCTGTTATAATGATGATGAATTGCATGCCAATGAAGCCAATGGTGTTTAAAGCGGACCACCCCTTCTTGTTCCTCATCAGAGAAAATTCAACTGGAACTGTGTTGTTTATTGGACGCTTCACCAAACCAGCTTAATATCCTTATTTATGCATTATATTTACATTCGTTGTTTTTTTTTTCTACTAAGCCAACTGTGAAAATGATTTGAATACCATTTCTTTGTATACACACGCGTAGAAATATACAGTACACAGAGAAACTCGCTCTGACATGACGTCACAATTAGGCTACATCGACGTTGGTACGAATTCAACAAAATATGGTCGCAAGAAATTCAAATATTGAGTACTGTGGTTATTAATATTTGTTGAGCACCAATTTTCGAGGATTTCGTTGTTGAACAGATCCTAGAAATTCATTGTTCATTGATTGAAGAAATGTTATTTATAAGTGTAGGCAATGCTTTTGTCCTATCCCCGAAAACGTCTGTTTTACACAGTAAAGTTAAAGTTATAAATCCAATGTAAATCGATGATTTTTTTAAAAATAAAAATACATACTTTATAAGGATGGGTGATTCTTTTTAGAACTTATGTCCAAAAAATGTAATGTGGTTCAAATCTACATTTTGAGGACATTTAGATTTTGTCACGTGATGTCGAAGTCACATGATTTTAGCAATTATACTTGCAGATTAGATGTCAGCTATACATTCCAATACTGCAAAGGCATAACTAAATAAGAAAATTTAGTTGAATTCATAATCATTTTTAACGCTATATGTAGTTGGTGAAAGGTGCTGCGAACATCTACAGATTCCATTTTTTAATTGCAAAAATTTAATTTGTTGGACGGCAGGTTGAATATTTTGCTGGTCAACTACACTAGATATAGCCACATTTAATTTATTTGCAAGATTTCATCAGGTTTTCAGCACTTTTCAAATATGTTAATGCTTAACAATATTTTATTTGAGAACAAAAGACATTTTTCATTGTACAAAATGTAACTGGATCTGCCTCTCGTAGTGTACAAGCTACGTCAACTTAAGCGAGATGTCATCGTATTGACAAGTGCATTGCGATCGATGCATCGTTTATATATTGTTGTGTGGGATTTAACACATAGTAAGTTTTATGGAGTCTACGTCTATATTCATCAGCAGTTTAAATAGCAAATAATTTTGTGATATTTTTAAGACCTTATATTTTGTGTGACGTCATAATGAACATTTCCTTTATCAATTAGACCCGCGCTTCCTTACTGTAATCTTAAAGTAACCTTAAATTTGCTACTTACAAAATCCAAAAAAAATTGACGCCAACAAAAATTGATGAAATCACAGTATATTTTTGTGATTTCAAACATGTAAATAGTTAAAGTAATGTTTTTTAAGTTTAGTGAGAATTATTTGTGTGTAAATCACACATACGTGCACTTCTTCTCGACATATTTTTAGATTTAAAAAAGCGTAAACTGCCCCAAGTTACGTTATATCGTATAACATAAGTAGTAATAAGTTTTATTCCTTATAATGTTATTGCAGTGTTTACAATGAGACAATATCAATATTTTTTTCCTCCAGGAAAAGGCTTCAAATTCAGCATATTTTAAAAAAGTAACGTCAAGCGGAGTATTACTCATCGTGACGTAGGAAAGTTATTTATACAAAATGGATTAAATCTTTTACCCAATAAAATGACATATTACAACTAAAATTAAATTATTTGAAATTGGATGAGATGAGTGAAAATTTCGATCAAGTTAAAAAAATCAAGTGAAATATGGGTGCCAAATACAATATTCAAAACATATGATATCCATGAAGAAGGGTACATTTTTAAAACAGAAAACCTTTGTCTATTTTTGCTCGGCAAATTAACATAAGACCGCCACCCTCCCATGGATAAGAGTTAGTAAGCATGTACAAACACACCCTCACACACACTCTCATATAAACACACACTTACTGTTATCATTTATTTAAAAAAAAATACGCGCCGTTTAAAGCCCTCTCAACTGCAATATTTTTTAACCCGTGGTGAACCTCAGTAACTATACATACACACTGGACTATGCGTAACATTCTACATTATTAAAAGGACAGCTAACCAGAAATACTACAGCTGGTCAATATGTAAGTGTAGGATTAAAACGAATGCTTGAGTGAGTGCAGGCAAAGGATTTTTGTCAAATACATGTATAAAAGATGGCTAGTTATAGTGAAACTTTGTCTTTATATTGAATTTTTTTCTTGCTGGCTCATGCTGGAGAGTATTAACAGTGGAGGATGCCGTTACAGACTTTTCTTTTAAGTTGTACAAAATTTTGTCTAAGGGGAATGATATGAATTTCTTTACGTTTTTGAGTTTCGTATTACGGAAATGTCCGATCTATTCATAGTAATTTTTGCATGCACGAGTGATTTGGCGCTTACTATAAATAGTGTCCCAGGTGTGATTTTGGCTATTGCGAAGTTCGTTACAAGATCTCAAGGACATACATTTCCCTTCCCATCCCCGCTCTAAGAACTATGCAATGCATTGTATTTAATCATTATATACATGTACAGTCATGTTTTTGTCGATGTTTGTGTCAATTAATATAAATTGTGTTATATATTAAGTCATTAAAAGTTGATTGTTGATTATAAATGCGATCTTGTAACGAACGCACCTAATCTAAACTATTTGTTGTTGTTTTTCAAATTAGTCAAGAAAAGATTTATTTTCGGATGAGTTTACGAGGGAGAAAATAAAATTTATTCCTGTGTCCGTACAGCGTGTCCGCCGCCTTAATGTTAACAATGCTGGGCACCAAAGGGGAATCTGAGGCTTAAATTAAACAAGTTTTGGGTCTTCCCGGAATTCCTGATCCCCACAAGGCTTACAAAGAACTACACTCTACTCTGATGGGAAAATCTGAAGAAGGGGCCAATTTTCTTATTGTAAACCGTATATTTTCTAAACTCGGACAGAATATTAGGGAGGTTTACATGAGGGATTCCTTAAAGTTTTATGGCAGTGATATTGAGCTGTTAGATTTTGTGGGAAACCCGCAAGGGTCCATGGCGAGAATCAACGCGTGGGTTGAAGAACAAACTAATAATAAAATCAAGGATTTGATCCCGGTAGGGGGATTAAACCCCTGTCTCTGATAATCTTAACAAATGCAATTTACGTTAACGTAGAACCTACGTCGTATGACATCATAACTAGTGAATGTGTTTAGCCTGTTCTAGATCCGTTATGACGTCATAAATGATTCAATGTCACTTTTTCCCGTACTTTACAGCTTCAATAGAAATGGTAGAAAAATACTGCATTTTGAAAATAACAGAATTTATTTTAAAATCATGCTGATATACTTAATTCAATTTATATATTTTTTGGTTAAAATGCTTAATACCAATATATTTCTGGAATTAGAGAAACCTGTGGGCACCTTTCACTTACTAGATCTTGGCCTTAATAGAGTTGACAAATCCAAGATTATCTTGTGTTATGAAATTACAATGTGCATTGTATACAACCTACTGTAAAAATGTGAATGGTATGTACATTTTAAATATTTTGCAGGAATGCAAAAGTCTTTAGATATCTTCAGTTGCTAAATAAATAGGGTAATATCTTGAGGAAATGTGTCTAAGTCAAAGATGTACGTGTTGTAGATTGTGTGTACATTTTTTGTGATATCTATCATGAAATGATGTGCATTCCTTTTCATAATTATTTTTTACTTATTCATATTCTTGGTCTTTGATTAAAATTTTTCTATTAAATCTGATCTTTGTAAATAGTAAGTACAATTTTACATAAACATTTTAATCTGAAAGTAACCCAAACAGTCATTCAATAATTAAATCCCTTGTAAGTGCAAAAAGGTCAAGAATATTAGCATCGGCAAACTACCTATCTCTCATTAGTTAGAGGCGAAAGGTATATATTTTGATCACCTTTTGTAATCATTTGGGTATGTTCTTCATCATATTAAAGTTTGAAAACATTGTGACAAAGACTTCTGAAAGATATTAACAAATTTAGGGTCGAAAATTGAAAAAAAATAATAAAGTTCATTTGCCTATTTTTTCTTAAATGTGGGCTAATCTTTTATGTCGATGGAATAAAAAAGAATTTAGTTATTGAGAAATACTGTTTCATACTGTTCCGTTAATTAAGTCAACAAACGACGATGTTTAAATAAGTATTTTTGAGATTTTTCATATTCTCTTTATGACAAGTACCCCTAAAATGACTTAAAATGTGTAGCCGCAGTATATAATTACCATTCCACGTTTCACAGACTGCAGTACATTTAAAAACAAGGAAACATGTCATGTGCTTTTGACTGATTGATAAGCGAGTGCTAATTTATTATTTTGATAAGTTTGAAAATCTTGTGACAAAGACTTTTCCGAAATAGGTTCTACCTTAAAGGCGACTGGAAAATTCCATTCCAGTTATTAAGAACTAAGCGTAAAAATTTTCACATATCCGAGACAGAATCAGGAATGGTTGAAATGATGCATATGGAAATGAAGAAATGGTTAATCAGTATTTCGGAATCCCTAGACTGCAAAATGTTGAATCTTCCTTACAAAGGGGAGGAAATGAGCATAGTCATAATTCTTCCAAATAAAATAGACGGGCTATCCAAATTAGAATCTAAACTTTCCTCTGGAACTCTTCATGAACTGACAAAGAAAACTACCCGAGAAGACGTTATTGTCTCGATTCCAAAATTTACACTGGAGAGTTCCTTTCAATTAAACCAAGTTCTTAGCAGAATAGGTAACACCAACATTTTTTCTGAAAAAGCCAACTTTAGCGCCATGATGGATGATCCACCAGCGCCCACATTTTTATCTGACTTCTTCCACAAAGCGTACGTTGAAGTGAATGAAAAAGGCACGGAGGCTGCCGCAGCTACCGCTTGTATGATGATGGGAGGGGGTATGATGCCTTTACAACCTATGATTTTTAAAGCGGATCACCCATTCGTGTTTCTAATCAGAGAAAATTCGACCGGAACAATATTGTTTATAGGTCGTTTCTCTAAACCTATAATCTAACAAAATAAATTCATGTTTTAAATGTATTTTCATTTCTATGAATTGTTTATTTAGTATAAAAAAGTAAAATCAGCTCATCTTATTGTTGAATTATGTACGTTATTTAATTGTAATTTATAAAAACACTTTCTTTACAAAATCTCATGAAAGCAATCCACTATAAGTCAAAATGGATGGTTTCTCACACAATATATGTTAGCACTGCAAAGTTAGAAATTAAAGTGACGTTTCTATAATATACAAGTATCGAATACCAACCGATCCCATCCGCCTTGTGCTCCTTGTCATGATCGGTAAAAATAAGATGTAGACAATTCCGTAAAAATGGACTGCCAATGGAAAAATGGAAAAAGTTAGTCAACATTTAACTCAATGATAGGCTGTTTATGCTGACAGTGTCATCATATAACCAAAAATCTTGCAAAATGGTGACTTCAAACAAGGCTGTTTTAAAACAACTTGTTTGTCAGTTGCTTGCCTCTTTTTTGATATAAAAATGTTCATACGTAGCCATGTTTTTGCGAAACGACTGTGAGACATTAACTCAAAATAGAGGTGATAACGATATATTTAAGATATTAATTTAATTTTTGAGGATTCAAGAGGACATGAACTACGACACTTCACGCCGGCATATTTTATGAAGCGAGTTAGATTCATTACTTAAATTTACATTATTTTCTGATGAGTTACCACAAATTACGCCATTCAATTGTCGTTTTTTTTTTAAAGCAAAACAGTTAAGCCTATAGTTTTGACGTCAGGTACGGTATTATGACGTGCTATGTAGATATTCATGCTCATCCATGGTAGTTCATGAGAAAATGAACAAAATTCTAATTTGTAGGGAATGTTAAAGAAAAATAAACGGAAATGTAAATTTTGCCACATAAGCAAGGAAGTAGATGATTGCAATTATCATGTAGCTTGGTTGTTAGGCTACTATTTAAGCATTCTCCTGGTTAAATATCCAAATACGAAATACATGTATCAAACTCTGTGGTACATTTTATTTCAAGCTCAGTGGTAAATATCTGGTTAACCAAAGGTACCCTACTGATATTTTTCTCGTAAAAAAATAATAACCCATATCTCATGTTAATTATTAAGAAACGAAGTTTTTTTTCTATTTAAGAAAATAAATAATGTCAAGTATTTATTTAGAAAGTCTAGATATGAATGTCAGTAATTTCACAGAGAGAACGTTGTTGTCTCTTTTCCAAATTTAACCTAGGAGTTTTTCATAGTTATAAAGAGCCAACTTCAGCGCCATAATGGATTATAATTCGCCAGTGGTACTTTCGTATCTGAAATCATTCACAAAGCGTTCTTTGAATTTCCAAAGAAAGCATGGCCGCTACTGGGGATAAGGTTTTTAGGATAAAGATTAAAGGAAGAAGAGGTAAACTACAAACACAAGTTGTTTCTAGGAGGATGGATCACTCCTTCCTGTTTCTGATAATAATGAATTCTTTACAAAAAGTGTACAATCGGCTTACTTTGTCATGATTCACAACTTCTGTTAAGGACATTATAATTTCGGTTTCAACTACAACTTGTCATTATAATGAAATTTTAATTTTTTTGGTGTAAGGTTATTATTTTAATACTAAATTATCCACAGATTCTTTTTCTTTAAAATGTTCAGGACAAATTGTATGATATTTTATTTTATTTTATGATAACACGCGGAGGTAATGCAACTTCATTGCATAGGCAAGAGAAAATATATCTCCGTAAGGCCACACCAATTAAAAATTTTCTTCGTCGGACCCGCGCGCTCGTATTTAAACAAAACTTTACAAATAATATTAATTCAAAATCCCTGCCCCATGGGAATTCTGTGCTGTTTTCTGTTCAATTTCCGCTCTATTTATGGTACTTTTAATCTACTTACTCTGCAAATTAGAAAAAATATAAATATCCGCTCAATTTTTTTCACGCCCAGCCTAAAAAGTTTTCCTACAATAAAGTAATTTATAATATCATTATTTAACTGCTAGCCCGCTCGTACTTTTTTCATTAAATGTCCGATGAACAAGAAATTAAATTGGTGTGGCCTAAATAATGAATTTCGTGATCAACGTTTAAACCTACTTTTTTGTTGAAGGGTTTAACCCTTGAAAAATATTTCTGAACATCAATCTGCATGACAAACTAAAAAAATTAAGCTAGATCTAATTTCCCTTTTAAATAAGTCATTTGTACAGATTTTTAATTTTATTCCAAACGTGAGTCTAGATTAAATAAATATTATGCCTGATATTTTTTGTTGGATTCATGGACAAACAAATACTAAATTTTTATGATCAATTTACAAACACATTAACTTTATCTTGACTGTCGTCCTAAAGCAAAATGCTAGTACATATACATACATGTAAATTGACAAATTCAAAATTTAACGCCATCACGAGATATTGATTGATTGGTGTAATCATTAATCAGCGCTACATATATTCGCAAAATGCGTCGTGCTTATTTGTGATTTATGAACAGTATTCATAAAAAAGCACATTGCTGCATACAAATCTTTGGAAATTTATTTTGAAAGATTGTTTTATTCTGACTTGCTTCCCTCCTTTGATAATTTTAAATGTCTTTTTCACCAGAGTTAAAATGCTTTTTTTCATTATATCAAAAAATGAACACAATGCACTGACATCTATGTGGTTTTATAAATTTGTTTTAACTCTTCTTCGCAGACTATGTGTTTGTTTTAACTATTACTCAGAAACAAGAAATATTAAAGGATTTAGAATTTAAAAATATCGATGAGACCAACTGAAACAATATTTATTCGTTCATTTAATGAAATACATTTTTTTGTAAGTTATTTATTTATTTACATTATGTCCACTATATAAAAATACAGTGGACCCTCATTTATCCGGACGCTTTGGTTCCCAGTCAATTTGTCCGGATTCCGGATATCTGAATCACCAGTTAAACAAGACAGAATAACATTTTAAATTTTCGTTCCGATGAAAAATCGTATATAAAAATATAGGTCCACTGTATAAGATAAGAAAATGAACAGAATGCATTTACAGTGATATAGTTTTAAAATGTGATTTTAACATTTCATCGACTTTGTTTTAACTTTTTCTCTGAATCAAGAAAAATGAAAGAAGTTAATACAATACTAACTTTTAGAGACCAAATGAAAAAATACTTACTTATTTGTTTAAATATTTATTATTTGTTTAATTATTTAGTAATTTATTTATTCCGATAGTGAGTACATTGTATTTTATTTATTTAACTTTTTTTATTTACATGGATGTAGGATTTCCATCAAGGAGGAACAAACAAATTTATTTTTTTTTTTTTGCAATTTATTATAAATTCATTGTACATGTACTTCTTAAATGTTTTAAGAGTTTAATCATAAATAAAAAATCTTACTTTTGAAAATTACTTTTTAAATTATATATTTCAATTAATTTTTCTATCAGATTGCTTTTTAGTTATGTTTTCATTTATTTATTTCATACTCATTATATTTTGCGCGAAGGATGTTTTAAAATTCTGGTCCTTCCCAGAAAATAAGTTGAAAGATCTATTATCCTACCTCTGTTTTCCGGAGAATAATTCAAAATTTGTAAAATTTTCGGATTTCTTTTTCTAACCCGCTTTCAATACATATACCTTCCATGAGTGTCATTATAAATAATTTTTAAATCTAATTGCAGCCTAAAAGTACACTTGAGAAACTCGCCGGACTTTCTTTCATGAAATAATATGTTTGCACCGTGTCGCGTACATTTATAAAAATGGAATATGTCTTTTAAAAAATATAAAATATTAAGAATTTAAGGCGTAATAATCATTGCACATACAAAAAGGATAAGGAAAATAGCAAAAACTCGAGAATTGATTTTAGCAGCTTTGAAAATATTTTACATGAAATATATATTTCTAAAAATAATTCCATGTCCATTTTTTCACAGTTAATTTATCAAAAATTAAGCACGCAAACCATCAGATATACTAATCGAATTAAACATATAGAACAACCCGTTGTGAGCCCCCATCACATGTCACATGTCTATCGACGTAAACAAACAGCTTTCGTTTTATGACGGTAGTAAACAAGGATTTATTACAGGGCCAGGTGGACAGAATGTGCATTCAAAAATTAACTTTTGTTAGATTTTAGCTCTGAATTATTACGTTCTATAAAAGTGGCAAGCAGAGAAGACGTAATATTTATGTGAATTCTCACGAGCAGTTTCCTTCCTTTTCATAAATATCACAGAAGGGAAAGAGGATTGAACGACGGAAGGTGTGCAAGACAAACTGCGCATAAGATTTCTCAGCATAGAGCTTTCGTTTGTTTCGCTTTTGAAAGAATGGAGGGTGCTGTTACAGACTTTTCTTTAAGGCTGTACAAAGTTTTGTCGGAGGGGAGTGGCAATTTATTCCTGTCTCCGTACAGCGTGTCAGCCGCCATAATGTTAACCATGCTGGGCACCAAAGGGGAATCTGAGGCTCAAATCAAACAGGTTTTGGGTCTCTCCGGAATTCCTGATCCACACAAGGCGTACAAGGAACTACATTCCACTCTGACGGGAAAATCTAAAGAAGGGGCTAAGTTGGCCATTGCAAACCGAATATTTTCCAAACTTGGACTGGATATCAGAGACGTTTACAAGAAGGAATCGTTAGAGTATTACAACAGCGAGATGGAACTCTTAGATTTTGTAGGAAATCCGGAGGGGTCTAGAACCAGAATAAACTCGTGGGTTGAAGAACAGACTAATAATAAAATAAAGGATCTGATTCCGGCAGGAGGTATTAATGCCTTGTCTTTGATTGTCCTGACAAATGCAATTTACTTTAAAGGCAATTGGGAAAATGCATTTCAATCATCAAAAACAAAATCAGAAAAATTTCACATTTCCGAGACAGAGACGGAAATGGTTGATATGATGCATATGGAGAAGAAAAAATGGCTGTATAGTGTTTCTGAGTCCCTTGACTGCAAAATGTTGAATCTTCCTTACAAAGGAGAGGAATTGAGCATGCTCATAATTCTTCCAAACAAAATAGATGGGCTATCCAAATTAGAATCAAGCCTCACCTCGGAAACATATAAAGAACTTACAAAAGAATTTTTTCGAGAGGATGTAATCGTTTCCATTCCAAAATTCAAACTTGAGAGTTCGTTTGAGCTTGATAAAGTTCTTGCAGGAATGGGCATCACCGACATTTTCTCTACTAAAGCCGACTTCAGCGCCATGATGGATAAGCCGCCAGAGGGCACTTTTGTTTCTGACGTCATTCATAAAGCATTTGTTGAAGTCAACGAAGAAGGCACAGAGGCTGCCGCTGCCACGGCTGTTATGATGAGGTTGATGTGCATGCCAATGGAACCAATGGTGTTTAAGGCGGACCACCCCTTCTTGTTCCTCATCAGAGAAAATTCCACTGGAACTGTATTGTTTATTGGGCGCTTCAACAAACCAGCTTAATAACCGTACATAAGCTTTTTGATTTGATTAGGGTCCTGCACTGATTAGTTATGAAATATTTTACAATGATTCTTTTTGAAAATTTTAAAGTTATTGTAGTCATTTTATTTATTTTTCATTTTTGTTTAAATTATGTTATTCTTTTGGAAAGACAATCTAAGTGTATTGAACTTTGTCTAATCTCTTTGACAAATTGACATAATATGTTGGAAATTTTTTTTTCTATTATTCTATACAACTGTTCACTTGTAGAAATACAAAGCTTTTGTAAAAATATGTATACACTATATATCTCTAAAATTAAACTGTATTTAATTTGATTTGCTTTTATTAAATATTTTTTTTTTAAAAAGTCAGAAGACTCGAAAATGTATGGCCAATTATGTTTAAATAAAATTTCAAACTCAAGAACCGTGTCTGTTTTGCGAAACATTTTCCTTGTGAGAAAAAGTGTAACACTAATTGCCTAGTCATAATGTTAAATTGTTTTTGTTTAGCATTTTAAGTTCCAAAAGCATAACCAAGTCACTATGATTAACACTTGACCTGCAATGATTTATTTACGTGTAGCCTACAAGTACATTTAGGATGAATTACTGGATTTTCCAATACCTACAGTTGTTTTTATTGTTTTGCACCACGCCCATATCAGAACTCTAATTAACATTTTTCAAGATCATTTTGTTCTCTCCATGTAACTTTTCCTTCCTCAAAACTGTATTATGTTGATAAACATGTTTATCGGCATGTGCAAATAGAGTATATGATGAATGTGTCTCTGCTAGTAAATTATCCCGGACTCACTTTAGACTACACGAACTGTCTTAATTATTTAATCTTAGAGCTGTCTTCATTCAATTATGACTTTTTTCAAAATTAATGGTTTTAAATAATATATGTCCATTGATTTATTTTTAATAAAACATTCGAATTCTTTTAGGCCGTAACACTAGTATAAAGAAAGTTTAAAGAAAATTATAGATACTTTTTTTGTGGTATACTACAGTTGTATTCTTTTTAATATAGAAAAAAATCGTTTTTTTCAGAAAAATAAGCAAATGAAGTACTTCTTCCTACTAATTTATATTCCGATAACATTTTAAGCAGTCATAAGCACCACAGAGGACAAGTCACTTCATGACACAATATATTCATCATTCGATTTGAAAAATAATGACAATTGTTTTTAAAGAGATGGTATTTTCCAAAGGCAAGATGGTATTTAGAGGCACATCTTCGAAGACAGTCAAAAGGCAACCTGGAGTACCCTGCGGGCTTTAAATTGAGTTTAGGTCCACAATGTGGGTATCTGGGAGTGTGTGTGCGTAACGTTGTCTCCTTGGTACCGAATTCAGCGAACCAGCCGTCATAGAATATAAAGCTATGTACAATGCTGTGGACGGGAATCTTCAGGGACCGCTTCCTGCGATGTTTCCCAAAAGATGTCAGAAACATACAGGCTAGGTTGTTGGTTCCAAAGAAGAACGGCTTTGTCCCAGCTATTAAAAAGAAATAAAAAAGAACTTAGTTTCGAATTTTTTAAATTATACAATTTACCTAGTGCATGTATATACGTTCGGTGAAATAATCAAGCTATCACTGGGTAAATCTAATCTGGTTACAAACTGTACTTTTCGTATGGACGAAATGGAGTATTTATCAGTTGCAAGGACACTCCACCCTCATAGGGTGTTTCAGGCATTGTTTCTGATTTGGCACGACTTACAAATGCAATTCTATACAAGACTGTGTAGATTGTTTTTGCTACAGTACAGACAGATTAACTCTAAATTTCTTATATATGACGACTTACGTTCTGGAACAGAACAATCAGGGCGAACAGGACGGATACTGAGGTTAATACTGTGAGGAACTAGGATAGTATTGATTGGTACTATATATAGTAGGAGTACTCCAGCAATAAACAGTGACGTCACCTATAAAGCAAAACAAAAACAATTTATTGCTAATTATCTGGTTTCACACATTTTAATATCTACTGTTCTGAAGTATTCTTCCTTATATATGTTTTAGAAGTGACTGGGGATCAAAGCTTTATCCAAAAACATTTTTACCTGCCAATTCTCTTTAATTATATCTCGTCTATAACTTAATCAAATTAGTAAATAAACTAGATACGATCTCGTTGCGAGCAACGAGTGGGTCTTCCGTCCAATTCTTGATGAGATGAGATAAGATTTTGATTGCGATTTCCACTCTAAAATAATGATTTACCACAATCTGTAAAAAGACATTGAACATTAAAGACTTAAAAAAATCGGCCTTTTGCCCCTAACGGCCCCTAATTTTAGGAATCAGCCCTTTTTATTCATATCATCATAAAGATCTTAAGATTTTGAACATTTTGTGTTCAACAATTATTCAGAAATTCTTTTTCGTTTTTGAGCTATTAGCAAAAGAAATATTTAGGGGCCAACCCTTCAACTCCTTAATGGGGACGTTAAGCAAAAAATGAAAGGTTGCATACTGTTCAGAACATTATTTTGAATATCATTTGTTCAATGCTGCTTATCAAAATATTTCTCCCTTTCGAGATATAAAGCATCAAAGATTTAGCATTCTGGCCCCTTATGGCCCCTAATTATGTACCATACGACATAAAAACCATAATATATAGTTGTAGATGGTTGAGATAAACATCTTTGCTTCAGTAATGTATTACAAAATATTAACTGATAAAGAGTTATCGATTGAAGACTTTTGGCCCCTCTTGGCCCCTAATTCGAGTGCCCAGTCCCTTTTTCGGGATCTCTTCTTAAAGATCTTAAGATTTTGAACATTTTGTGTTCAACAACTGTTCAGAAATTCTTTTTCGTTTTTGAGCTATTAGCAAAAGAAATATTTAGGGGCCAACCCTTCAACTCCTTAATGGGGACGTTTAGCAAAAAATGAAAGGTTGCATACTGATCAGAACATTATTTTGAACAACTTTTGTTCAATATTGCTTATCAAAATATTTCTCCCTTTCGAGATATAAAGCATCAAAGATTTAGCATTCTGGCCCCTTATGGCCCCTAATTATGTACCATACGACATAAAAACCATAATATATAGTTGTAGATGGTTGAGATAAACATCTTTGCTTCAGTAATGTATTACAAAATATTAACTGATAAAGAGTTATCGATTGAAGACTTTTGGCCCCTCTTGGCCCCTAATTCGAGTGCCCAGCCAATTTTTCGGGATCTCATCTTAAAGATCTTAAGATTTTGAACATTTTGTGTTCAACAATTGTTCAGAAATTCTTTTTCGTTTTTGAGCTATTAGCAAAAGAAATATTTAGGGGCCAACCCTTCAACTCCTTAATGGGGACGTTTAGCAAAAAATGAAAGGTTGCATACTGATCAGAACATTATTTTGAACATCTTTTGTTCAATATTGCTTATCAAAATATTTCTCCCTTTCGAGATATAAAGCATCAACGATTTAGCATTCTGGCCCCTTGTGGCCCCTAATTATGTACCATACGACATAAAAACCATAATATATAGTTGTAGATAGTTGAGATAAACATCTTTGCTTCAGTAATGTATTACAAAATATCAACTGATAAAGAGTTATCGATTGAAGACTTTTGGCCCCTCTTGGCCCCTAATTCGAGTGCCCAGCCCCTTTTTAGGGATCTCTTCTTAAAGATCTTAAGATTTTGAACATTTTGTGTTCAACAACTATTCAGAAATTCTTTTTCGTTTTTGAGCTATAAGCAAAAGATATAATTAGGGGCCAACCCTTCAACTCCTTAATGGGGGCGTTTAGCAAAAAATGAAAGGTTGCATACTGTTCAGAACATTATTTTGAACAACTTTTGTCAAATATTGCTTATCAAAATATTTCTCCCTTTCGAGATATAAAGCATCAAAGATTTAGCATTCTGGCCCCTTTTGGCCCCTAATTATGTACCATGCGACATGAAAATTATAATATATAGTTGTAGATGGTTGAGATGAACATCTTTGCTTCAGTAATGTATTACAAAATATTAACTGATAAAGAGTTATCGATTGAAGACTTTTGGCCCCTCTTGGCCCCTAATTCGAGTGCCCAGCCCCTTTTTCGGGATCTCATCTTAAAGATCTTAAGATTTTGAACATTTTGTGTTCAACAATTGTTCAGAAATTCTTTTTCGTTATTGAGCTATTAGCAAAAGAAATATTTAGGGGCCAACCCTTCAACTCCTTAATGGGGACGTTTAGCAAAAAATGAAAGGTTGCATACTGATCAGAACATTATTTTGAACAACTTTTGTTCAATATTGCTTATCAAAATATTTCTCCCTTTCGAGATATAAAGCATCAAAGATTTAGCATTCTGGCCCCTTGTGGCCCCTAATTATGTACCATACGACATAAAAACCATAATATATAGTTGTAGATGGTTGAGATAAACATCTTTGCTTCAGTAATGTATTACAAAATATCAACTGATAAAGAGTTATCGATTGAAGACTTTTGGCCCCTCTTGGCCCCTAATTCGAGTGTCCAGCCCCTTTTTAGGGATCTCTTCTTAAAGATCTTAAGATTTTGAACATTTTGTGTTCAACAACTATTCAGAAATTCTTTTTCGTTTTTGAGCTATTAGCAAAAGAAATATCTAGGGGCCAACCCTTCAACTCCTTAATGGGGCCGTTTAGCAAAAAATGAAAGGTTGCATACTGATCAGAACATTATTTTGAACATCTTTTGTTCAATATTGCTTATCAAAATATTTCTCCCTTTCGAGATATAAAGCATCAAAGATTTAGCATTCTGGCCCCTTGTGGCCCCTAATTATGCAACATACGACATAAAAATCATAATATTTAGATGAAGATGGTTGAGATAAACATCTTTGCTTCAGTAATGTATTACAAAATATTAACTGATAAAGAGTTATCGATTGAAGACTTTTGGCCCCTCTTGGCCCCTAATTCGAGTGCCCAGCCCCTTTTTCGGGATCTCATCTTAAAGATCTTAAGATTTTGAACATTTTGTGTTCAACAACTATTCAGAAATTCTTTTTCGTTTTTGAGCTATAAGCAAAAGATATAATTAGGGGCCAACCCTTCAACTCCTTAATGGGGGCGTTTAGCAAAAAATGAAAGGTTGCATACTGTTCAGAACATTATTTTGAACATCTTTTGTTCAATATTGCTTATCAAAATATTTCTCCCTTTCGAGATATAAAGCATCAAAGATTTAGCATTCTGGCCCCTTGTGGCCCCTAATTATGCAACATACGACATAAAAATCATAATATTTAGATGAAGATGGTTGAGATAAACATCTTTGCTTCAGTAATGTATTACAAAATATTAACTGATAAAGAGTTATCGATTGAAGACTTTTGGCCCCTCTTGGCCCCTAATTCGAGTGCCCAGCCCCTTTTTCGGGATCTCATCTTAAAGATCTTAAGATTTTGAACATTTTGTGTTCAACAATTGTTCAGAAATTCTTTTTCGTTATTGAGCTATTAGCAAAAGAAATATTTAGGGGCCAACCCTTCTACTCCTTAATGGGGACGTTTAGCAAAAAATGAAAGGTTGCATACTGATCAGAACATTATTTTGAACAACTTTTGTTCAATATTGCTTATCAAAATATGTCTCCCTTTCGAGATATAAAGCATCAAAGATTTAGCATTCTGGCCCCTTGTGGCCCCTAATTATGTACCATACGACATAAAAACCATAATATATAGTTGTAGATGGTTGAGATAAACATCTTTGCTTCAGTAATGTATTACAAAATATCAACTGATAAAGAGTTATCGATTGAAGACTTTTGGCCCCTCTTGGCCCCTAATTCGAGTGCCCAGCCCCTTTTTAGGGATCTCTTCTTAAGGATCTTAAGATTTTGAACATTTTGTGTTCAACAACTATTCAGAAATTCTTTTTCGTTTTTGAGCTATAAGCAAAAGATATAATTAGGGGCCAACCCTTCAACTCCTTAATGGGGGCGTTTAGCAAAAAATGAAAGGTTGCATACTGTTCAGAACATTATTTTGAACATCTTTTGTTCAATATTGCTTATCAAAATATTTCTCCCTTTCGAGATATAAAGCATCAAAGATTTAGCATTCTGGCCCCTTTTGGCCCCTAATTGTGTACCATGCGACATGAAAATTATAATATATAGTTGTAGATGGTTGAGATGAACATCTTTGCTTCAGTAATGTATTACAAAATATTAACTGATAAAGAGTTATCGATTGAAGACTTTTGGCCCCTCTTGGCCCCTAATTCGAGTGCCCAGCCCCTTTTTCGGGATCTCATCTTAAAGATCTTAAGATTTTGAACATTTTGTGTTCAACAATTGTTCAGAAATTCTTTTTCGTTATTGAGCTATTAGCAAAAGAAATATTTAGGGGCCAACCCTTCAACTCCTTAATGGGGACGTTTAGCAAAAAATGAAAGGTTGCATACTGATCAGAACATTATTTTGAACAACTTTTGTTCAATATTGCTTATCAAAATATTTCTCCCTTTCGAGATATAAAGCATCAAAGATTTAGCATTCTGGCCCCTTGTGGCCCCTAATTATGTACCATACGACATAAAAACCATAATATATAGTTGTAGATGGTTGAGATAAACATCTTTGCTTCAGTAATGTATTACAAAATATCAACTGATAAAGAGTTATCGATTGAAGACTTTTGGCCCCTCTTGGCCCCTAATTCGAGTGCCCAGCCCCTTTTTAGGGATCTCTTCTTAAAGATCTTAAGATTTTGAACATTTTGTGTTCAACAACTATTCAGAAATTCTTTTTCGTTTTTGAGCTATTAGCAAAAGAAATATCTAGGGGCCAACCCTTCAACTCCTTAATGGGGCCGTTTAGCAAAAAATGAAAGGTAGCATATTGCTCAGAACATTATTTTGAACATCTTTTGTTCAATATTGCTTATCAAAATATTTCTCCATTTCGAGATATAAAGCATCAAAGATTTAGCATTCTGGCCCCTTGTGGCCCCTAAATATGTACCATACGACATAAAAATCATAATATTTAGATGAAGATGGGTGAGATGAACATCTTTGCTTCAAAAATGTATTACAAAATATTAACTGATAAAGAGTTATCGATTGAAGACTTTTGGCCCCTCTTGACCCCTAATTTGAGTGCCCAGCCCCTTTTTCAGGATCTCATCTTAAAGCTCTTAAGATTTTGAACATTTTGTGTTCAACAACTGTTTAGAAATTCCTTTTCGTTTTTGAGCTATTAGCAAAAGAAATATTTAGGGGCCAACCCTTCAACTCCTTAATGGGGCCGTTTAGCAAAAAATGAAAGGTAGCATATTGTTTAGAACATTATTTTGAACATCTTTTGTTCAATATTGCTTATCAAAATATTTCTCCATTTCGAGATATAAAGCATCAAAGATTTAGCATTCTGGCCCCTTGTGGCCCCTAATTATGTACCATATGACATTCAAATCATTATATAAAGTTGTAGATGGTTAAGATTAACATTTTTGCTTCAGTAATGTATAACAAAATATTGACTTTAAAAGAGTTATTGAATAAAAACTGTTGGCCCCTTTCAGCCCTTAATTTGATGAGTCAGCACATTTTTCTTGATATCATATTAAAGATCTTGATATTTTGCACAAATGTTGTTCAGTATGTTTTAACAAAATATTTATATTTTAAAAGATATGATACAAAATGTCTCAAAAAACCACTCATAAAACGTGTCCTAAATTTTGACCCCTACCGAGCTTCCATACTAGGCACTTCCGGAAAATATCCTGACCATGTTGCAACGTGGCAACATGTCCTCTATCATCACTAAAAATTTCATCTTTCTAGCTTGAGCCGTTTTTGAGTTCCATCACAGACAAGGAGGTCCTCCAAATTTTGATCAAAGGGCGATAACTCCCGACCGGAAGTGAATTTCGAAAAAATAATTTGCCGGAATTAACTTCAGATGACAACGCATCGACTGTGAAAATTTGAAGCAAATCGAACGAGCCATCTCCGAGAAATCTTCTGCACAAATTTTGTAAGAAGAAAAAAGAATAAAAACTAGAGCAAAGCTCGTTGCAAAGCAACGAGTAGGTCTTCCGTCCTGTTTGACCGGAAGTAGCATTAATTTTTAACAAAAATGAGAAATAACGCCTAAAAATGGTTTGAATCCTTTAACGCTATGTTAATTAATGCAAAAATAAGCAATTTTTTGCTACTTCCGGTTTGACCGGAAGTGACGACAACGGACGAAAAAATTATTTTTTTGCTTCTAGAGACATTTGTTACCAAAAAAACTTGTCAAGAATGGCAAAAAACGCGTTTTTCGACTACTTCCGGTTTGGCCGGAAGTGACGAGGCCGGACGTTTTTTGACGACTTCAATAGATTAAGCTTGTCATTTTGAACAACTTTCCTTCTTTGACGTATTAGAAATTCTCAATACGTTTTGAGATATAAAGAAAAAACTGTTGGCCCGTCTAGGCCCTTAAATTTAGGGGCCAGCCCTTTTTTCGAGATATCATTTGAAAGATCTTTAAATTTTGCACTTCTTTTGTTCTATACGTTTTCACAAAATATTTTCAGGTAAAAAGATATCGAAGAAAAGGTGTGAGAAATTTTGAAATTTGTGATAGGTCTATTTTCGGGCCATAGCGAGCGCCGACGAGCGTCACTTCTGGTAAAATTGATATACTTGATGCACCTCTCCAGACATAGCTCTACCTAGCCTCAAAGTTTGAAGTTTCTATCTAGAGCCGTTTTTCGGGAAAATTGTGGACAAAATGACCCTTAAAAATCAGAAAATCGACGATATCTCTAGACCGGAAGTGACGTCATCGAAACGGAAAAAAACGCATAAGGTTCAAGTGATGTTCCATACGTCCTGAAAGTTTCATAAGATTTTGTTGAGCCGTTTTCGAGAAATCGCGTGCACAAAATCGGTAAGAAAAAAAAATAATAATAAAAGTGAAAAAGAAACCGAAGAAAAACAATAAGGTCTTCCGCTGAAGACGGAAGACCTTAATAATAATAATAATAATAAAGGTAAAAAAGAAACCGAAGAATAATAGAAGGGTCTTCCGCTGAAGACGGAAGACCCTAATAAAGTAATACTTTTAAAATTTCAAACATTTTCTATATTCAGTGCTCAATTCAGTAAAACCAACCAAAACAATTTTTTGAACATGAAAATTTTATTCAATTTGACAATTTTGATTTTTTGAAAGATATACTTAAGCTAAAACTATTCGGTAATCAATTTTTGATGCAGAAATGATATTTGCATATTTTTTTTATATCTAATTTCAAAATATAATAATACATGTTTAATGCATTTTAATTGTCAAACATGACATCGACAAATTTAGAAATACAGCAATTGTGCACATTTTTCAGCATGTGATATCATTCTTCAGAATACTAGTACATATATATATTTTCATGTTAGAAATTATATGACTGATGGTACATTAAAACTCTGATAAGAGAGATAACTCTTAATGACACAAATCTATATTTTTCCTTCATAAATTTGTCAAGTTGAAGTGCCTTTCTTATCAAATGTTGCCCCGCAGCCCATGATAAAATTGTGTTTATTTTATTTATCATATACTTTTCTTTTGAAATATTATAAAAGTTAAACGAACATTTTATATGAATAAGCAGAGGGTTTATAAAGCCAGCAGAGGACCCATATTTATAGTTGAATCAAAGTAAAGGAGAGAAAAATAATATCAGAAAATGCTGAAGGTTTGTAAAATCGGCAATACATAAAGGAGTAATGACCATATGTTCCAAAGTTCATTTTTTAAATTCCTAGCATTGTTTTTCACTAGGAAATTAGATCCAAATTGAAAGTAGCTTGAGTATAAAGGGGTGCTTTTTTCATATGTTATTTTTTAATATTTTTTTTCTTTGCATGTTGAAGCGTGGTACATTTATAATAAATGTCGTCTAAGAGAATCAGAAAAGCACTGGTTTAAGATCACAACATAGAAGTAATTGTAAGTGTTACATTAAAATAATACTTAGTATCATGCCTATTTAGTTAATGAATATAAAAAAAACTATATAATGTTAGAAAAGTATCTGAAGTCAGATTATCACAATGCAATCTGAGATTGAAAGAATTACATTCATTATGGTATATGTATCTTTCTTTCAAATATTTCTTTAAGTGTAGATTTGTATTGAATTGGCTTATGAAAGGACTATTAATAATGGGGTATTTCTTAATTTTAAAAAGTTATCTCTCTTTTCAGAGGGCGAGCCAATTTTCTTAAAATTAAACATATTAATGATTCAACATTAAGAATAACAAGATTTACATTTAAGTCTTTTTTTATTTTCAATAAAAGTACATTTTCTTTAATTTGACATGGCACTGTATTTCTTTACTCAAGCTATGAGAAAATATATAATATTCAAATACATGTACACATTTTGCAATCATTTTTCTTGTCTTGACTATATTCCACACAGGCGACTGAATGATATGCACTGGAATAATTACCTACAGTTAATATTAATATGAATTCAAAATGAAATGACATATTCTAATATTCCATGATCATTTAATTAATTAAGCTGTAGAAACTCTGATATGATAAATATTACTAGACTTACCATAATGTTTAAGAATACTCTATCTTCAATCCTTGTGTATAGAAATGTGTTTAGTCGATTTTCTTTCGACTTTAAATGTAAACCGCAACAATTTATGGAGATTTATAATTTGCATATAATTATATTTTTTTCCTTTTTACTTTTACTCTGCATCATGTATCTTGTTGTATATCTGTAGCAATGAAAACTTAAAATGTTAATTGAATAATCAGTTAATTGTTAGGTAATTCGTCAGCTGATAAAGAAAAGGAAGTTACTTTAATGATATTGTGTAATGAAGAAAAATATTTTCATTTTAAGAAAAAAATCTCGAGAGATAGGTGCCTTTCCTTGGTGCATATCACATGTAAAATCGCTTGGTTGATTTTAAATCTTTTAAAATTTTAAACTGCCATTACTCATTGTACATGCTTACAAGTAAAGTTGTACTCAAATCATTTTTGCTAATTCGTATACTTTATAGTGAGTAAAATAGAAATTTAAAAGAACTTTAAAATGTTTTATCAGAAAATAAAGATATTAATCAATTGCACCCTTTCCAATACATTTATTGCAGACTTTATTGAAAAGTATAAGTAATAAACAAAGTTAACAATTAAAAGACTTCATTGGCTGTGTTACCTATACTTGACACAATAAATAATTACTTTAAAACAAATTACTGAAACAATTCGTAACAAAAAACTTCTATATCTCATATTTAGACAAGCAAAAATCGATACCACAATCATATCATACTGGTAATTAAGATATTTTTTAAAATGAATATTTGAAGTTTTCAAGAACTTTTTTATCATTTCATGTTTTCTTTAGGTTGCATAATTAAAACATTTATATGCACACATGAAAATACACGTGCTGCAGTCTAATTCACTTCATTTTACTTTTAATTTATGTTGTCATTTATTTAAAGCAGTGAAAGATCAGTATATTTAAGACATAATTACGTTGTTCTTGTTGGGAGAGGTTCTATCTAATAGAACCAAAAAAAGAATGAAAGTAAAAATCCACCCCTATCCTTCAAATAACAAAAACCTCTCGCATATTATCAATTCTCCTTCCCTTAATAATTTTTCTTTTGTACCTTTGCTTTATTATCTGTTTCACAAAGTCTATATATTTTGGTCTATGGTTGCATGTGTTTTCCTGACATTAGTAAAAGTTTGTATGATAAACAGCGATGAATAAAAAAAATGTTTTTGAAAGGTTTAAAGTAAGTTATAAGCCTCAAACTGAGCATTATGTCAGATATTAGACTCTCCTCGGCACTAATATCTAACATAATGGGTAGTTTTCGGCTTATAAGACTTACATAAAAAAGTTTATATTTAGCAAGTTTGGTTTTTCCATATCCATGAAAATTTGAAATTATGAAATCAAATTCAAAATCCACCGAAACAACACAAAAAGAAGTAGAGCGAAACATGGACCTTTATCAACATTATTGGTGGGACCGGGGCGGCATGGAGGAGCGGGGCGGCATGGAGGAGCAAACCTTCCCTGTTGAATGCGTACACCGTGCATTCTTTGACAAGATTGGGTAAATGGTAAGAAACCTTAGATAATTCAATGTGTAGATAATGGTTTTGCAATTTAACATGAAAAACGTTAGTCAACAATCGACCCAAAGACAAAATCGAGCGACAAGGTCATCATATCGAATATAGAACCCGCCAAAATGATGTGTAAAATTTTATATTCATCAAGATGTTTGGCATAGTCAATGGTACATGTAGAACATGTTCTCAACTAGAAAACATGAACTGCATATGCAGGAGATTTTGTATATACAAATTGCTACCAGAATAAGAAGTTTATTACGGTAGAAAGGTTATTGTAATTACGTTTGTTTTAAAGTTTCGTTCTTTTTGTTACCATTAACGTTTAGTAGGATAGCCAATTATGAAATGGATCAGTCAGATTCTATTCGTTCTTTTTACAACTTCACTGGGATATATTCAGCCGACATATAAATAACTATCTTTAATTAATCGTACATAGTGGATATATTAAAACTTAAAGTCGAATTTAAGGTTTTATTCTTCATTCGTTTAAGTTTTTGAATAAATTCTGCTTAATTCCTGCTTCACTTAATTTAAATTGTGAAATTGTGTCTGTTAATAAGGAAGTCACAGGTCATAAAACTCAGCACATGGCGGGTGTGACGTACAGATTGGCAAGGGGTGCATATTCCTTCATGGTACCTGATCCCTCCTCTGATGTTTTGGAGGTCCGTGTTTGCTCTGCTCATATTTTTTTTTATTGTTGAATAGACTTTTGAGCTTGAATACTGTTTGCTATCATCATATATTTCATTTAAATACTCTCTAATTGTTGTTTCATGCAGTTCTCGAAATAGATTAAACTTGCAGCAATGTATCATTTATCATTTCCTATTTTTATCGTTCACATTCAGTGGAAATATGTACGTTTGATAAACAACCCTCAGGTTAATTACATGTAGCGAATCCATCAGTAAATCTAAAGAACGTGGCTGTTAAAAGCAAATATTTAACTGATTTCAGGTGCATGGCAGAGAAAATTCCTGATAATCCGTCTCTGTTATTGAAAGATATGGAGGGACATAAAGTCAAATTTTAAAAGGGTATGAGGAAAATGACGAAGTGTGTTACAGATAGCTCTGCACACCATAGTACTTGCAACGATAAGATTCTAGCTTTTGGGTGGTAAAATATAAGTGCAAAATCATATATCAACATCAATTATTTTGAACTTAAAACATTTCAAACCTACTGTGATACTGAACATATGTGTTTTGTTATTATGCAGGCTTTATGAAATAACATTGTAAAGTAATGCATTACATCACGATGACCATGATAGTAACAGTAAAAGATTTACGTTGATCACTATTCTATCTTTTACAAAATGCAATACATTTCCATAATCTCTGTTGACTTACATTTCATTATAATACCAATTCTTTATATATTGAATACATTACATAACCCTTACTTTGGTAAAGTGATGAATTACATTGCCATTACTTTAGAGAAAAATAAATTGCAATTGACATTACTTTGAAGGGTCTCAAAAATAGAAATATAAAATACATTATTTGCATAAACTTACACCCCACCCCTCCACTTCCGAACAGCGTGTCATTTTGGATTCAAAACTCAGCTTTTCTACCAACTGAGATACAAAATTTATGTTGTTATTAGCATAAACTTACACTTAACCAATCCACTTTGAGCAGCTGTGTAATATTGGATTTGAAAGCAGAAACATTACGAAACTCTCCACTTCTGTTAACTGAATATTCTCAGGAATTAAAAGGTCTGAAAATGTAACTGAATGGCTGAGATATTTACCAGTCACCTTTCAGTAATAATTCAGTAACCCAGTATCTGATCAGCACAATTTTATCCAATGAGGCAGCAAACACTCCCTGAAGTTTTTTTTCCATAATAAACGAGAAATTGGCTCATTTTTAGTTTCATTGAGTCAAATGCTGGCTGACGTTTTTCATACTTATTGTTACTCCATTATTTATACACTGAATTGACGACGGATTTTTCCGTTATTTCCCTAACATTACGAAGAACACACGAGAGTTTTGACCTGTCGGCAGGAGTTGCTTACTCCTCCATGACTGCTGACTCCACCTTTAAGGTTTTGGAGGTCCGCGTTTGCTATGCCCCAATCTTGTATTGTTTTATGATTTGTTTTTATCTTAGATAATGTTCGTCATCTCCATATGTTTCATTTCATGACAAAGACAGTTATAATGGATATTAAACCACTGTTAGAACTTCGAAAGAAATTGAACATCAATATTGTGTACTTTGAAATACAGTTTGTAGGAAAGGTCGATTAAATTAAATTTTCTTCTTGTTGTTTCGAAGGGTAAGAAAAAAGACCAACCAGTTATTGAGGAAGTAAGATTTTTTAAATGTTTAATACTTATTAATCAATTTCAATTGAACTAGTCGCCATTTTCAAAAGAATAGAATATTGAAGCCCAAACTTTATTTTATTTGGAGGGATTAAATCAAGGGATATTACAAAGAATATGGATCCCCCCCCCCCGAAAATCCTATTCTGGGGACATATGACAAATAAGGAGCCTATTAACAACTGGTATCTTTCTATAAAAGAGCCATTTTTGGGGTGGGGTGGAGGGGTTAGAGATCGGTACACGCTTTGAAAGTTTTCGTCTATAATTGTTGTATTTATATAAAACATATGTAAGTTATATTAACTGATTCTTACCTCTATGTAATGTGAATTTCATTAACGTTCACAAACAGTTCAAAACAATTAGACCGTTCATGATAATTTTAAGCACGAAACAGTAAATTAGACAGTAATAGGTTTTTTCTGTTCTCGGTAGAAGAATCCCTCATTAGGGCTTTGTTTCATGTTAATTAATCAAAAAGACTGAATTTATACAGAAGAGTGCATTAATCATATTCATGCAGACTCTTTAGGAAGTTGTCTTCGTTCGAATACAGCCTTCAGTATTTAGCTAAAAAGATCATTCATCATAAAAATCCGTTGAATTTAAATTCTGTCATAGTGGTTAGGAAGGGAGATAAAAAGTTTCGCTGAATGATCATATTTAATTTTATTATAAAATGACATCTTTTGTGAGGAAGTCTGAACTTTAAGTATTCTGTGAAAAAATAAAATATAGAATGAAAGAATGGAATAAACCGGCATTTGAATTCTTCGGTGATATAGATTGATTTTGGACAAAATTAATGTGTGCTTATATAAATCAGTCAAACTTTACCCACCGATGTTCAGAGAGGCTTTATATAGATCTTAATTATTCAATCTGTAACATTAATAAAATAAATAGGAATTGTATAAGTACTTGATTGAATTACCTTTTTTTCAGTTGATCGAATTAGCTGCCCTATATTTAATTGTATCCATATGAAGCAGAATTTATTTTAAAAAATCTTATGAGTTGCTGTGGCCTTCAATTCGACATTTAGATATTTCGATGACGTATTGGCAATTAACAATCGTAATTTCCATTCAAATGTCGACACGATATATCGTGGTAAGATTGAAATAAAAATAAAAGATACCACAGCGTCTGACATTTCTGTTTCATATTTTAATAATTTATAAAAAAAAAAGAGACGTTAATGGCAATCTTACGACAAAACTTTATTATAAACGTGATGATTCTATATTTTCAATCTTTAACCTACCTTACGTATGCAGCAACAAAGCCTTATTACCTAATTTATATTTCTCAATTGATTCGCTACATAAAAACATGCTCTACCGTCTACATACACGTATGAATAGCTTTTGAAACAAATTACTAACAAACATGTTGATGAAACAAGGAGATCAACAGTCTCGTTTAAAGATATCATTTCGTAAGTTCTATGGTCGATACAATGACCTTGTCAGCAGATCCAATTTATTAAATACTTGACGTTTTCCATAATATATGTTAGACAAATGAATTACACATTGAATTGTCAACAGATTTTTCCGTTATTCCCCGTTCATGACAAGGAGCATACGGCGGGTGTGACCGATTGGCGGGGATGCTGGTCCCACCTCTGATGTTTTAGAGGTCCACATTAAGACACATTTACACCGCTCCTGATTTTTATTCTTCGAATGGACTTTTGAGCTTGAATACTGTCCTTTCTGACATATTTTATTTTATCAAATATCACAAGCCAGCGAGTTATATAATTTTTCAAAATAAGTGCGGTGACCTAAAGGGCGACACGACAATACCTTTTGTTAGATTCATATACCATTAAAAACTAAATAAAAGATTATATGTAAGTATGTGTATAGTACATGCACTTATGTTGATTACAACGTGAAAAAGCTCCACTGTGGTCCCAAAGTAACTTGGGGATAAATTTTTAAAGTATGCCTCACGAAAGAAAATCAATTCTTATTAAAAGCATGTGCTTCATCACAACTTCCAATGACCTTTTAACCCATCTTCAAAACATTAATGTTTTGTCAAAACGTTTCTTTACAGAAAGAGGGATGGTTTCATCAAACTTGCATTGTGAAGATGTTTTCCTCCTCCTGTTTTCCTTCTATTCGGTCCAATCGCAAACCCATCCCACCCCAACTGAAACTGCTTTCTTGGGAGTTGCAGTGCATGAGAAGAGAATAACAGTGAACATGAAAGATCGAATCATTGCTTAAAATTAACCTGGTTACAGTGAACACCCACTTAATCCTAGAAGGAATTAGATGACGAATGAACCTATTACTTAACAGGGATATAACGAGATTTGATATCTATATCCTGAATGACGAACACTGATGGTCAACATAACGTACATGTATATGACCTTATATAAATAATTATCAATTATATCAGTAATTAAATAGCTCACTGGATCTAATAAATAAAGAAATAAGATGAGTGTCTGGAAAATTATCTGTCTAAGTAAGAATTACTACTAATGAGATATCTAGAAAAGCTACTTATATATTTCAAGATAAGGATGAGTTACAGTTTAAATTTTCTTCAACGTTTTTTTCAGACAATCTTTGTATATTATTTTTGATTTAATTAACAGGTGTGTTGGCACATTTCTGCTTAGCTGAAGGCAACAGACACAAAAGAAGTGCTAACGTAAGTTTTATGTTGCATAAACAATCAATAATAATTTTACATTTATGTATATAAGAGTAGAAAAAAAATAATACTAAAACAGACAAGCATTATTTTTCTTTAATGCATTATAGGCAGTGCTATAATTTTTTTCACTTCTTTTACTAATTAATGCATTGATATGTGAATTTCAAATGTCTTTGAGAGAATTAAATATTAAATACACCATTGAATGCTACATATATGATCTATTAGTATATGTTATAAAATGCAATATTTATTGTCAATATTTACATAAGTATATACGTTGAAAAAAAGCACAATTTAATGATACCAAAACTGCAAGCCTGGTAGACGAATACTTAGTACCATGATGCTTGATCTTAAAACATCCATTGTCACTATTTCAGGCTAATTGTGAGCCCCGATTCACAGTGATAGAGAATCACAGCGCATGTCTAAACAGATCCGATCAGGCTGGGGCCAGCGGTGAGTTCCTATGTCTTTTAACAAAGAATCTTAAATTCGAAAGACCCGCGCGAAGAGAGATAATTAAAAAATAATTCCTTAAATATTTTTTTGAAATCCAACAATGTCTCAATTTATACCCTTCTTGATATATAGTATTAGTCATCTTAATTTTATAATTGTCATCAGTACACAAATATTTCCCCTTAAAACTGTATGAAAATTGAATGCTGAGATATGGTTTTAAACAATTAAATTATTTACTCTTCATGATACTAATTACTAAATATTGACACTGTAACAGGTGTGTCAGAGATGGAGAAGAGAGAAATCGTGGATGCACACAATTTACTGAGGTCCCAGGTCGATCCTCCTGCTAGAGATATGATGAAAATGGTAATTATAAAGACATTCATAGTATAAATCACATACTTTTGTTACAAGAGGGGTCTTATCAAAATCACTTTTAAATTCCATAATCTTATAAATTCTTAATGGAAATTTTATTCTTAGCTTGACCTGAACATGCTGAAGAAAAGTATTTTTAGACTTTTGAAAAAAAAATCATATAAAAGTATCTTATTAAATATTAAGACATCTTTAGACTAATTCATTTTAATAAGAGGATACCTGCCATTTTTTCTTAGAAAAAATTTCCATAAACAGTGAAGTATTATCAACAGAATTCACTCTTCACTGAAATCTGCATGGCAGTGAAAAGGTTAAATGGAAGTGGAAATAGAAATAGTTTATTTACTCACTTTGAAAATAAGGATTACTTAAATATAATATTAAAAATTTGGACATGACATTTGGATTCAAATTTAATTTTATCTTACACCTCAAGGAGATTTCTCTACGAGTCTCTGCTTAATAAAGCCACTAGATATTCAATTACATATGTAGTACTTTTTGGTGTTCAGTGTTTTCAGCTTCCTGAAAGATGCTTTCTTGAGTAAACTTTTAACAGGCAATATGCAATATGGAATGTAGTTTAGACAAAAGTCTTTTAGATAAATAATCTCTCTCTCTCTCTCTCTCTCTCTCTCTCTCTCATATATTTTAACAAAATTATAATGGATTGATATTTTCTCACTAAAAAAAATAAATCCTGTAAAATTAGAGTTTTTTTTTCTATGTCTAGAGCTGGGATGACGATGTTGCATTAGTTGCACAGAAATGGGCAGAAAACTGTGTGTTCAGTCATGACGGGAATTATCAACGATATATTCCAGGTAAGAGGTGAAAGATTAAAAGGCGGATCTTAGATTTTCAAGTCAAATGGCACTGATAAAAGAATTAAGATTCAATTTAAAACATTTCTTAAGTTTTAGAACTGTATAAGATATTATTATTTGCCGCTTTCCATCCATTCTTTGAGTTTTTTTGGCTAATTTGTAAAAGGTTTAAGCAGGAGAGCGGCTTTCGAGGTTATGAAGGAACTGATATATAACATTTATTAACATTATAGAGCTCTACATGAGGGGTATTGACTGCACCTAGATCCTGCAAAACGATTTAATAATCGAGGTTTATTTCAGGGCGATTTGCCTCTGGACAGAATTTGGCTTGGGGAGGGGGCAGATTGACGTGGAATGCCACTGTCTACCTGTGGCACAGCGAGGTGTCAAAGTTCATATTTGGGGGACCTAATACTGAGGAAATCGGGCACTACACACAGGTTACTATAGCTATATATCTACAACTACATGTATTACATCAAGGAAGCAGTGAATTTCATGCATCAAATGCTATTGTTTTTGTGAAAGAAGAATGATTTGGACATCTTCTCATTTTATTCTTCCTGAAGGATCATCACTCTCCCACAGAACCCTTTTTTCAAATAAATTCAGATAAAGACTGTATAAAACCTTTCCCACATAATTCATGTAACATGCGACAAATACACTGATATTGCATGATGTTCTTTACTTAAACAGTTAAATTGTTAAAGGTAGGCCTAACCGTTAAGGTAGTCTACAGGCGTACTTATATACATTGCCTGCTATTTATGTCTTTATTTATCTTTTATACAGGTGGTATGGTCGTCTTCCATCAAAGTGGGCTGTGGATACGCCTACTGTCAGACAAACGCTTTACATTACTATGTCTGTAACTACTCCCCACCGTAAGTAGAGCAGATATATATATGCATGTACTTTTAATATGGCAGTTCCTGAGACACACATAAAAAGGAATACTAGTATGCAGTTCTACTGTCAATCATTCTGGGGGTATGCTTAATGTAAATGTGGACTTTGCTTACAGGGTATGTTATTCTTTATTGAGATTTACCTAGGGGACACCATTCTGTCAATCACCTGGTAAAACACGCCTCTAATATTTCATCGTGGTTCTTTTTCTCGGTTGTCTCGGTAGGCCCTAGCACGATAAAGAAACCTCACTGCTCAATGGCCCTGAGTGCCGAGTATAGGTCTAAATTTGAAGCTCCTCACTGGCATACGGTGACGTCTCCATATGAGTGAAAAATTCTCAAGAGGGACGTTAAACAATATACAATCAATCAATCAATCAATCTGCCAATCACCTGAAGGATTACGCCTCTGTTCTTTCATTGGCGGTTCTTTCTTCCAATCACCTGCAGGAACACACTTCTAATCTGTCACTGGTGATTCATTCTGTCTACTAACTGAAAGAATAAGTCTGTCATTTAAGATTTCTTCTATCGCTTAAAGGGATGCGCCTTTAATCTGTCATTAGTGATTCCTTCTGTCAATCACCTGAAGGAACACGCCTCTATTCTGTCATTGGTGGTTCCTTCTGCCAATCACCTTTAGAAATACGCCTTTAATTTGTCATTGGTGATTTCTTTTGTCAATCACCTGAAGGAATATGCTTCCTTATATCTTTGGTGATGTCCTCTCTCTCTCTATCACTTAAAGGAACATGCCTTTAATATGTCATTGGTGATTTCTTCTATCACCTGAACAAACACGCCTCTAATCTGTCATTGGTGGTTTTTTCTATAGCTGTCAATCATCCGAAGGAACACCCCAATGTCAAATTCGTACATGTATAAATGAAACAAAGTTGATTTTTTTCTCCTGTAAAATGCAAACATTTTCTTATATTATAGAGGCAACAGCGATCAAAACCTTCCGTATAAAAATGGTACCAGCTGTGGCGACTGTCCAACTCGATGTGAAAACAATCTTTGTGGTAAGTACACTAGAAGTTTATTGAAAGTTAAAGGTAGTCCGATCCCCGGGATGATTACAAAATTATCTCTGATTTTCAAATTTAGTTTATCATATTAAGAATTGAAATTACCCACCTGTAATGTATTTCTAACTGATCAGCAAATACGCGTGTACAGTTTAGGCAATTTATATACCTAAATGCTTGCTTTGTATTTTTTTTTACTTGACGTTTTAGTACCACGCCACGTGATACTGAAACTATTGACCATGGGTTAGGGAATTTTAAAATCGCTTCGAGACTAGAGAGTTTTTATTCTCTATAACTTGATTTAAATGTACGTTTGAAATCATAGGCACTTGGGGTATGGACCCCCCCCCCCCCCCTCTTTTTCCATTTTTTTTAAATCTGGGTTCGAGTCACCTTTTTCCTATTTTTCTATTCTAGTATGCACTATATATTATCATCAATGTAACTCTTTTGTCTCTACAAGCTGTTTTTAAATATGTCGTTTTCGACCGATACATGTATATAAAGAGATACGTATCGATCGAAAACGATATATTTAAAAACAGCTTGTAGAGACAAAAGAGATTATATTAATGATAACATATAGTGCATATTAGAATAGAAAAAGAGGAAAAAGGTGACTCGAACCCATATTAAAAAAAATGGAAAAAGAGGGGGGGGGGTCCATACCCCAAGTGCCTATGTTTGAAATATCAAGAACAGCCAAGGGCGTTTGTGATCATTATGACCTTTCAATGGTCAAATTATGATAAGGGAGATGTGTTGTTTCGTGTTGTCCTTGTCTGAATGGAATGATATTTTTCTTTAGATTGTGGGGGTATCGTTTGTGAAAATGATGGCGTTTTGGACCTATACACATGTACCTGTCAGTGTTCCTTAAACAGACCCTATTATGTTGGCAGCAATTGTGCAAGTGAGTAGTTTTTTTTTAATTTTTACACTATGTTATTTGAAGGATTTCAGAAATGTAATTTAGTTATCTGATATGAAAACAGCACTTAGAACCATACAGTACTAAGTGATTTTGATTTTTATTACAGTGAACTGCTCTCTGCTTACCCCCGACACCTCCTGGTGTACAAATTCACTCACCACCGCTTCGTGTGCCCAATTTAGTAACGTCCCGTATCATTGTCCAAATCTTTGTGGCATCTGCAATTGTAAGTGTAAATCTCTCTGTATTAACAGTTTAAATTTCGTATAAAACAACATTTACTTTTGCTTTTGAGATTTGTTGTTACTTTTATATTTAGATACTTCAAATTCTGTTGCTGAAATAACATCGAATCCCCCTTTGTCTTCCTCATCCGTCTTTGAATCGACTACCACTGGGTCTATGACGTCATCACAAACAACCACGAGACAGATCAACGTAAGGCGGACAACAGCGGGTACGTGTTTATTTCTTCTTCTTCATTTTTTATTCAGCTCCTGATTTTAAGATGTACTGTTCTAGAAATGGATTGTAAAGGGTTGATTATCACTTGGGTACAATCATGTAGATGTTAATAAGGAGAGCAGGCTGTACATTACATTCTAGACCTTCCCATATCCAAGTGTTCATTTTTAGGTCACCTGAGTAAACTATTGCTATCTGTTTTCGTCCGTCGTCGTCAGTCGTACGTCGGTCGTAAACTTTTGAACATTTTAAGCTTCTTCTCTGCAACCACTAAACCAATTTTAACAAAATTTGGTACAAAGCATCTATGGGTAGAGGGGAACAAAAATTATGAATTTCATTACCCCTGCCCCCCTGGGGCCTGAGGGGTGGGGCCAAAACCACTAAAATTAATGCAATCTTGAAAAATCTTCTTCTTTACTCCTGGACATCAAGCAGTCAAACTGTTTGCATGATTGTAATCAGCATTGAATTCTCTACCAAAATTATGAAATTCATGGCCCCAGGGTCAGGGGTTCTGGTGCTAGGGTGGGGCTAAAACAAGTATATAGTGAAAATGCATTATTTCTTTGAAAATCTTCTTCTCTGCCCCTGGGTAATAAATAAACTAACTAAATTCAAAGTTATGATAAGCAAGAGTGCCTCTACCAAAATTGTGAATTTTACGGCCCCAGGGTCAGGAGTTCTGGTGTAAGGGCGGGGCTCTCTATTGATTATATAGTGAAAATACATGAATTCTTTGAAAATATTCCTCTCTGCTCCTGGGTATTAAATAAACTAATTAAGCTAGTACATAGTTGTGATGACCAAGAGTGCCTCTTCCAAAATTGTGAATTTCAATGCCCTAGGGTCAGGGTTTCTGGTGTTAGGGTGGGGCTCTATTGATTATTTGTGAAAAAAAATATGAATTCTTTGAAAATCTTCTTCTCTGCTCCAGTGTAATAAATAAACTAACTAAATACATAGTAATGGTGAGCAAGAGTGCCCCTACCAAAATTGTTAATTTTATGGCCCCAGGGTCAGGAGTTCTGGTGTAAGGGCGGGGCTCTCTATTGATTATATAGTGAAAATACATGAATTCTTTGAAAATCTTCTTCTCTGCTACTGGGTATTAAATAAACTAATTAAGTACATATTATAGTTATGATGACCAAGAGTGCCTCTTCCAGAATTGTGAATTTCAAGGCCCCAGGATCAGGGGTTCTGGTGTTAGGGTGGGGCTCTATTGATTATTTAGTGAAAATACATGTACATGAATTTTTTGAAAATATTCTTCTCTGCTCCAGGTTATTAAGCAGATGAACTACCTACATAGTAATGATGAACAAGCGCCCTTCTTCCAGAATTGTGAATTTCAAGGCCTCATGGTCAGGGGTACCATGGGGGGGTGGGCTTCTACTCTTATATACTGAACATGAATTGTTTGAAATCTGCAAGTTTGTATTAATCAAATATTTTTGATAAGCAAGGGTGCCTTTTCAAAAATTGTGCAATGTGTGGACCTAGGGTCAGGGGTTCATGTGTGGTAGGGGCACTACTGATTATTAATGAATATTACTTATTAGTTGAAGTGCATTTTTTGTTCCCCTACCTTGCCATAGGTATTTAAAGTAACCAAACTAAGCAATTTGTTAAGTATATAGGTATGATTAGCAATGGTGCCTCTTTCAAAATTGTGAATGCCATAGCATCTGGCTTAAAATAAAAACCAAATTCAATCACTAGAAAGTTGTTGCATGATACTCAGGTGACCTATAAGGCCCATGGGCCTCTTGTTTAACATACAAGAGGAATTTTACGAACCTTATTTGCTTTTTAAAGTAATATAATAATGGAATAAGAGAGTACTATATGTTCAGTAATTCTACTTCATGTTAGATGTTTAAATTCTTATCATTTTAGCCCCAAATATTAATAATGGAGCCAGTAAAATGATACCATTCAGTGTCTCTGGTAAGTTACATTAGAGAGTAAAGTCAGGTTACTTTTGTACAATGTTATATTTAATACACTGCTAAATTTTTGACATTATTATGCAAATTTTTTATGTGAACATTTATATATGTACTTCTTGGTTTAATAAATTTTAAAGGAGAATAAAAAAAAATGTATTATTTTCAGGGATTTTTGGACTTTTGCTACAGTTCCTGGTTGTGAGTTAAAAAAAAAATTATAAGCAGATCAGCTGTTTACTTGATCTGGAAAAATGAATAAAATGTACATCAACAGGTCATGAACTGAACACAGGTGGCAGTAAAAGGAGAGAGAGAGAGAGGGAAAAAGAGAGAGAGAGAGTCTCACATGGACCAAAAGAACTCCAAAACATTTCTTATTAATTTATAGTTAGGTACATTGCAATCTTTGTCAGTCATACTATTTGTCCATGCAGTATATTGTCAATTTCATCCACTTCAAGTTAACGAGTAGCCAGAAATGACTTCTTTCTACAGATGCATGTGTATTGACATAAAATTAAATAACATCAACAAAGATTATATGACATTCTTTTTTTGTACACTGTCACTGGCACATTTTTTGGTTTCTTTGTAAACTTAAGATTCCAAAAGTAGATCATCATGAACTACATAATTAAGGTAGTCTGATCCTCAGGTTTATAAAATTAACTGTTTTAAAGTAAGAAAAAATACTAAATAATGAAAATATCTCTGAATCCACAATTTAGTTACAGCATGTAAATTTATCCACAGTTTTTCATTAGAGTTAAAGATTAAAGTTAATCATATTAAATAGCGAAACTTGTCAAATCTCCAATATTTTATCAGAAAAAGCGAACTGGAATATCAGCAATGTATTTTCTAATTGCTAATTGATCAACAGATATATTATAGGTTAAAGAAAGATAGGCATCCAGGCATTCAGAGAAATTGTCATGATTTTATATGTATTTAGTATTTTTTTGTCTTCTATTTCCATCATGTATTCTATAATATATAGTGTAAAAGGCTTATGCTATCGTTGCAAGACACCACAAATCAATTCTTATTTCATATCATGCTAATACTAAGCATTGGTATCTAATGCTGGATTCAAGAAAACCTTACTGGGTATTTCTCTAAAACTGTATCATTTTTATTCCTTTTAGGGTACAAATGTCAACTTTTTAAAGTCCCTTTCTTAGACTTTCAAAATTATTGAATCTTATAAAGATGATTAAATGAAAATTGTTGCATGAAAAAATTAATTTTCAAGCTTCATTCTGATGCATTTCAAAGTTATCCTTCCTGGCGGGGGATAAGATATCCTTAAAGCAAACTGATAACCCAGAGATGTTAAAGCTATGATAGTTCACTATCCAATCAACAATAAGCTTCCATATAATCCAAAGGAGGGTTATAGATGAATATTCCAAGATTCAATATCAATCAAATAAATAACATTTCTTGAGTTCTGATTTTTTTTTTAATTCTAGATGTTAGAATTTAATCAAACACATGGATTAAAAAATCAAAACCAGCATCTACTTTTGGTCTCTAAAAAACAACAACTGCATGGAAACATGATTTCATTTAAATGTTAATATTGCACATGTTTTAGAAAAAGAGTATGAAAAAATGAAATCATTTAAAATAACAAAAACAGTAACATGTTTCATGTATTGTCAACAACACATCATGAAAACAATTATCAAATTCAACATGACTTAATGCTGACTCCTTATGATAGTTTAACTATGTGAAATGCAATGATATAAAAATTCTCAGCATCCAATTTTTAAACTTCAACTGTTATAAGCAAAGCTGAGTTCATCATGCAAACCAAAAGAACATTCTCAGCCAACACACACTGCCTATTAGTGCTTTAGTATGGTGCTTAACATAATTTCTTGTTGGATAATTATATGGAGTCAGCTCTTCAGGGCCAACATTAGCAAAGATATAATTTATATATATGCCAAACACTGTACTGCACATACATTACAAGAAGTGAATGGGGGAAATTCAGTCAAACTTCAATCCAATGTATACACTGCTTCATCTACGACAACATCATGTTCAAGCTGTTATATATACAAATGGATGATGTTAAAATTCAGTGTGCGATGGACTGTTTAATCCAGAGCCACTCAACCACGGATTTGGCACAGAGAAACTCTCCTGTTCGTTGTTTTTACTCGTAGTTACATCTGTAGGCCCTGATGATGTCTTTGATGGGGGCTCGGCACACAGGGCATTTAGAACCCCGAGACATCAGCTGACGTCCACAGCCGTAACAAACGCACATGTGACCACACTGGTAGAGAACCGAGTCTGAGAATTTGTCCAGGCAGATCAGACAGTGCGAGTCGTTGACTGGACGAGACTGACGGGAAGTAGCCGTCTCACGAGTTCCATCTACAAAATAATTGGCTGATTATTAAACAAGGACAATTGGACAATACCACCTCAAATAGTACATGTATTTAGTACCACAAAGTATGTACCGGTAATTTTATTTTTATGTTGTAAACAAAAGTGGTAATATTTTTCAAGCACCTCAGTACGAAAATAAAATAAAACAGCATAATTGGTCATTTTGCCAAATAAAAAGTAATATAAATGAACATGTAATTTTTTTTTTATTTTTGTCAACCATGAAGTACTCTTCCTACTCTTAAATAACGGTAGGTCAAACCTTTCAATGAACTACATGTATACATTTCTTTAAAAGTATAAGCCTCCAGAAATCAGGAGGAGCAGTAATGAGATATATGAACTTACCTGATTTTTCGGACATGGCTGCGGCCACTTCCTGCCTGATGGCCCTCTGGATGTCCAGTTGAAGGTCGAAGCTGACCTTTAACATGTTCTTCATCTCCTCAACCTGGGCTTTCAGACTGGCCATTTCTCGGCTCAGGTACATGTTGGACTGATAAAAACGAAATATTTGAAAATCAAATTTTTTGTAAGAAAAAGGATGCGCTTCTAAATAAACAAGTTAATTAACTGAGATTTTTAAATGTTGGTATTTTTTTAAATTTGATATTGTCACATTGACTTAAATTCATGTTTACTTATTAATAAATAAAACCAACTTAATAATTTTAGTCCATTTAAGTATCAGTCACATTATCCAGCGATGGGGTTTACGATGAGAAACCGATACGTTTTTTGATGAAAATGGCGTGGTGGCCGCCCGGACACTATTAGTGATCGGACGGTGACTGAAGCTATTTTGCGAATCGGTGGGGTCATCGGTAGGAAATAATTCATAGTTAAAAAATCAGCGATGTCTCCAACGATGCGCCTCATAGCTCCTCATCGGCAACCCATCATTAACACATCTTTCACGAATCGGCCGATGTATGGCCGAGCATCGTCCAATATCCGTTGAATCTGAGGCCATCGTGGGGTTTAGTGGTGTTCAACAGATAAAGGCCGATCATCGGTCGATGTTCGACCAAACATTGGCCTGTAGACGACCCATGTTCGACCAAACATTGGCCTGTAGACGACCGATGTTCGAACGATGTTCACCAACGTATGAGCGAAGTAATATACATTGGCCGATTATCCTGGAACATCGTTTTATGATTAGCGATGCATCGCTGGGCCTTTGTAAGTCCGGCCGGCAACCACGCCATTTTTATCATAAAACGCATTGGTTGCCCATCGTATACCCATCGCTGGATAATGTGACTGATTCTTTAAGGACTACTAGGCCGATGTGGACCGATGTTAGGGCATCGTTAACACCACGGATTACCACCGATTACCACCGGTCTACGGGCTACCGGCCAGGAAATGTGACCTAGGCATTAATAGAGCATGAAATTTTAACCTACTTCTCAAACTTTATATATTGACCTATTCACAAAGCTCCTTGTAATTTTTACCTGAGTGTAAGGCACTGCGTGAGCACTGACACTGGTGACTGAGATATTGTCCAGGTTATCTTGGTTATTGAGGGGAATCCCCAGGTGAGAGAAGTCGTTCCGGATGATCGGTTGTGTCGGTTGGAGGGATTGTACATACTCCTGTACCCTCTGGCCGTCAGAATCTGTACCTCTCATGTGATCCTATAATAAGCATAAACATGAATGTCATTGGAACTTCCTGCAGCATTATTTTACTTATCTAAGAGATTGCCCTAATGACAGAAAATGAAGATGATGCTTGTATATTTTATTCCTTATTTTATTGTATTATATATTTTTATATGAATTGTGGAACATTCATAATTAATCTAAAGGTTAATTCATTATCAGAAGTGGCTTAATTTTTTTTAAAAATACAAGGCATAAAAAGAAAGATAACTCTTACAATGTGGCAAGTAACATACATGCAGATAGAAATTTTATGAGACATGAATTACGTACCCTCATGGTAAGTTCTAGCGTGGTTCGGAAGTTTCCTTGTAGGGTGGAGGTAACCAGTTGACGGTGAACCAGCTCACTGATCTCTTGAATAAACTGCTCCTGTTGCATTTCCTCCATCACATGTTCAGGGATGTTACCAAGGTTAACGCTTTAAAAGGGAGAAAAACAGCCATGTTTAACTCATTTCAACTTTAAAAAAGAGTGACATCATATATTATAATCAAATTTCTTTTCAAATTCAAGTCTTAAATCTTTTATCTTTGGGATTGATTTTTGGTGTTCAATTATAATTTTCATTCATCTGTGGAAAATAAGCATTCCCAAAAATCATCTGCATTTCAATATTCAAGAAAAAAGAGAAGCAGAGGTGTCACTCTTATAATAAATCAAACTAAGAATGACTGTACTGTACTCACTTATTCTCTTGTGAGTTGTTAACAGTAGGCTGTGGAAGACTTCTATTCTCATTACCTGAAAGAAAATAAAATCAATCTGTTGTCATTATTGAATTAAAAATAATTTTAACGTGGAAATACAAGTAAATAAAAATTCCTTAAATTGGCACTGTCAAAAGATCTTTTTATTAATCTTACTGTGAGTGGATGATCCATTTGAGCTTGCTGTGCTGTGTGCGGACAATCCACTTCTTGCACTTGTGATGCTGTTACTCCTACTGCGTTCTTCATGTTGAAGCTGTTCCACAGGTCGGGGTATATTTTGTATTTCTGCCTCCATGGGCGTACCTTCTCTTGAAAGACTGTTTGGGGTTGCAACAACAGATGGTGTTCCATCTCGAGACAGACTGTGGGGAGTTGTGTTATTTGTACTGAGGGGTGATGATTGTGGGGTGGTGCTCTGAGATGTACTGGGTTGGGGAGAAGCCCTGGGGCCCCGGGAAACATTTGAGACATTTGAGATAGTACCACGGATGATGTTTTCGAGCCGCCGTCTGAAGGCAGTGCCGAGCACGTTAGACACCCTCTGCTGCTCTACCAAGCCTTGGATTTCTACAACCACTGTCTCTGGGCGGATTTCGTCCACATTTTCCACGTTGACGGGAACATTTTCTTTTCCTGACTCTAGCTTAGCTTCCTGAGCTTGCATGTGTTTGGCGAAGAAGCTGTCAATGACATTTTTTCTACCAGTACTAGTTACAGGCCTTTCTCCATACTGAATCTGACGAAGCTCATACATACGATCGCTGCAAAGCATGCAAAATAAATACATTAGTTTAATGAAAACAAGCACATCTCTTAATTACTCGTCTTTGGGAAGTCTATAAATAAAATTCTATAGGTGTCAGCACAGGGGCATCTTATCCACTCTGTTCTCTACTTCACATATAAAAATATGTGAAGTAGAGAACAGAGTGGATAAGATGCCCCTGTGGTGTCAGGTTTAATTTAAATGACAGTCATGTCGATTTTACAATCTAACAGTGCTCTAAACAGAATAATTATGAATTCTTGATGTTGACGGTTAAAAATACCATTTTGTCCTCTCCAAGAACTCTGACAAGCCCTCGTCTTGACCTTCGGCCTTTCCTGCAGGTTCCTCCAGAATTTTCTCTTGTTTCGCCTCTGTCTTCATGTTAGATAATTCCTGTCGTTGGTCTTGTTCGCTGAAATCTGTAACACCTCCTTCTGCCATCCTAAATACTTCCCCCAAAGTTTTATACCGGGTAGGTGGAACCGTCAAGAGTAATGTTACTATTCTTAGCAATTACCTGTTCATGAGTCAGTATGTTTTGACAACAATCTCCCGGACTATTTCGGGTTTATCGTAATTTCAGCCTTTACTTACGAAAACTCTAGAGGACTTTTGACGTCAAACTAAAGCACGCAGACGCGCGAAGTTCAAAGGGATCAGACACACTGAAAAATGACGACAAGTTTAGACGATCTTTTTAATCAGATTATTCATTCAGAGCTTCATGCACAACAAAAGAAGAAGTACCATCATGACTGTAAGACTCTTTTCACTCCATTATTTTTTTTATCATATGAAATGAGCGCATTCATTATCAGTGATAATTCATGGACAAGGTAAAATAAATAGGCCTAGATCTATGGGTTGAGGTTTAAAAAAAGAAAAAGATATTTGGAGTAGAGTCCAGAGTGAAATGAGTACTCCATATTACATGTATGATATCCCTACCCCCAGTCACATCCCAGTGACGAAGCATCGTTTTTGAAAGTGAGGGAGAGTTTTAACTTCATATTAAAAAAAAACCGCTGTGACCAGATAGACAGGCGATCGCACAAGATAAGTTACACTGTAACCAGAAACATAAATTATATTAATGTTTCCGTTGTAACCGAGCCCCTATGTCAAATCTGCCACTACCATAAAGGCGTCGGAACCGGGGACCCCCCTTTTTGCAAAGTACGTTGAAGTTTAGCCTTTGGAGGTCCAAAAAGGGTAATTGGTAGAGGTTTGGAAAAAAGTTTGGTACTGAAAATGATGGATAGGCTACTATAACAACCCCCACCCCCACACTCCTAGGAAATAGGTTTTTCGTGTTTGGACAATGAACAAATTTCCGTTTTTTCCCTTTTTTTATTGCTAGGACATCAAGTTTTTTCGTTGGTTGGACATTCTTTTTCACTTACCCCCCCCCCTCCCCGCCCCTCCCATTTAAATTTGCTTCCAACGCCAATGTACTAATATAATTTCTTTTCAGCATACCCTTTCCATGCTTTCCTTTTTGATAAACATATTCACCATATTTTCTATAAAATAGACCAGAAATGCTCTTGGGGAAATCTTTTTTTGTATTTTGTGTGCGTAAATGGGGTGAGGGGAGCTACATGTAGGGCCTATGTAACAAACCTCAGTACAAGCCCTTGATTACACCCTATAGTGGTTTATAACCCAAAATCTTCACTTAAACAAAACTAAATCGTACATGTATACACTGTAAAAAGAAGTGTAAATAATTTAACACAATTATTAACACTATTCTGGAAACACTTAATTCACACGTTAAAGTGTGAATACATTAACGGGTGTGTTAATCTATAAACATGTAGAAATGTTAATTAAAATTAACGCATTACACGTTAAAAACCCTGGAAACACTTAATTCACGCTTTAACGTGTTAATTCTGAAATTGGTGTTTAACATTTAACACACGTTTCCAAAAAATAGAATCCTCATTATTATCCCTTTGTCTGTTGTCCTGTAGGAAAAAACAAACATAAATACATATCGTACGAGAATTATTTTATTTTTCAACACGTACGTGCATGTAAAATTGCTCACTAAATTAGTTCAAATTTGTAGTTTTGTATAAAGATGCCACCAAACCAATGTTTTAAAATATTCCAAAACAGTCCGTAGATTACTGCAAGGGTAGTCCAATTCAAATACATAATACGATTTTGCCATGAGCACACACAGCAGTCATAAAGGATACCATTGTTTCTTTTTTAATCCGTTTACCATGTTTACGTCCAAATTTTCCTCACATTTTAAGTAATCGTCTGATTAGGCGAATACAATTTAAAATAACGTTCTAAGTTGGTATCCAAGATACAGTATAATAATTCAAAGTCCAAGGAGAAATAATTTAGATTCACCACCATATAAGTCCAAAATTGTCAAGTTCACAAAGGAAAACGTCTCCAATGATCGATGTACATGTACATGTATATCACAAAATCCTTCATCATTTAAAAAAGCTACTTTGGAATGGTCTATTCCTCTTCAGACTCAGGATGCTTTGAAATTCTTGGATGACAGGTCTTCTATTGACTGGACATTCTAAAAAAAATGATGGAAATCCATAAGCAAATACTTAATACAACGGTTATAAATTAGTACAATATCTATTCTTTGTTTACATGGTTTACTTGACTCAACCGACCAAAGAATGCAAAAATGGAAGTGTTTGAAAAATAATATTTACATAAAATGTTATTGAAATAGAATTTGTACTACAATTCGTGTAGAAATAACTTAAAAATCAACTCACCTTTGCTCACAAGAACATACAATCAAGTTGGTCTTGCTTTCTTTGAATTTTCTGCTGACTGCTTTCTTTGAAACAAAGAAATTACTGATGCGGCGGCAAAAGGTCAGCTAGAGAGAGGTCAGTTTCAGTGATGTAATTCATCACTAATTTAAACACTTAATGTGTTAATGAAATAATACCTACTTTTAACACGGGTGTTAATAGTTAACAATATCGTATGTTCTATTACTAGCTTTTGAGTGTTTTTTTTCACCAAATGCAATTCAAGGATTTTTAATGATATTCTGACGAACAGGCCAGGAGTATTACTCATTATATGTCAGCTAGTGTAGATGTGATACATATAAATTGATATACACCAAACAATTATAATAATATACATATTAGTGAAATAAGGTATTAAATATGTTCAGAAAATATACCAGTTGGGGTGTTACAAAATTCTTACACATCAAAGTGTTTTGCATTCTAAATTTAAAACAAAATGTAAAGAAAATGGTGATATTAATTAAAATAAACTTGCAAGAAGATTTAGGAGCTATTAACACATAATATGTTTAAGCGGAATACATGGAATGCTTACATGTTCATGTGTTAAAGATTTTACACCTTTAATATATGACATGTTAAAGATTTAACACTGCCGTAAATCAATTAACATATGAACATGTTAAAAATGAACACTACTTTTTACAGTGTATATAATGCAAAATTGCAGCATATGATAAGATTACATGTCCTTATTAAAGTTCAATATTTTTTGTTTTGTAGTAAAATGTAGGATCCAGTCGACTTTAGCCAGAAAAGATGGATTACAGAAAAAACACAAAGAGTTACAAAGAGAACTGATATGTAAAGTAAGTTTAACAGAAAAATGATGCAGAAGATCTATTGGGAGACCAGATTTTCAGTTTGTTCCACCACGAAAATGGAAATAAACTTCAACTTGATGAAATTAATTTGGACAGCACACTCCATCCCCAATTTAATTATCCTGACTTGCTGAATTAACTTTTTGTCCCCCGCTTGAAAAGTGGGGGATATTAATTTGGGTTTGTCCGTCCGTCCGTCCGTCCGTCTTTCTGTCTGTCTGTAACGCTTTCGTTTCCACACGATATCTCGAGAACCCTGTAAGCTTTTGCAATGAAATTTAGCACAGCAACTCCCTATGGACTAAAGAAGACCCCTATTGATTTTGAGGTCAAAAGGTCAAAGGGCAAGGTCATAAATAAGCAAATTCTGTCTGTTAAAACACTTTCGTTTCCACACGATATCTCTAGAACCATTTGAGCTATTGCAATGAAATTTTACATAACAACTCCCTGTGGCCTAAGGAAGACCCCTATTGATTTTGAGGTCAAAAGGTCAAAGTTCAAGGTCGTAAATTTATACATTCTGTCTGTGTATAATATTATCATTTTCGGGCGATATTTGAAGAAGATTTTGAGCTTATGCAATGTAATTTTATACCAAAACTCCCTAGGACGTCTCTCGCCCCTCTCAAAGTGCCCCGCCCCGTTTGTTTTATTAGTATTTATAGTATTACATGTCGCTATTTTTAGCGCAGGGGCATGAGGAGAGTTTTTGCGTATAAAACAGGTTCTCGGCGGACTTTATGTTCTTATTACATCTATTAGAACTGTTTAATAAAGGCTAAATAAATCAAACACCATGGATTGTGTAAAATTTTGAGAATACCGAACATGAAAACATGAATATATACATATATGTGACTTCAGTTCTGCATATACTTCTCATCGGTTAAAGCGATTCCGTGGTCCAGTGGTCATGTCTCTCGTTTCTAATGCGAGAGGTTCCGGGATCGAATCTCGGTCGATCCTATCTTTTTTTTTTAAATTACTTTTTTTTTCACTAAATGATAGTATTCAGCATGTGAAATGAAAAATTTATGAGGTTATAAAATCATTATTACAGTGTGATAAATATTCCATATAAAAAGAATCTTCTATACACATAATAAAGAATAAGCAATCAAATCTTTAAATGCATATTCACATACATGTATTTTATTTGCTTCAGTATACATGTATACATTTAATAATTCTACAAATTTAATTATTTACAACTAAGTCAGGGGGATTCGACACCCCCGCCCCCCCTCCACGAACTGCGCATGGTTTACTTTTTCCCTAAGCGGGGGACACAAATTCTCTGAATTAGCTTGTTTTCTTTCAAATCATATTTCTTGGACATATTTGCAGTACAGTGCAAGTGCATGCAAACTAATTTTGATTGTGTAGACTTCTTTTTATTTGTTTTTTTTTTAATAAAATCCATTTCTTCCAATGTAGACAAATTTGTTAATCCAAGAAGAGGTGAATTTGAAGTGTTTAGATCACAGGGAACAAATCCTACGTGACGAAAAGGCCGCTTTAGAGACGGAAAAACAACGTGTCCAGAAATGTCTGGTTTGTGTTAGTTCAACTTCCACTTCCGAATTTTATATTTCATTGAAAAAAAAAATTATTAGTTATTGGATAGGGACAATTTTGATGGTAACAAACCTTTCATTTTTATTGTTGGTCTAATACAAAAATTATAAATCTGAAAAAAAAAATCATTATTTGTCATGATTTTACAGTCTTACAACACATGACATGATGCACACACTGTGACACACCATATTATCTGTTCATTTATTTATTGGTTGATTGTTTTAAACTATTTATTTATCTTACATTGATGCAGATAGACACGCAGCATAGAAAGTCTGAGGCACTGGAGGGGTTTTGTCGTGGGGTTAGGGGCTTCATACAGGGTTACGGGTTACAGAGTGGGGGTCATCAACGTAGAAAAGAGGAGCATCAGAAAGTATTGGAGGAGGCTAAACAGACGGCAATAAGCCTAAGAGCAGGTAACCCCCCCCCCTCTCTCTCTGTGCGTGTGCATGCGAAGGGGATCTTTTAACTAAGAAGTGGAGCTGGATTACTTTAATTGACACTTAGATCTGCCAGTATTCAAAGTTAATCTCCAATTTTACTCGTATTTGTTTTGCTGGATTACAGTGAAGTAATGACTTTAGTGGCTCCTTGCAGAATAGTTCTGATGATTTTTTGCTGAAGATTAAATGCTGCAATTTCCAGGGAAACATGACCTAGTTTTATTGCATTAAAAACTTTGTATTCCCACAGAGTTGGATGTCATGAAAGAAAGACATAGAAGTTTGGAAGAGATGGAAAAGCAACTCAATAATGAACAACAAAGACATCAAAATCTTCAGAAAACGAAAGAAGGTTAGCATACAATCATGTAGAGAATATTCTGATTCAAAGTTACTGTGATACCTGTGTTATAAAAATACTCCTTAATTCATCTACCTGGTTACAACGGACACACGAAATCTGGAAAGGCCATGTAGTTCACTTATTGCATCATGGTACTATCGAGTTTTAATTGGGTTGAAATTCAAAAAGCGCTGCTGATGAAGCTAGCTATGGTTAGATGACAATGAAGCGATTGCGTGACAAGCGATGCGGATGATGTGATGGCGCAAAAGTGCAATGACACGATTGCGATAACACAATGGAGCGAAAACAATGTCGCCACAGCACGATGAAGCGATATTCTCTATCGCCCTATTGTGTTACATGTAGCACCATTGTCATCGCATTGTCGCACCATCGATCCTTTGATGTTCGAATGTGCAAATAACCCTGTGGCCCTATCTAAATTAAAATCTCAAAGATGTATTTTAAGACATATTATAAGTCTATGATAAACATAGAATTTTTATGCACTTTTTAATAACTGTCCATATGTCGACAAGACTACATTGTAGGTTCGACAATTTATTCTAGATTTTGATGGCGAATTTACACGTAAGACATTTTAATGCATCTTTTATGTCGACCAAACTAAATTGTTCATGTCTTCCCTCAGATCTTGACGGTGAATTAAAGAAATTAAAAGACCAGACAGATATCCTTACAGCCAGAAAAACAGAGTTAAACATGGTGCCTCATACCGATCCAGAATTTTTAAGGTAACCTCTCCATGCTCTCGTAGGAACTTAAAATATACCGGTATGCATTTCAATATCGTAAAGGCCATAGAATCTTAAAACATAAACTTTTTAATAAATATTGATGAAAATAAAAATGTAATACTGACTGTCACTGACTAGCTAGTATTACGAATTCTTAAAGTTTGAGTAAGGACCTAGAAATTGCCAATGGAGAACGTCTAGAGGAGAAGTGTATGGCTTTACAGCAGGAACTTCAGCGTCTGCAACAGATTTTGTGGCAGAAGCAGGTCAGAGAGCGAAAACGATTGGTGGCATCATCCCAGCAACATCCGCAACAACGATCTGTGGCGGCATCTCAGCAACAACCACCCAAAGAAAAGGTCAGTACTCAGATAAATCTAGGGTAGACAGTTTGTGCCAGTTGATTCCCAATTATAATTTTAGTTCTGTTGCTTAATTAGGTATAAGTAGCGTTCAAATAATGATATAATTTATGAAAAATATTGTATGATGAACACTAAAATAATATTTTTGAAGAACATGAGCTAGTGTGATTTGTTGATTGTACCAGCTAGGAAAACAAACTTATCTAGTTATTATGCCCCCACCGCTTTTCGAAGAAGGGAGGGTATATTGCTTTGCTGCTGTCTGTCTGTCTGTTAGTCCACCATCAGTTTCCATTCATTTTATTCAGAGGTTGCACATTTTAAAATGAAATTTTTTATACAGATTTATCATAATAATATCTACTATCTAGGTCAAGTTCTGTTTTGGTACACAATTGAGTCATTTCAGACAGCTATGCTCCTTAGACTTAGAATTTCAAATCATTAGCAGTTTTCGTTCATTTTGTCTGCAGAGGTTACACATACAGAAATGATTTTTGGTATACATATTTATCAAAAGAATATCTATGTCAAGGTCCGTTTTGGATACAACCGAGTTATTTTGGATAGAGTTATGTCCCTTGCACTTAGAAAAAAATCCAATTATTTTGGGGAGAGGGCATAAATGTTTTACAAACATTTATCGTTTTCATAAAATTTTTGATTAAGATTTTTTTCTTTGCTTTGCGTAAAAATTAAAACCTTTTAATTTTGTTTTCATCATCAGCTGATTAGAACAGAACTTGAGACAAATAGCAACAGAATGACGGTGTCTAACTTCAGTACTGGAGAGGATATCCCGAAATAGAACCGGTGTAGGAAGGTATTATAGAGCCGGCGCAGGAAAGGATTGCCCTGATATAGAACAGACAGAGGAAAAAGAAAACAGACTCAAGAGAGGATATCCTCAAACAGAGACACGATGGAATTTTAATTTAATGCGGTGATAATTTAGTGTCTATGTTACAGGGAAATTTGATTGGACTGTCTGATATATTAGATTTATAATTAAAAAAAAATTGATCATCTGCCGAGTGTAAGAGAATGGATATTGAATGAGAGGAAATGCCAAGTCTGACTATTTTTACATGAATTGTTTAATTCTGTAGTAACTGAGATGACTTTTCTGAAACTATCATTTACAAGTTATTAAAGGTTTTCTTTTCTTTATTTTTGAACTTTCCACAATCTTTTATAAATTGATAATAATCAAGAATAAAGGAAGATTATATGTAAAAAAGAAGTTAGCCATCTATTGGTATTTGAAGAAATGGATTTTTAAAATACTTTAAATCGCATAAAATCTACTGATTTAAAAGTTAAGGTGGAATATCCCTCTGATAAGGGAGATTACTCTTTTGATAAGAGAGATAACTTTCTGCAGATATTTTGTCTTCATTAAATTCAGTGAATTTTCATGCCCGAATTTACAAATTTCATTCATATGAACTATTTTACAGTCAATTCAATCAACCCTATTCTATCGTACAGATGTTGATTTCTAGTTTCTATCGCTAATATATTTATTATTTATTTATAAAAGATTACCTTAACATTTATGCTCAGTTCCTTTAAATGGTGTAAATTGAGAAATTTCTATTTCTTAACGTATAAGTTTTTTAATTGTACAGAAATTTCAGATGCAGATTTGTTTATAAACATTTAATTAATATTTTGTTCCATTCAAAAATATTTTCAAGGGCGATAATGGAACGATAACTCTTGTTTATGGATGCGTATTATTTTACATGCTCAGAAAACAATTTGATATTCTGGTTAAAAAAGCAACGCTTCAGTATGTTTTCTAATAGGAATTAGGTATGAGAGCAAATATTATTTTCATATATACCTCATATTTCTAATTTAGTTGTGAGATAAAAAAATAATTGATCTTTCTATTTGCCATATCGAATTTTCTTGATTTGACTTATTATTCATTTCTGAAAAATTAAGCAACGCTTCATGCTTCAAACTATTTTCCATTTGAATTTAAATAAAATTTATGCTTTAAAAAAAAAAGTGAAATTTGGAAATTGCCCCTTAATATAAAAATAAATATGCTTAGTTAAAGATATACCATATTCATGATCATTATTTCAAGAAATACAGGTAAAGTGAGAAAGGGGTCAAACACCGTTGGAAACATCCAAGTTACATGTATTATACAAATACTGCATTTTCTTTTAAATTAACCCCAGGAACACGTGTGAAAATAATTTCTTCTATACAAAGGTACATGTATATTAACTCTATTCAGAATGGATATAAGAGGTATTATTTGATTCTTATTCCATCGGGATAACTTTATTCGTCATTTCTGAACACACAGCCAAGAGACATGAAGTTGGTTGCAGCACTTGCTATTTTGTGTGGATGGACATACTCGGGTAAAGTTGTCAATATTGTCTCTAGCATATCTGGGGTTTGTATGTTGATTATTATCTGGTGAGGAAAACAGTTTAGTAATCTACAAAATAAGAAATGTGATCGGTTCATTCAAATCTCAAAGCAGCATACTTACCGTTATTTAAGGAGAGTAGGTAAAATAAATATGTACATGTAACTATATTCAAGCGTTGAATGTTTAAATTTGATACGTAATCATTTCTCCCGTCTCTTAGACGTGTACATGCACTTATATAAGCAAAGTAAATGTTGACTAAATACTAACTAGTGTCTTTTATTAATTTTCAATCTGAAGTTGAAAATGATAACATGACAAAACGACACTTCAGAGTAATCATACAAAATCAAAAATAAAATATATATAAAAATTCTGAACATATACTTTAAGCATAAAAATCAATTTAACATTAATTCTTTTATAATAATTAATTTTACTTAAATGTTTGACATATCCGGTAAATATCAGTAATTACGAAATATTTAAAAATAATAATAATAAAATGTTTTAAATAATTAAAATTAATTACATATTTCAAAGATTAATAAGTATACTGAAAAACTGTAAGTTTTTCTCTATGACACTATAGTATCTGGATGTTCTGCAAAAATTAAGTTTGAGTATACATATAGAGAATAATACATACCCTTTTCCATATCACATCCTGTATCAGCCCGAGACACCAATATCAGCCAGAGAAGGCCCGAGGGCTGATATTGGTCGACTGATACAGGATGTGATGTGGAAAAGGGTATGTTTTATTATATTTATTACATACTTAGTAATAAAATACAGAACACATTAAGTTGAGAAGAAAATAAGTAAATAATCATGCATGGACTTCTTACAGAAATATACATGATCTATTGTCTCATACGATTGGGGTTTATTTCTACTTCTATTTCAATGCACTCGATCCGTAATTCAAAATAATCTATTACATGTATTTGTAAATTAAGATTAACCTTGTTTTCAAAAAGTTAAAATTAAGAGAACATGAACCCACCAAAAATTTTGTACGATCACAAGTACTGTTTTTGTGGTTTCATTTACTAAGAGTGTGATATTGACGTTTTATCAGCCCTGCAGGGCTGATATGATTTGCGGGGCTGATATTAATAGTTATCAGCCCCGCAAATCCATATCAGCCCTGCAGGGCTGATACGGCTATTGTGACGTCAGCCATATCGCATATGCAAAAAACCTGTATTTATTACTAAGTGTGTAATAATGTACAATAAAAATCAAACATGTATATCATTCCTTGTATTTTATTTTTCTCGTCACTATTTTGTTAGTCCTCAACTGTAGACAACATCAGAATCTTGCACGCAAATTACAGAAAACACTTCGTACACTTCTAGGAAATTTAAATTTTTTCAACATAAAACAAACAAGCAATATATTTTTGTTTCAATCGTTGTTTTTCACAGTATCGGCGGACGGTAAGTGTGGACGGGGCTGGGTCCAATACAGAGATTCCTGCTATTTCATCAGTGAACGTCAGAAGTTCACCTGGTTCGATGCCTGGGTGAGTGTATACTACAGGTCATTTGTAATGACAAATTCCTTAGCTTAGTTCAATACATGTACGAAAGAACAAAAAAAAAATTATATTGAAAATAAGGAGTATAACTTATAAATTGTATCTCTTTCTGAAAGAATGCGTGCTGGATCCTACAAGGCTATCCCGTAGAGATTTCATCAAAAAATGAGCAGAAGTTCCTCGGCGAGAAAATGGGCGATGGTAAAACTTCATAGCTCTATATATTTATCACCTTTTAAAATCTTAATTTCATGACTTCTATTATAGCTCCGAAGCCATGCATCTCTCCTTCCTGATGCTTATAGTTCTTTAGGACTCAAGTATTTTTTAAAAGGTTCCCAAAGATTTTGAGCTTAAAGCAGCTTCAAAAGCCGAAGCCGTACATGCATATTCATGACGCCAAGCCCTGTTTGGGACTCCTTAAGCTCTATAATTGCGTCAAAAACTCTCAAAGTTCGTATGGCTTCCACGATTCTTTGTGACTACCTATAAACTCCTAATAGCTCTCACACCTCTTTGGGGCACAGTCGTCAAGCTAGAATTTGTTCTTAGGGCTACTGAATATTTTCCAAATTTTTTAATGCCTCCTAAAGCTTTAATGGTTCTAAAAGCTCTTTATAAATGCCAAAAGTCTTCATGGTTCCAAAAAGCTTTTTGTACACCCTGCTTAAAAGCGGGAGGGTATATACATGTAGTAATCAGGATGACCGTCTGTACGTCTGTTACGCTTTGGGGTACCCATCTCTTATCAGCAACCCCTCTTACACAATTGAATGAAATTTGATGAGACTGTCAGAGAACCTTTTAGCAGGGGATGCTTACTCCTCCATGGCACCTGATCCCAAATGTGATGCTTTAAAGGTCCGTGTTGCTCTGTTCCTATTTTGTATTGTTTTACGGACTTTGATATTTAATACTGTTCGATATCTCCATATCCTTAATAATGTCATTGTGACCTCCTATTTTACTTATAAATCCGACACATATTTTGGGTTTCTCAAAAACTTGGACACTGCCATTATATTCATATGGGAGGCAGGGGTATCATTTAGTGAGCTCATTGCTCACAGTACCTCTAGTTTTGGTCTGCGTTCAAGATCGAAGCGGCTAACCTAGCAGTTAGGTAGTAAATAACGGACAGCTAGCGTTGCTGCTAGGTGTTAACGTACATTTTGAGTAAAAAAATTATTTCTGGAAACAAGTTTATTCAAGCAAAAATATCTAAATAAAATCAATTTTTATTTAATTCACTAAGATATAGAAATTAGCATCTTTCTTTTCTTTTCTCCTTTGCTGAGAAGTTGTACTAAAGGTATAATCTTTGAACTGATAAACAAGTATTTTGCTAATTTTCCACAAACAGCGGCTAGACAAATTTTACGCTCAAGGTCGTAGCTTTACGTATTTATGAAGAAGAATTTGTCCAAAATTTTATTCTTGAAAAGAAGAAAACACTTGCTGTGACCTTCAACTCGACATTTAGATATTTCGACAACGTAATGTCATTTAACAATGGTTTTTTCCATTCTTTTATCGATACGATATATCCTGGTGACCTTGAGATAAAAAATACCAAAGAATCTGAAACATCTCTACCATATTTTGATATTTTACCTGAAAAATACGTTAATCATTGTTAATGGCAATCTAACAATCAAGCTCTGTGATAAACGTGATGATTTTAACTTTTCTATTGTCAACTTCCCTTACTTATGCAGCAATATACATGTACCTTCATCACCTGCATACGGAGTTTATGTCTCACTTAATTTGATACACAAGAGCATGCTCTACGTATGTACACTTTCTAAAACTAGGTAGGAGAATAAAAGCAGTCTCGCTTAAGGTCATCATTTCCTAAGTTCTATGGTCGATACAATGACTTTGTCAGCGAATACAATTCATCATTGAGTCAAATGCTGACTGACCTTTTTCATATTAATTAAGGTCTTCCGTTTCCAACGGAAGACCTTCTACTGATTCTGTTGGTAAAGATTATTAAGGTCTTCCGTTTCAACGGAAGACCTTCTTATTATTCTATTGTTTCTTTTCAACTTTTCTTATTATTATTCTTACCGATTTTGTGCAGGCGATTTCTCGTAAATGCGTCGATGGATTTTCATGAAACTTTCAGCATTGATGACAAATTAAATGAACTTAAGGCGTTTTTTTTTAATTTGATGACGTCACGTCCGGTTCGGAGTTTTCTGCAATTTTGTGAGTTTTAGAGGGTCATTTTGTCCGGCAGTTTTCTCAATAATGGCTCAAGATAGAAACATGAAAATTTCAGGTATGATAGACCAAAGTCTATAGATATGTATAAGGTATTTCATTTTTATCGGAAGTGCCGCACGTCGGCGCTCGCTATGGTCCGAAAATAGTCGTATCGCGAATTTCAAATTTTTTAACATTTTTTTAAGGTCAAGATCTAGTAAATAACTTCAGATTGATTTTTTGGTGCTAGATCCATTATGACGTCATAATCATTTTCAACTTTCTTTTTCCCGTACTTTACGGTTTTAGCAGAATTATGTACAAAATTGGGTATTTTCATGTCATTCAATTTGAAATCATATGAAAAGTAAACCGGATACCTATATTAAATTTGATATCGATTTAAAGAAGAGGCCATGAACATACTAATTACCGTTTTCTGAGAGACTGTAGGCAATCTGGATACATTTTCTTTGCCGAATACGAAAAAAACTCCGATATTCATGACTGGTTTTCTTAATTTTTCATTGAAAATGACAGTTTAAAGTACAGTTTTTCATCTTGTTTACCTACAAATTATGCCCCGAAACACCTTATTTAACCAAGCTAAAGTTGTAAGGAATCAATAAAGGAATTTATTTCTCAAGTTTGATAAATCTGTAGGCACCTTTCATTTACTAGATCTTGACCTTAACGATATCTTTTTACCTGGAAATATTTTGTTAAAATATATAGAACAAAAGAAGTGTAAAATTCCAAGATCTTTCAAATGATATCTTTTAAAAAGGGCTGGCCCCTAAAATTAAGGGCCTAGAGGGGCCGAAAGTTTTTTCTTTATATCTCAAAATGTATTGAGAATTATTTGTAATACGTCAAAGAAGCAAAGTTGTTCAAAATGTAAAGCTTATTCTATTAAAGTCATCAAAATGCGTCCGGCATCGTCACTTCCGTCCAAACCGGAAGTAGTCGGAAAACGCGTATTTTTGCCGTTTTTAGCTCTACTGGTCAGAGACCAGAAGTGCTTATGCGATAGTAATGCGTCCGGCGTCCGTCCGTCTGTCTGTCTGTCATCCGTCTGTCTGTAAACAATTTTTCAAAACGCTACTCCTCCTACAATTTCAGTCTGATTTCAATATTACTTGGCACACAAGTAGACTACACTAAGATACATAGAATAGTGCATCGGTTTTTGATTTCGATGAACGGTGTTGCCATGGTTACTAAAAATAGAATTTTATGTGAAATTCGTTTAAAACGCTACTCCTTCTACAGTTTTGGTCTGATTTCAATATAACTTGGCACACAAGTAGACTACACTAAGAAACATAGAATAGTGCATCGGTTTTTAATTTCGATGAACGATGTTGCCATGGTTACTAAAAATAGAATTTTCTGTGAAATTCCTTTAAAACGCTACTCCTTCTACAGTTTTGGTCTGATTTCAAAATAAGTTGGCACACAAGTAGACTACACTAAGATACATAGAATAGTGCATCGGTTTTTAATTTCGATGAACGATGTTGCCATGGTTACTAAAAATAGAATTTTCTTTGAAATTCTTTAAAAACGCTACCCCTTCTACAGTTTTGGTCTGATTTCAATATAACTTGGCACACAAGTAGACTACACTAAGATACATAGAATAGTGCATCGGTTTCTGATTTTGATTAACGGTATTACCATGGTTACTAAAAATAGAATTTTCTGTGAAATTCCTTAAAAACGCTACTCCTTCTACAGTTTTGGTCTGATTTCAATATAACTTGGCACACAAGTAGACTACACTAAGATACATAGAATAGTGCATCAGTTTCTGATTTCGATTAACGGTATTACCATGGTTACTAAAAATAGAATTTTCTGTGAAATTCATTAAAAACGCTACTCCTTCTACAGTTCTAGTTTGATTTCAAAATAAGTTGGCACACAAGTAGACTACACAAAGATACATAAAATAGTGCAATGGTTTTTGATAAGTACAAACCAGTAGAGCTACAGTCTCAACAGAGACTTCTGGTTAACAAAGTTTTGGGTAACATATGTCTCTGGGAGCATAAAAATTTATTTTCTGTCCATCGTCGTCACTTCCCGTTAAACCGGAAGTAGCAAAAAATTGCTTATTTTCGTATTAATTAACATAGCTTTAGAGGATTCAAACCATTTTTAGGCGTTATTTCTCATTTTTGTTAAAAGTGAAAGCTACTTCCGGTCAAACATGACGGAAGACCTACTCGTTGCTTTGCAACGAGCTTTGCTCTAGTTATTCTTTTTTTTCTTCTGCTTCCTAGACCGCAACTTCGAGGCCTCATATCTCGCTCATTTCTCAAAGGATTTCACTCAAATTTTCAGACGTTATAGACGTTAATAAACTCTATCAGAATGATGTCAAAATTTCAAAAAGCCACTTCCGGTTTTGAGTTATTTTCCTTTAAAGTAAAATTTATAGGCTTTCGTTTCCAGACAAAGGCTCAGAGACGGCTAAAGCTGAAGCAGAAATTCTACTGATTTTAGATAAAAGAAGGATTGGAGTTGTGCACATTGGTTTTTGTTTTTCGATTTCTCTGTTCAAAATGGCGCTATATAGGGGTCAAAAATTAGAACGCTTAAAAGAACCAAAAATTACTCATATTTTTCTTTTTATCTTCTAAACTAAAAATATTTTGTTAAAATATATAGAACATAACTTGTGCAGAATTAGAAGATCTTTCAAATGATATGTCGAAAAAAGGGCTGACCCCTAAATTAAGGGACCTAGAGGGGCCAAAGGTTTTATCCAGATATCTCAAAAAGTATTGAGAATTTGTTATGCATCAAAGAAGCAAAGTTGTTCAAAATATCAAGCTTTATCTAATGGGGTAGTCAAAATAAGTCCGGCGACGTCACTTCCGGTCGAACCGGAAGTAGTAAGAAAATGCATATTTTTGCCGTTTTTGACAGGTTTTTGGGTAACATGTCTCACTAAAAGCTTAAATATTAATTTTCTGTCCGTCGTCGTCACTTCCGGTCATTACACTTTTTTTTTTAATAAAAGTTACTTCCGGTCAAACAGGACGGAAGACCTACTCTTTGCTTTGCAACGAGCTCGGCTCTAGTTATAAGTCCATTATTATACGCATCGAATTGACGACGGATTTTCCCGTTATTTCCAGGTCATGACAAGGAGCACAGGGTGTGACCGGTCGGCTGGGGATGCTCACTCCATGGCATCTGATCCCACTGATGTTTTGGAGATACATGTTTTGCCCTGCTCCTATTTTGTACTGTTTTGTGGACTTTTGGACTTGAATACTATACAATTATTACTGTTTTTAGGTCAATACAATGATTTAGCCATCTGAGGAGTACAATATTCACCGAGCCCGAAGGGCGAGGTGAATATTGTACTTCGAAGATGGCTAAATCATTGTTTGACCAAAAAACAGCAATAATTGTTTTATTATATGATCCACTGATAAAATTATACAGCTCATTACTTGTTTGCATTTAATTAAGTCCTAGCCAAATACAAGAGAGAAGTCGAATTAAAATGTAAATATTGTACTAGTGAACCTTACCAGTCGTATCATTTTGAAATGTTTTTTTTTATCGATTTTAGTATCCATGAAAAAAATATATAATGTCAGTCTTTTTTATAGGAAAGATTTTGAAAGGAAGGAGTATTATTAGGGAAAACTGACTGCCAAAATTAAAAATTGTTGTTCAGTAAAAGTGTTTGAGTTAGGGGGTTCCTGCATCCCCTCTTACCACCCTCACCCGAAAATATATATTCCCTTATGTTTTGTTCACATAACAAGGTCATAGTCGTTTAAATAGCCTTCCAAAACAATTTGTATCAATTTGGAATTCCCCGAACTATTTTAGATCAATGTAGAGGAAATAAATCCTTGTATTGACCTGGAACGTCACGTGCAGGTCAATACAACGTAGTATTTTTCTAATATAGTTGGATCTCAGCCAATCAGAGAGATGGAAATTATTTTATCATATAATAATGTTCGTTATTTCCACATTACGTATTTCATACAGGTACGTGTATAAACATAGCCGTAACGCTATTGAACGCATCCCTACTTTCTACAACCCCTTTATATCTCCAGCATTTCTTCGCTCATGTTTTCAAAGCACTGGCTCTTATATTATACATGTAGTTTCTTTAAGACTCCCATAGTTGCTCATATTTAAAAGTTCCTTATGGCTCCAAAAGAATCCATGGCTCCTAAAACTCCTTCTGGCTTTTTATAACTTCTTTTAGGATCCCGATCTCAAAATAGGCTTCCAAAGCCTTTACAGTTGTTATATCTCCCCTATCATTATGGATCCTAACTTTTCTTAGAGTTCTTTAGCTCCTTTATGCCCATCAGAGCCCTTTCTGATACTCATTAAGCTCCTTTTTTGATCAGAGAGCTCGTAATAATTCCCAATGAAATTGAACAGTCCCGAAATTATTTGTAGCTCTCAGTTTTTATACCTCCCAAAGCTTCTTCTAGTTCCCAAAGATTGTTATATTCGCTATATATATAATTATGACCTCATTCGCACCTTTATGGCTTGTAAAGAGTTTTAAGGCTGCTTGTCTCTTTATTTCTTTCTCAAGATTTTTATGATCATTGGTATAGCTCCCTTATAATAAAATTACAGCTTCCAAAGTTAGCGATTTATGACCACCAATATTCCGACAAAGTTCTTTATGGCTCTTGACTTCATACTGTATTGCTGAAATTTATAAATCAAGAAGACAAACAGGGCATGATCGTGCATGGAAATCATTTTTTTAATTTAGGAGCTTACCACACGGGAGGGAATGAGGTACTCGGCAGACTTATTTGGCACACAGGGTTACGGCGTTTCGGGTACAAGTCACTCGACTGGAGAGGCAGTGATAAAAAGAAATTCCGTAACCGGAAGTGTGTAGCGGCCATGCGCATCCGCGGGAAAATGAGGCTTATCAAGAAAAGATGCCATTCTTTAGAGAAAATCATTTGTGAAAGGTATTAATAAATCTACAAAAAACACAGTGGCGAATCCAGGAATCTCGAAGGGCGGGGGCATTGAGGTCGAAATAGGGAGTTTTCATATCTTTTTCACGGGGGAAATGCATGTGTGCGAAACTTCTTTTACTACTATTTACATCTTAATATTAGTGTAGGACATTCTTCACTCATCAGAAAAGGGTACCAGTATTTATTAATATACAACCGATCGGACCATGTTCTTTTATATAAAGTAAAATTAGATCTTGGATTTTTCTTTCAGAGATTTTACATAATCTTCTTTTATTTAAGTATATCTGTGAAAAAAAGGTTCATTGTCACATTTGGTGTTTAAAGATTTCATATACGGAGAATTTGCTCTAAACTTAATAATATTATGATTATTTTCTATTTCAGACCAGTCAATCTGTTTAAATGGTATTCCCCGTGATTCACAAAGAGTGTTACTGTATAATTATCGGGCAAATAAAGTTTTCATTAGTTAGTTTTGGTACGTGTTTCTTTCCATGTGTTTGATCTGGTATGTCTCTTATTAGGGAATAATTAATATAACTGTGAGAAAAGTCTCAAAAATACATAAAAGTTTCACAAAAAATATATAGTGAAAATAATTTCCGTGCAAATGAAAAAAGATTTACAGGAAACTGTAAACTGAACTAAAATCAAAATAAAAATGATAATGACACTATATTGCTTAATATATAATTTATTATTTATTAAATGTAGCAAGGTTTTGAAAAAGAAATAAAATGCATTTCAAAAAAAAAGATTTGTGAACAAATTCAATACACAAATTGGTTACCTTGGTTTAAGAATTTATCCATAGCGATCTCTATTATATCTTCTGACACAAGGAGAAAAATAAATATGACATCCAACGATTTAAAAATATATATAGGAAAAAAAATCATTCTCAGTGTGATAATCATGTTTTAGTTTTTGGCCGACAGGCTTCATATTAATTTTACCAATCAAAGCATGTTATGGCACTTTAAAAATCCTGAACAAATCATTGATTTAATGACTCAAGTAACATCCAACTTCAAATGAAAACCAAATTATTTCTCTGTGGATTAATCTAGGTTTATCTAAAAAGTTTGACGACATGAAAGAACATATATGGGGAAAAGGTATTTTTAAAAAAAAAAACTGTTACTGTAAAGAAGACAAACTGTATTTTTGATGTTTTTCTTCACTGATATTATATTTTGGTGGGTGTATCAGTATTTATTTTATATTTTCTTTATTTGTTATAAACTTCATTAGTAAGTTCATTAATTATATAAAAATGCTGCCTGGGTATTCATGTCATGAAAATCAGATAACTTAATCAAAAAAAATCTATTCTCAAATTGATCTAACTAATGTATGATCTTTTAAATATTTTAACTTTTGTAGCTTTTAAATGCAATACTCTTCTAACCAATTTACATACTCTGAATATATGAACAAATGAATTCAATTCAGAGTTTGATAAAAATACCCTTAAATAGGTTCAACTGCTTCAGAAGAAAGCATGAACATTGAGTGAAAAGATTTATAAGCATTAAATAAAGCTAGTTAATAAAAATGACTACACATTTCATATTAATTATAAGTCCATTAACATAATGTACATTTCAACATAAAATGACACCATTTTACAAATCTGACCAGCAGACATTTGATAAAAAAAAAAATAAAAAGTTAAAACTCACTTATTAAAATTAAGGTTTCCTTCTTGATGGTGTCACCGTCATTCTTATCAACTCAATAAACTTTGCCATCAAACGGAACTGCTGTATACTGGGAAATTTTCGCCAACCCCCCCCCCCCCCCCCCCCCACCCCCCCACCCCTTTAAATTTTGCCCCTTTAGCCCTCGTCAAAAGTGGGCGATTTTAAAACGGGGCAAATTCAAAGTAAATATTATACAATTATTGCTGGCTTTTGAGGTCAATACAATGATTTAGACATCTGAGGAGTACAATATACACCGAGCCCAAAGGGCAAGGTGAATATTGTACTTCGAAGATGGCTAAATCATTGTATTGACCAAAAAAACAGCAATAAGTTTTATTATATGATCACTGATAAAATGATACAGCTCATTACTTGTTTGCATTTTATTAAGTCTTAGCCAAATACAAGAGAGTAGCAGAATTAAAATGTTAATAAACCTTACCAGTCGTATTAATTTGAAATAATTTTAATAAATCAATTTTAGTTGCCATGAAAGAAATATATAATGTCAGTCTTTTTTATAGGCAACAAGTTTTCAGGGAAAACTGACTGCCAAAAAAAAAATTGTTGTTCACATGCATCCCCTCTTATACCCTACCTAAAATATATATTCGCTTATGTTTTGTTCACATGAAAATAAAAATCATAGTCATTTAAATAGCTTTTTAAAACAATTTGTATCAATTTGGAATTTCCGAAACTACCTGGTATTTTTAGATCAATGTAGAGGAAATAAATCCTTGTATTGACCTGGAACGTCACGTGCAGGTCAATACAACGTAATATTTTTCTAACATAGTTGGATATCAGCCAATCAGAGAGATGGAAATTATTCAATCATAAAATAAAGTATAATATCTTTAACAATAATCTTTCTGAGCGAATTTAAAATGGGGCAAACTTGTTTCCAAATGTGAAAGGGTGAAAATAACACAGGGTGAAAATAACCCTGTACACAGTATCTATACATGTAACCAAATATAACAGTTTGATTGGAGCTGGTGGTATTTTGCAAGTATTTTATACTTCATGCTACATAACTGCTGGACATAAGATTCATTGTATTTTAATAGTTACTTTTTAAGTTTGCACTTGACAGTTTTAATACATTTGTTAAGTTATTCTAACAATGTTTTTTAAACATTGAGTTTCTAGTTCTATGTAACTTAATGCATCTTATATACATGTATTATAATTTGTTAGCAATATGTTTTGGTAAGGCCTAATCAAAAATTTTAATACAATGAAACTAAATGTCTATGCAGTGTCATAGAATTCTTGAAAATAATGAAGTGGCACAATTAAAAATAACATGCATGTACTGTTTTGTGGTCTTCACAACAAAAGACATCATTTTGATTATATATAATGAGCAGTGAACTATAAATAAAATACCAATATTATATTCAACAGATTAATCCAGGCTCTTCATTAATCTGGTTATAAATTGCAAAAGGAGATGAGAACTTTTAAACTTAGTCAGTCATCTTTCAAACAAAGTACACATACATCAAAATTGTTCAAGTATTGCTCTATAAAATAAATTATAAAAAAAAAAACACCTTCCTTGCACTATATAATAACATGTTGGTAAAAAACTGCCTGTTGTACTTTTTAATTTTGCATTACATCAGTTATTCATTGCAGTTCAGTCATTAACAAATACTTGTATAGTGCACATATTAATTAAATATCTTTTTATTATGTTTACAAAGAGGCTGATGATCATTCAAAAAATATCCTAAAGGAAGACTATATGTAAAAAAAAATTGTATAAAAATAACAAAAATATAAAAGTATATACACTGCACACACGCATATGGGGTTTCATATTTTTAAAGCTTTAGGTTTTAAGCTGCTTAAAGAGTTGGAATGTTATGATGTCAGCAAATATAAATGAATAAACAGATGATCTATATCAAAAATTTTTTTAGAGAGAATATTATAACTCAATAAAGTAAAAAAGTTCAGAGATGGAGAATTTTTCTAAAATACGTTAAAGGTAATTTCAATATTTTAACCAAGTTTTGATACCACCACACAACAACTTTAAGAATTATTTTTATAAAAGAATGGATATTAAACAGACAAACAAACAAGTAAGGATAACTGACAGAATCAAAAATAATGAAACTAGTTTAGTTTTAATAAACTGTTTTTTTTTTATTATATATCAAAGAGCACTATTACTAGAATACCAACACCATTTCCTATTAAATACTGTAATACTGTATCGCACAAATGTTTACCAATAACAAATCACAAAGTATTCCTTCTTTATCTAGAAAAGTTTCACTATATTCACAATTATTCCTGAAAAAGTAATCTTAAGGTATATTATCCTTTTGATGAGAAGAATAACTCAAGCATTTTTTTTTTTTGGTAAAATCATATCTGATTTTTGAAAAGTGCATAGTGCCCTGAAACTGCTTTTATTTAAATCATATGCTTTGTTGGAAAATTTAAATGTTATTGGCTCGTAAGTGTGTGATGCTGAACAAACTGTATACAGGGGAAAAAATTCCTCTCTTTAATTTTTCTTCATTTGTTGTAATTTTGCAAATAATATAAAAAGGGATGAATTAATAAAACAGCATTTTTTTTTTAAACATTACTATAGACAAATCTAAAATGATCGGGCTTATTTGTTTGCAATTTGTTTGGATGTGCAAGAGGGAAGAAAGAAGTGAGGGAGGTGGGGTGAAAATGTCCCTGTAAAGTTTGTACATTAAGTTGTATATGGAAATGGAACGTATATAATGTTGAGCATAATTTTCAAAAAAAAAAAAAAAAAAATTGGAAAAAAAATACAATATTCAGATTTTGAAAATTCAGCATTGATGTTCCAATTGTCTAATGGAAAAAAAATTCCCACCTAAAAACAGGCCGAATTTTTTCATTTAAAAACAAACAAACAAACATCATGTTAAAAAAGTTTTTTTTTTAAATATATATATATATATAAAATGCAGCTTTTTTTTAACAGAAAAATGAAAAGCAATTTGAAAATATTAATATACAATAATTATATTCCATACATTAAATGTATAGGATTGAAAATATTTAATTTATTTAAGTTTCACCATCTTATTTAATATATACTTCATAATGATTGCATATGCAATAAATTTTACAAACAAAACAAAATTTTCTCTCTATTGCTTATTTAGCTGTTATCAACATCCTCGTACAACTCTGGCCGATTTTTCGGAGGCTCACTACGAACACATGACACTGCATCTGCGTATTCTTCCGTTGGATTCATTGTATCTGCGTAAGTATCGTCGTCATCATCATTTTCAAATTCGTAGTCATTCTGAACCGGTTCTGACGATCTAACCTGCTTTTTTTCATCTTGAGGATATTCGGCACTCGCGTAGTCACCATCCTCAATGTCATCAATGTCTTTACCAGAATTAATTCCATAAATGTGTTCATTAGGAACGACTGCATTTTTTGGTTTGGGCCCCTTGGGATTCGCTTTCAGGTCCACGCGGTCGTACATCGAGTCGTCCTCATCGTACGGTCTATCTGCAATGTGAGGCAATTTTCCTCCGTCTTTGGAAGCAGCGTCTTTGATTTTCTTGTAATCTTCTTCATGGTGCTCGTCCAACGCTCCCTGGTTACGCCAAGCGTCGGTCCTACCTTTGACTGGTTCTGCATAAACTGGTGGTTTGCCACTGGGTGCTGGGGGGGTCTTATTTTCACCAGCTTCATCATAAATTGGTTCCGCTTTCTTATTTTTCACTGAAGCTTTACTGGATATTGGTGATAGAGGTTCATCATATAAATCTGCATTAGGCTCACTACATTCTAATTTAGGATTGTCTTTCTTTTCACTCTTATCCCTCTTCCAGGGGAATGAGAAACCCCTCTTCTTCTCTTTGCCGCTGCCCTCTTTATGAGGCTTGGGAGATGAGGGATGGTTGCTGATTTTTTCCTCCAGCGAGTGTTTGAAGTCGGCTGGTAGCGTAGAAGGTGTTCGCGTTTCGTCCTCAGACTGACTGTCTTTAGTGATTTCAAGTTTCAACGAATTCGATGACTTCCTCGACAGTGGCTCAGAGGCCCTCTTTGCTGATTTTAACGACTCTCTGGACTTTTCTGCAACTTCTTTGCTTCCGGAATCCATACCAAGCCTTGTTGTCAGAGATGAGGCTTGCTTACTTTTTGTGGCATTGTCAATGGCTAGTGTCAGTGCTTTAGGATTTCCAACAACATGGAAATCAAAACTTCCTTCTCCTGTCTCACATCTTCGTCCAGCTTCGATCGTAAACAAATTCCGAGACTTTGTAAATCCGTAGCGACGAATATACTCAAAATGCCACCTGCCCATAATTTCTCTTGTCTTTGTATCTTCAAGACCCAGTGAGGCCATGGTAACAAATAGTTTATATTTTCCACAATTATTTAAATTGAGTCTTTTAGAGCCTTCTGTTTCTTGCACAACAACATCAAAGACTTGTGCTGCAAAAGAAGAAAAACACAAAGTTCATATATCATAACATCTACAAACAGCAACACATATCTTTTTTATAGTTAATTTAATGGACTACTTTCTTACCACAATTCAGGCAAAATTTGGAGATTGCAGCAATTTATTCTGTGTTATATTTCATATGAACTTTAACTTGGTTTTCAAGCTGTTATAAAATACATGTAAATGTAGACACATGTAGTTCATAAAGTTCTTGAGAGATCTGAGCCTACCCTATTGTCACTAAGTCTTACAGTATTTGTGGTTGATGAAGGCACTTTTAAATGACCATTGGTCATACTTCTCTTGAATTTACTTCAAATAGAGATTTCCATCTTTTTTATTTTAAAAAGATCATAATATGCTCTTGTGTTGCCAATATCTAAGCATTAAATGAATTTCCTGCTCAATATTTAGTTTTCAAGAAGGAGTCTAAAATGGTACCAACCAAATTTAAACATTTTTTGAATTTCAAGCTCATGCCCCTCAAAAGAGGAAAGTGAATTTGATTAGTACTCTAAAGATACTTCAGCCAAGTTTTGGTGTGGCTCTAAGAAAGAAGTTGGAAGAAAAAATTCTGTGAAATTTTAATACACTGTACATAGTAAAGGACTAAAGTAAAAGCTTCAATTAGCAAATCTCTTGTATTTCAGGCAAACAAGGGATGGTCATTTCTTACAGATGCTCAAAGGCCAATTATTTCTAAAACTCTCTGTAAAAGTTGATTCTCTTCTTATTAAAAAACTCTATACAAAAATTTGTTTCATTTGTTATTTCCTTCCACAAAAAAAAATACCCACTACTGGATTGAAATAAATGACCTTGACCTACCACTGTCCTCAGATTCGTAGAGAAAGTTTTCCTTTAACTCATCCTCTTCGTAAGAATCCATATTAATGGCCTGAATGATGGCGTCGTGCCACTGGGAGAGGATATCGCGATTATCAAACATCAGACACAATTTCTCTTTCTTAAACGGAATATCGATGTGGAATTCTTTGGCCTGATTTCTCTCCACTTTGTCAAGGTCTTCTTCCTTGAGATTTTCCAGGGAGTAGCGTTTAGGTTTGTGTTTAGGGCTGGGGTTCTCATAATGGCTGCGATTTTCAAAAGCCTCGATGTAACTGGCATCTTTCTCGTCACCAAGGCAGACGATCAGATACTTATTTTTCTTACTCTACAAAATACATAACATAAATTCACATAATTTTTGTTTTAATTGCATTAATGTATTTAAAATTTGTGTTCTTATAATTTTAAAATTGCCTTTCAAAATAACAAGTACAGTATATAACTTCTATTGATACAAGCTGGTAATAGAGAAATCAACAAATTCATGACTGCAGCAGTTTATTATAATCATTACGGCAAACAGTAAGACTTAGTGTTTAATCATTATTTTAGTAGAAATAAATAAATATTCCTATAGGTCTTTGATTTTAGCAATGACATGTCAATTAATGTACATATATGTAAGTATTGAACAGCTGACGTTCCTATGATGAAAATTTTAAGACAGTGTATCGGAATCTGAGGAATTTGTACACACCATTTTCTTTCCTTTAAGAGGAATTTAAAACCACAATTCTGTACAAGTTTTAAGTGTTAAAAATGATTAGATAAATTGTAAAATTTCCTTCTGCTTATAATGACTATTATTATAGTGAAACTGGCTTATTAATAAATACAATCATGGCCTGCAGTACCAACTTTAAAAAAAATTATATGGAAAAGTTTTTAAAATTTGTTATTACTGTTTATTTTTTCACGTGACAGACAACTAAGATTATAAGTTTATTCAAGCAGTGTAGTTTTTTTTCGATAAATTTTGCATGTGCGTCAAAATAAAAAAACCTCTCAGAATTTGTTACAGTTTGCTCAAGGAGCTACTAAAATTTTAAGCACATAAGCAAAATATGTGGGAGGGAAAAGTACTTGAGCGAAACATATTATTAAACAGATTGTTTATTTATAATTTAGGCTGGTGATAACTAACTGTGACCCATAAAATTGAAGTAAATGCAATGTTTCATCAAGTTTCAAGTTTCTTATATATCAGACTTTGACCAAAAAGATACCGGAGCATAACTGAATCAAATTTATTACCATGCAGTGGTAAATCCCTAAAAAGGTGGGTATATATGAGTAAAGGGTCGTTCTTTGCACCGTATCTGATCATGAACATGTAGCATTTTCTAAAAGTTATTATCTTGCTAAAGCTTTCAAATATTTTTTTTTTCGTTAAATTGTGACTGTGAGGATCAAATTGTTTTGTAATTTGATATCAAAATTGCATGGACAGCTTAGGGGTTTCTCCCTTTAATATTAATAAAAAGGATCATGACTCTGAGTAAGCTTAAAACTGAACAATTATATTATTCTGACCCTGGTCTACATATTAATAACTATAACCCAATAGTAATATAACAGTGTCATCCATGTAAACAGTCAGTAAACTATAGGTAAACAATGCTTAAACAAATTTTGTTTTCTCTATTTAAGTTTTTCCCTGTCTGCCTGGGAAGTATATATCTACAGTAACTGTCAATGTACTGTAATGTTGACTAATGTGTTCTAGCTTCCTGGTTCACTTTGTCTCAGGTTATTAACTTCATGGTTAAAGATTGAATTTCATTTTATTGTATACTGCATATTCACAAAATTAATACCAGCCATCATCAATCTATTAATTAAAACCTTTGATCCACTCCAGTTTGATCACTTCAATGTGTATAGCGATCATACTGGAGCGGATGAAACATATCTTATTTTAATTAGATTGAGCCATCATAATTTTGAATTTAAATACATTAATTAGAACCTTAAAATTAAACAAAAATACTGTGACATTATCATAAAGTGTTAGCCTGTACTACTAATCAAAGGAAAATGTGATACATTTAGCATGGTGCAGTGTATTAAAGTTTATTTCAGGTTACACTTTCAGGCACAGTGCACTGGCAATATTTACTTTTTATTAAGATAGACCTAATACATGACTTGTATTGCTAAACAAAATTCAACAAGAACAAATGTAGTTACATATAAGAATTGAAAAGCTAGAGTGGAGTAAATTCCTTTGAATTAGATCATCCCTTACAGAAAAAACTAATAGAAACTTATAAGTGTTTTATAATCCACCTATTAGTAACTTATAAGTCACATATAAATTTTGAAATTTACTTATAAGTGTACTATAAGTTAAAGTAAGTATAAGTGAGGAATGGATTTCGTTAATACTTCACTTATAAGTAAAGATGAGCTTCATATCAGTGAATATTTCACTTATACCTCACTTATAAGTGAAGATCAGTATGGTATGAGTGAAGTATAAGTGTGGACTTAGACTTTTTACCCTATACTAGACTTCTCTCAAGGAGCACTATGGGTATTCAAGGTAGCCAATCAGAGAGTTTGTCTCTGCAGAGATCAGCAACAAGAGTTTGAAACCAAGTTTGTGTCTGTGAAAGGATGTTGGAGATTTTAGATTTATTTTGAGTATACCTTTACATCAGGTACAACAAGTAGGTTCTATTTACATCATCTCTCTATTTTAACTTCCTTTGCATGAAATTTTGAATCAATTGACTCAGTTGCTTTCAGATTTCATAAATTTGAAGAAGCCTCAAGGTCATTAAATCTTGTTGCCTTTTTGTTCAACATTCTTGTTTGTAAACTGAATTAATATGTTAAGTTTGCATCATCAAAGAAATGTCATATGAAAGTGATTTTTTTCCATAAAATTTTTACTTGATTATTTCATCTAAAGTGCAGATACATTTGTAAATGTAAAAAATAGCTTTGAACATATCATGCAACCTCTGCATGGTTGGAAGTTCTGTTCCAAATTAAGATCTTACAGGTAGTGTTGTATTTCACTTATAAGTCACTTATAGTCACTTATGAGTGACTAATACTTGATAAAGTATGAAGGGTTAATGCTTGACTTATAAGTCACTTATAGTCACTTATAAGTGACTTTACTGCATAAAGCATAAGTGGCTAATACTTGCTTATAAGTCACTTATAGGTTAAGTAGCTCATTTGCATATAAAATCCTAATGAGTAACTTATAATTCACTTATTAGTTAAATGTATCAGTGAAGTGTAAGTCCAGAATAAACAACTTATAAGCAAAAGAATAAATCACTTATAAGTCACTTATCAGAAATTTCTGTAAGGGATTGCATGATTCTCTGTTAACTTAAACAAAGTCTTTCTATATTATTTAAATTAAGGTCCTTTGCGTTAACATGGTAAAAGAACACTTATAATAATATTTTTCAAAATCAATATTTCATATAATGAACTATGGAGAGATTACAAATTATATCAAGCTCAAAAGTTAACTGAAATAATAAAATCGGAAGCAGAGCAAACACTGATCCAAAACATCAGAAGTGGGATCAGGTACCATAGAGGAGTGAGTATCCCCTATGCTCGTCTTTCACTCATCAAAAGAAGAGATCACCCGGCCGTGGGTAACCGACGATGTGTGTTACTTGTCAGTTCTGATATAAAATTGTTTCAGTCACTTAAATGCTATTAATTAATAATATTCCACTTAATAAATGCCAAAAAATGTCTTTAAATGATTATGAAAATAAATTAATAGTATGTTGTTGAGGACAAATTGTGAAACATTATACCAATCAGGTCCAAGCATCCTCAAGGTGAAACAAATGGTTGATGATTTTCAGAGACGACACATCCATCTTCAACTCTTAATTATAAGTAACATATAATTTTTACACGTCCATTAACATGGGTATAAGATTTCCTTAATAATTAAAATCTATTGAAAAATTTTGAACAAATTTTATATTAACGATGGTCACGTCAATATTGACTCATTAAGCTATTCATGCTATTATAAAAGGAACAAGGTTCAATTGAAAGGAAGAAGACATTTTTTGCCCTTTCGTAACACACAGACCAGCATTATTTTGTAATCAGTTTTATGCACTTTATCCTGAATGTCTATATATAACGGGGGTAGTTATCTTTTCATCTGTACACCTGTTACCTGGAAGGTTTACCTTCTCTGACATCTTGTGCCAGTATATTCCCTCTCTAACAAATTGTCTATATATGTCTGCATGATAAGACAAGCACTAAATATGTTAAGGAAAACAAAAATGGGCATTTTTACCCAATCTTAATCAAGAAAGTATATAAACATTTAGGACTCTTGCCAATTAATTTCTCAATTTTCATTCTAACTAATAAAATCAGCTAAATTCAGATTTTTAAAATTTTTAACACATTTCATACTTTGAACATGGGAAAAAAATATACCAGAACTGATATAGTTCTAACTTGATTATACATGACTGACTTCATGGCTAAAAAGACTAAATAAATCATCAGTGATCATGTTTGTATCTATATAAAACATATACATGTATTTATGGCATGCTCCTCCAACTCACACTTCGCAATATAGTGGTCAAAGCTGTATTTGGTCTACTATCAATGCTCACAGTTCCAGACCCCCCACCCCTTTACCACGGGGATGAGGAATGGGGCCTGAGAACAATTATCTTGCAACCATCTTCAAAATTCAATTATCTGTGCATCAGGTCATGTTAGTTACTATTTAGGACATACCAAGATTGCAAACTTTTGGCAATGAATACCATAAATTAAAAATTACTGCAAATCACTTTTTATTCGCGAGAACTTTATTTTCGCGTAATTACGCGAGACAGTGCGCTCGCAAAAATTTAATTCTTGCGTATAATAGTATCCCTTAAGATTATATAGAGCAATAACCACAATTCGTGAAAATTTTGTCTCGCTAATCAAGAGTCAATGACTATCTCGTGAAAATAAGGTGTCGCGAAAATTTAGTGATCTACAGTATAAAAAATGCATGCCTTCCTTCATGTTTCATGCCCATGCAGACTTAATTCATTTATTCTTTAGTCATTCTATAGTTTGTTGCAGTACTTCTTTTTTTATGAAATAGGAACCCTTACCAAAATATTGACCTTCTGGCAACATCTTCTGGCTTTATTGCAGCAATATTGCAGCAACATTCTGGCAATACATTGCCGCAATATTGCGGCTATATCGTTTTTCGTATGTAAATTAGTTTTGCGGCAATATTGCCAGAAAGGGGTTGCGGCAATATTGCTGCAAATCATGACCAAAATATTGATCTTCTGGCAACATCTTCCGGCATTATTGCCGCAATATTGCGGCTATATCGTTTTTCGTATGTTAATTAGTTTTGCGGCAATATTGCCAGAAAAAGGTTGCGGCAATATTGCTGCAATAAATCATGACCAAAATATTTTTCTTCTGGCATTATTGCCGCAATATTGCGGCAATATCATTTTTCGTATGTAAGTAAGTTATAAATTGGGATTTAATAGAAAGTATGATCTATCAATCTAACAATTAACAAAGTTAACTGTGCTGAGGATTATAACAAACAATAGCAAGCCACAGGGTCAATAAGAAATAGCTACTTCTGCTATTCTTTGAACAGATAGAAAATTATGTTGATCTTCAGAATGAAAATCAAGATATGTTTGTGAAACACTATGCGCCTGGTGGCAATAAAGTTTGAAAAAGCTATTTATAGCATATGGGTCACAGTCAAGGTCACAAGGTCATTGATCTTGGTATGATTTGAAAGAATTAGTGGAGTATGCATACTAAATATGAAGTCTCTATCTCTTATAATTCAAAATTTATGGCAGAGGATCAAAAAGGCTATTTTTAGCATATGGGTCACAGTAAAGGTCAAATTGTCATTGACATTGGTGTTACTTGAAAGAGTTTAATTAGTGAAGGGTGCATCCCAAATATGAATTCTCCATCTTTTATGACTCAAAAGTTATGTCGAAGTTTCAAAAAATCTATTTTAAGTATATGGTCACAGTCAAGGTCCCAAGGTCATTGACCTTGGTGTTATTTGAAAGAGTTTAATTAATGAAGGGTGCATACTTAATACAAGTTCTCTATCTTTTATGGCTCAAGATTTATGTCCAAGGTTAAAAAAAAATCTATTTTAAGGATATGGGTCACAGCCAAGGTCTCAAGGTCATTGACCTTCAGGTGTCTTTTGAAAATGCTTAATTAGTGAATTATGCATACTAAATATAAAGTCTCTATCTTTCATTAATTTTAAGTTATGATGAATATTCAAAAAAGCTATTTTTAGCATATAGGTCACAGTCAAGGTCACAACGTCATTGACCTTGATGTCATTTGATAGAACTTAATTAGTGGAGTAGACATACCAAATATGAAATCTTTATCTCTCATCGGTTCAAAAGTAATGGTGATCGAAGGTTAAAGTTTACAAACAAACAGACAGGACAAAAACAATATGTACCCACCATCTATCGAGACAGGTGCATAAAAAATGTTTATAGAAACAATATTAATATGCCACTGTGAAAATGTCCAGCAACTCTGCATTAATTTTCAAATATTTACATGCTTTAATTCATCTTTTCCTCTACTCTAGGATATATAGACATACAAGTCTAGTATGCATACATCACAAGCACTAATTGAAACACATAATTTTTCCAATTTTATCTCCATTGAATCATTCATCTAAAAAAGAATATTGGTTTTGACTCACCAAGTCTGCATGATATGGAAACAGAGTACACATTCCTATAATTCTGCTTAAATTCTTTTTTCTAGATTCCACACTATGCAGTCTTACTACTCATCTTGACTAATCCCACTGTACACAATTAACAACTCTAATTACCTTAATACAAGTCAGTAATGAAGCAAAACATGCTTGCCTTTGAATTCCCTCCACTTTATTTAAAAAGAGGAAGTAAATGACTGAGCATGCTCAACAAATGGCTCATGGGTAATCCTAGATGTTGCCAGAAAGTTTTTTTCTGGCAGTATTGCCAGAATGTCACCGGAAGTTGTTGCAGCTAGCGGTGATATTTCATTTTTTCTGGCAGTATTGCCAGAATGTCGCCAGAAGTTGTTGCCGCTAGCGGTGATATTTCACTAACCCAAAAAGCTTGTTTCTGGTGACAAAAATGTGTTGCTGCAATGTTGCCGCAATATAGCGGCAATATTGCTGCAATAATTTTACTTTGGTAAGGGAAATGCCTATTAATAAAATATGAACACTGAATCATATGAAACTTCCTGTTTACCCAATAGCTAAAAAAAAAAAAATGAAATAGGTGCACTTATAAATGCTTTAAATTTCTATTTCAAGTACATTATATATTGCATAGCCGGATTATAAATCTTCAGACTATATAAGCATTGCCTTCTTAAATAGCAAGTTGTATCTTCTTCTGCATAAATTTTGTACATCAGGGCCATCTGCATCGGTAAAAATTATTTTAATCATAATGTTTGGTATACTCCAACCCCTATTTTTTCAAAATAGGTATAGTTTTTTAATTTTAATTTCTAAATTATTTATCTAATATGTGTCATAAAAAATTGCAGATTTTTTTTTTATGTTTCATTATCATTGATTATCATGATAATGCATCAGAAAACAAGACAAATTTAACATGTTTAAATACTGTAAGTTGTTTTAATTCCACGGCGGTAAAATTTCACGATTTCTTAAAAAGTCCCAACCGCAATGATTTTAATTTTAATTTCGTGTAAGCATTTAACATGTTTAAACATATATTTTTTTATTAAAACCAATGAAAGCATTCACGCTGGGTTTAATTTCGCGGAAAAGGACAAATTGCGAACTTATAGTGAAATTAAAATCTGATTTGATTTTCATGCATGATTATTTGCCTATCTACACTATAAATTGCTATACACTTTCAATCTAAACATGCTAAAAAGCATCCCTCTCAGAGAAAAGATTATTTAGCTAACTGAGAAAATAATAAACATGCATTGTCTGTTAACTAATCTCTTGATACAAACAAAAAAAATGATTAAAATAAATTATTGTTTCCATGGTCAGTCATTTTTGTCTTGAAATTAAAGAAGATTTGACGTTGCGTATGACTAGTTGACTCTGTTAGCTCTAAATTTCAGTGATGGGGGTTAGGGAAACATTGTTTTATTTTAATCTGAATTAAATGAATTTAGTAACTCGTTAATTTTTACCTAATTTATTCAGCTAGAAAGTGGTTTTTATTTACAATTCATAATAATTTATTAATACAATTTTCAAATATCAAACAGGTGTAAAAATAAATATATAGATCGAGCAATAATTTTTCCCCTAATGACAAGGATATATATTGATGTTGTCATAATGCATACATGCCAACTTTCCCGATTTAGGCGGGATTCTCCCGATTTTACCATGCCATCCCGCTATCCCGATCGTGAAAGCAAAATTACACCATAATCCCGATTTGACCATTTTTCGACCAAAATTTCCGATTTTCCGACTTGACCCGAGTTTGAAATCGGGACAATCGTGAAATCTCGTTAAACTCTCGTATTATTAACCAATGAAATTTCCCGAATTCGTCACGCTTAGGTCGCGTGTAATTTACCTATCGAGGATACCTACCTGTGTGTACTGTGACGATTACTCAGTCAATTATGAGCATGTATCATGTTTTGATAACAATTAATGCTATTCTGGGGTATGGTGGAGATCAATCGGGAATCTCGCATATCGATTCACCATGGGTGCAACTCCACCACGAAAAAAGAGTAGATTAGGATCGAAATACCTGAAAAAATGGGAGGCTGACGCTAGATTCACCGGATGGTTGACGAAGTCAAAACAAGGACAGGCTCATGCATATTTTAGAGTGTGCAACAGAGACTTTAAGGTTGACCATGGTGGACTGAATGACGTGACAAAGCATATGAACACTGCCCTGCACCAAAATACTTTGAAGTCGCAGAATTCGACACCGTCTGCCAGAAACTTCTTCACCAGTTCAAAACTCGACCAAGATGAGGGTAAGTTGACAGATATATTATCTCTGTGATAATGAACAATTTACATGCATTAACTTTGAATTAATTTTATATTTTAAAATAAATCTAAATTCTTTGTTCAATGTTGTAGATGTGATACGTGCCGAGGTTTTGTTTGCCAATTTTGTGGCACAGCATAACCTCCCGTTTCTTGTCGCATTTCTACTGGGGTAGGATCCTAGAAATGAGAAATAACATTACCAAGACTCCAAGATTCCCAGTTATGGGGAAAGTAGTGAAAGCCATGCTTACTGTGCCCAACTCCAATGCTGAATGTGAGAGAGTATTCTCAATGGTAAAGAAAATACAGACAGAGACCCGTGCTAATTTGGATAACAAAACCATCTGTGCTCTGCTTACCACCAAAGTTAACATTCAGCATTGTAATCTTGTGAAACCTTCCAAAGAATTGCTCCAGTCAGCAAAAAAGGCCTGCTTGTCTTATAACAAAGACTGTGTTTCTTAGTGGTGATTAACAAGTGTTTTATTGTTTGTATCTTGACTGTGATTGAAACTTCTGTTTTACCTATTCTTACCTGAATTTTAATAGTAATAACTACATGATGTTTTTTTAGTTTGTAACATTTTATTTATTTGAATTATAATAGTAGCTATTTTAGTAACCAGATTTTAACAATGCAATATTGTTTTCATGTTTCATGTGCCACTGTATTTTTCTTAAATTTGTTATTAAATTGTTGAAACTATACATTGTTTTGGTTGCTGAATCAGATTCAGACTTATGTTGGTAGCTGCATTGAATGATATGAAAGAAATCAGAAGAAAAATGTTCAAATGAGGAACATGTATTATGTATTATAAATAATAATATAGATATCAGTGAAAACACAATTAGATTCAGGTTCACGACAAAATGTCGCGAATTTAAAGCTTTGAAAATTGTCGTCACGGGCAAAATCCCCCATGGGAATTTTCAAAAGTTGGCATGTATGCATAATGTGACACTCAACGTGTACTTAAAATGAACTGTGAAGTGTATTTTACAATGTATACACCCCAAAAAAGCGATTAAATTAATCATGGTCAGCTTAAAGCTGCCAGTAATACTGAATTAACTTTCAGGGGAAAAAAACTCTGCACCTCCTACTATTTTATTCTCCATTTTCCTCATAATTCTGATTCAGTCTATATATGTATCTTCATTCTTGCTTAGGATTGCATCTTTTTAATTTAAAGTGAAATGTATGATTAATGTACATAATGGATATACTTTTATCTCTTATTTAAAAAATAACCCTTACCTTAAATTAAATGAAAGTGATTACCCATGTATCAGAAAGTGTTCAAAGCATATGGTTAATTTGTGTAGGATGTACAAACATTGATTCAGAAGTGAAATTTCTTTAAACATGTTAAAAGTAAAAGTTAAATTACCAATCATTGACAAAATTTACCTAAGTCTGACTCATTCTGTTGAAGTTGAATTCAAAGAATTATACTGTATAAGTGGAAATTTTTGCGAGACTCAAATTTAGCAAGCTGTCCTTAAAAATTGGAGTTTATTTTTAGCGAATTGCAAATTTAGCGATTTTAAAATGTTTTCTAAAGAAGCTATTACAAATTAAACACAATTAATTTTTAGCGATATGAAATTTAATCGATCTCAGCACCCTCGCTAATAATGCCAAAATTAAATCCTCGCTAAAAATTCTTCTTATACGGGGTCATGATTCAAACAAACTTGAATCTACACAAACTGGGGATGCTTCAATGTTAGTTTCATCTTTCCTGGCCTAGTGGTTTTGGGGAAAAAACTTCCTAAAGAGTTTTCCTAGTATATATTCCTATGTAAAACTTTGATCAGCCATTGTGGCCCCGCCCTACCCCCGGGGGTCTTATTATGAACAAAATTGAATCTACACTATTTGTAAATGCTTCCACATGAATTTCATCTTTCCTGGCCCAGTGGTTCTAGAGAAGATTTTTAAAGATTTTTCTTATTATTCCTATGTAGAACTTTGATCAGCCATTGTGGCCCCACCCTTATCCCGGTGGTTCTTGAGAAGAAAATGAAAATGTGAAAAGTTAACGATGACAACGACAACGACAACAACGCCAGACAACAGACAAATTTTGATCAGAAAAGCTCACTTGAACCTTCGGCTCAGGTGAGCTAATAAAATAAAATTATTTTGAATATGATCCAAGGGGAATAACTCCATTGTCATCAGGGATTGATTGATTGATTATATACTGTTTAACGTCCCTCTCCAGAATATTTCACTGATATGGAGACGTCACCATTGCCGATGAAGGGCTGCAAATTTGGGCCTATGCTCGGCACTCAGGGCCATTGAGCAGGGAGGGATCTTTATCGTCTGCTGTAACACGGGGCCTCGGTTTATACGGTCTCATCCGAAGGACCGCCCCATTTAGTCGCCTTTCACGACGAGCAAGGGGGTACTGAGGACCTATTCTAACCCGGATCCTCACGGGATATGTCATCAGGGAAGAGAGTGTTAAAAAAGATTGTCATCTCTTTAGCATGACTTTGCAATTAATGACGATATGACAACAACTTTTTTTCCAACCTGAATATTAGCTACATTGATCCATTAATATATCATGTACATCCAGTAGGATACTCCATGTACTCAGTACATAGACCCTTGACTCCCAGATGACATAACATGTAAACAACTGTCTCTCACCTGTAGCCTCCCCTTCTTCACCTGTACGTCCCCCTCCGCTAACTGCGTTCTTCTTGACATTTCAGTAGGAGTATTCCCAAACCATCACTGTAATTTCCTTCTCGGACAAGCTACAACCAGGAAGTAAGGCTAGAAGTTTATCGCGAACTGTTACTCGGTTTCCTGAAAAACTTTCCTTGACACAGTAGCTAAGAATAGTTCCTTATTAATGCCACCTACTTATCATATGCTGTCAGTTTATTCTAACGCTGTACAGTTGACAAAATATAGATGCACTTCAAGTTTTAAACTTTCTCGGAGTTTTCCCAACTCCTGTGTCGAGCAGATTGTTCTTTGAACAATTCGTAAAAAAAAAGAAATAATTGTCTGAGCATAAATCTGCTGCAAAAATTATTTTTTAATATATGATTTATTTTTTCCCTTCCCTTTTTACTTCATTTATCGTGATTAGTCGATTAATATGGCATTAACATAATTTCCTTTTAGTGTATGACCTATCAAATAAATACTTTGTCTTATTAGCGCATGCGCTATCTCGCGTACCGAGCAACACAAGTTTCAACGAACACCTAATCATAATTTTCCACTATGTACCGCAAAGAGAAACCTTTAATTTTGAAAAGCAGCGCATCTTCACTTACTAACAACCTTTCTGTGTTGGTTGCTTTGGATAAAGGAGTCCTGAACTATGCCGTCGTCCATAAAGCTGTTGTCAACATCATTTCGGCATCAACTGATGGATCCACTGTCAATAGCAGAAACATCGTCTGTAAAGAACCCTCGGCAGCCCAGCAGAGCACGCCAATGATTATACAAGTATTTATTTCATTGTGTCAAAGTAATCATTTCTATCAATGAAGATTTCAGATTTAAAGAAAACATTAATTCGAATTTCCTCGTTGGATTGATTGATTCATGTATTTCTAGTTAACTACTAAAATGCAATATAACAGGACTTTAAAATTAACCCTACTAAATATCAGGGACTTATTTATTACTTACTAACTTAGGGAGTATACCTCCCTGAGAAATATGCTGTGCTTTTGCTTTTTGGTTGATTTTCGGTGATCCACAGCAGAAAATATACATGTGTTGGATTTAGAAATTTAGCTATTATAACAAATAAGTAATGAAACTTATTGTTATACCCCTACTTAACAGTCTCTATATAATTTCTTACTTTAAAAAGTCCAACAGTTTCACTGTTTTCCCGACTGTCAATCCAGGAACTATTAAAAAACTGTTAAAGAAGACTGTTGCATGCTGACAATTCAAATAGAGCTAAACTGAGTTATCTTTTCATTTGACAAAGGAGTATAACAAAACAGTTGTCAACAGGAGTCTCAGGATACTTGTCAATCTGTTGGACAATTGTGCAAATTGTTGCCTGCGGTCTTGGACAACCGCTTGCACTCCAGTCCAACAGATTGACTTTTTTCCCTCTATATGTACCCCAGTCAACAACTGTATATTACCATGGAGACTGTCTGTGACTGTCAGGCAAGCTTTGTTGACAGTGAGTAGTTGGAAGACCATTTTAATGGGAGGGGGTTAATTTGTTCACAGCTTTCTTTAATATTTTTCCTATCTTGCTACAGTGGTATGATCCTAGCTTTCCTGATTTTCTTTTTGATATACATTTGTATATTATACATGTATTTTTTTTTAAATTTTCTCATACAGAACTGATGCAGATTGATTTGTATTTTCAGTTAAATCAGAATAAGCTCATATGTTTTACTTTTTCTTATTTTCTACAAATTAAAGCATATCATCATGATCATTATGTATAGTGAATGATAAACATAATTATGATAAACAGGAAGAGGAGCATATGCTAACCAAACAAAAATCAAAGACAAACAAACCCAAATAGTGGGATATTTCAGGGAGTCTAGAAATTGAAAATTTTGCAACTGCCTAGAAGACATGATTGTTGACATTCACGAGGAACTCTATTAAATAATGTTGTTTTAAATTATGATGTTTTTTTCCAGGCCAAATGGGTATGCCTTCCTACCAGAACGGTTTTTATTTTAACTTCATTAAAAGGAATACAGGTAAATGTCTTCATTCATATTATAAAAGAACAGAAAAGACATGTAGCAGTAATAGACATTGTAAACATCAATTATGAAAATGTATAATTATTTATACATTGTAACAAAGTCTCTCTCTTTTCCTTGTCTATCCTTTGTATTTATTAAGTAGAACTGCCTATACTGCATAATAAGTGGTTAACTATCAAGAGTTTATAAATATGATTGTAGGCTAAAATTTTATAGGATATTAGAAGTAAACATGTACATGTACGGGTATATGAAATTTTAGCATGTGTTCTAAGTATCCTGGTTCTTATTAATGATTTATTTTTAACTTTCTGTACAGATGTTTGAATCAGATGGGTCTGCAATGATATATTGGCATGCCCTTGGTGATATCAACAGCACAGATATATTAGGTAATATAATGACTTGACTATAATCAGATACTAACCAGCTTTACATGACCTTTGCGAGCCAAGGATGTCTGATATGCTACTCTCCTCATAAAAGTTGGCCTATAGTGCTGACAAAAGAAGGGATTGTTTTCTTCACAATATGACTCGAATCTACCACTTATATGCACAGATTGCATCTGTGACAGAAATAAAGAAGCATATTTAAAAAAGTCAGAAAGTATTAAGTTGTGGTTATTTGTTATTTACAGTACAAAATGTACATCTTCAATGTACAGAAATAGATTCTTGATCACATATTTTGCACATGGCTTATTAATTATATATTGGATGACCCCATAGCTATTCATAGAAATGATAATAGTTGTTTGTTTGCATTTTTCATTCCCAAGATTAAAGAGTTGAAATGTGTCCTGAATGCAGATATCATCATTTACGAAAAACAATTGCCAATGGTTGAATGATGTCATTTGACTCTAATCACAACTTGAGAAAAAAATCCCAATTATTTCTAAACACCATTGGCCAAGCTTAAAGGGTTCATGAGGAGTGTTGCACATCAAAACTCTTGGCTAGCAAAGATGTATAAACATATGCTTGTAATATCTTTTTAGCTCACCTGAGCCGAAGGCTCAAGTGAGCTTTTCTGATCACATTGTGTCCGTCGTCCGTCCGTCCGTCCGTCTGTCTGTCCGTCTGTCCGTCCGTCTGTCCGTCCGTAAACTTTTCACATTTTCGACTTCTTCTCAAGAACCACTGGGCCAATTTTGACCAGACTTGGTACAAAGCATCCTTGGGTGAAGGGGAATTTAAATTGTTAAAATGAAGGGCCAAATCCCTTAACAAGGGGAGATAATCAAGAAAAGACAAAAATAGGGTGGGTTCATTAAAAAATCTTCTTCTCAAGAACCACTGGGCCAGAAAAGCTGAAACTTATGTGGAAGCATGCTAGGGTAGTGTAGATTCTAAATTGTTCAAATCATGACCCCCGGGGATTGGGCGGGGCCACAATGGGGAATCCAAGTTTTACATAGAAATATATAGGAAAAATCTTTAAAAATCTTCTTCTCAGGAACCACTGAACCAGAAAAGCTAAAACTTATGTGGAAGCATCCTGATGTAGTGTAGATTCTAAATTGTTCAAATCATGACCCCCGGGGGTAGGGCGGGGCCACAATGGGGAATCCAAGTTTTACATAGAAATATATAGGAAAAATCTTTAAAAATCTTCTTCTCAAGAACCACTGAACCAGAAAAGCTGAAACTTATGTGGAAGCATCCTCGGGTAGTGTAGATTCTAAATTGTTCAAATCATGACCCCCGGGGGTAGGGCGGGGCCACAATGGGGAATCCAAGTTTTACATAGAAATATATAGGAAAAATCTTTAAAAATCTTCTTCTCAAGAACCACTGTGCTAGAAAAGCTGAAACTTATGTGGATGCATCCTGGGGTAGTGCAGATTCTAAATTGTTCAAATCATGACCCCTGGGGATAGGGCGGGGCCACAATGGGGAATCCAAGTTTTACATATAAATATATAGGAAAAATCTTTAAAAATCTTCTTTTCAAGAACCATTGGGCCAGAGAAGCTTAAACTTATGTGGAAGCATCCTGGGGTAGTGTAGATTCTAAATTGTGCAAATCATGACTCCCGGGGATTGGGTGGGGCCACAATGGGGAATCCAAGTTTTACATAGAAATATATAGGAAAAATCTTTAAAAATCTTCTTCTCAAGAACCAACTGGGCCAGAAAAGCTGAAACTTATGTGGAAGCATCCTGGGGTAGTGTAGATTCTAAATTGTTCAAATCATGACCCCCGGGGATTGGGTGGGGCCACAATGGGGAATCCAAGTTTTACATATAAATATATAGGAAAAATCTTTAAAAATCTTCTTCTCAAGAACCATTGGGCCAGAAAAGCTGAAACTTATGTGGAAGCATCCTGGGGTAGTGTAGATTCTAAATTGTACAAATCATGACCCCCAGGGATTGGGCGGGGCCACAATGGGGAATCCAAGTTTTACATAGAAATATATAGGAAAAATCTTTAAAAATCTTCTTCTCAAGAACCATTGGGCCAGAAAAGCTTAAACTTTATGTGGAAGCATCCTGGGGTAGTGTAGATTCTAAATTGTACAAATCATGACCCTGGGGGTAGGGCGGGGCCACAATGGGGAATCCAAGTTTTACATAGAAATATATAGGAAAAATCTTTAAAAATCTTCTTCTCAAGAACCACTGTGCTAGAAAAGCTAAAACTTATGTGGAAGCATCCTGGGGTAGTGCAGATTCTAAATTGTAAAAATCATGACTCTGGGGGGGGTAGGATGGGGCCACAATGGGGAATCCAAGTTTTACATATAAATATATAGGAAAAATCTTTAAAAATCTTCTTCTCAAGAACCATTGGGCCAGAAAAGCTGAAACTTATGTGAAAGCATCCTGGGGTAGTGTAGATTTTAAATTGTACAAATCATGACCCCCGGGGGTTGGGTGGGGCCACAATGGGAAATCCAAGTTTTACATAGAAATATATAGGAAAAATCTTTAAAAATCTTCTTCTCAAGAACCATTGGGCCAGAAAAGCTTAAACTTATGTGGAAGCATCCTGGGGTAGTGTAGATTCTAAATTGTACAAATCATGACCCTGGGGGTAGGGCGGGGCTGCAATGGGGAATCCAAGTTTAACATAGAAATATATAGGAAAAATCTTTAAAAATCTTCTTCTCAAGAACCAACTGGGTCAGAAAAGCTGAAACTTATGTGGAAGCATTCTCGGGTAGTGTAGATTCTAAATTGTTCAAATCATTACCCCCTCGTAGAGGGCAGGGCCACAACAGGGTATCCAAGTTTTTCATAGAAATATCACAATGGGGAATCAATGTTTTACATAGAAATATATTGGACAATCTTTGAAATGCTGAAACTTATGTGGAAGCATCCTTGGTCAGTGTTGATTTCAAATTTGTCTAAATTATGATCAGTGGGGTAGGGCGGGGTCACAGTATGTATTACAAGGGGAAATCTAGTAGATAACAGAATGTCAAAGCTTCTCAGGTGAGCGATGTGGCCCATGGGCCTCTTGTTTTTATAATGGCTAAATAATGATATGTACCCAATAATGGTCAATTTCTGATCTTCATATCAGTCAAATGCTTCATAATTTTGTAAAGGAAGAATCATTAGTGAGAATTTCCTGTGTGACTGGGAGGTTTGTCCTAAATTTGATCTCAAGTAGAAGTAACCTACACAATGTCACATTGGAAAAAAAGGAAAATGGGACTGAAAGAAGAGAAAATGGTTGTTGGAAGTGATTTTTTGTCTGAGTCATCTCTGTCTAAATGTATTTTAATTTATCGACATGACATTTAATGGCCCAGAGCATCCAACATATTTGAAGTATTTTATAACATTTTCTTTTAGAACATGCCAATTTTGGAAGAGGAATTGCAGGAATAGGAGAAAATTTTATCTGTATTGGTAAGCTTCTTAGAAGATGTTTGTTATTGTACAGTTAAAATGTAAGGTCATATTTGTTGCTATACAAATATGTTGGAAGAAGAGCTTAAGTTATAAAGTTTCAAAGAATTATTTATCATAAATACTACAGCATTTAAAAAGTTCAGTTTTTGTGGGGTAGAAAGCATTCACCTGTTCAAAGTTTATGGGTTGACAGTTTTGATGATATTTTTGTCCTTTTTTCTAGGTACACAACTGGGAGAAATCCATGTATTCAATGTCCCAGCAAAGGGAACAAATGTTACATTGAAGGAAAGCTTAATAGGTAGGTAGTCATGAACTGATTAACAACAACCTTCATGTTGTTTTCCTATTCAATTCAATTATGGCAAATATGGCAATGAAAAATATTATCTGCTAATTTTTTGTCCCAAAGGAAAAGAAATACTGAAGATTATAGAAATTGAATTTCCTCAGTATTGATTTGATGGAACATGATAATCATTGTAGGACATAGACACCCTGTGTGTGATTTAGCCTCCAGTGGGAACACCATGGTCAGTTCAGACGAGCAAGGAAACATCATTATATGGTCACTCTCAGGGACTAACTTTAAACAGACTCACTCCATCACAGGCTCAGGGTAGGTACTCCCTACATCACAGGGGCAGGGTAGGTACTACATCACATGCTCAGATAGATATCATAGTTTCTGAATGAATATTGATATTACTGAATTATAAATTGTCACTCTATAGCAAGTGAAGGTAAAGGTTAGTATTTGCTAAATATAAGTGTAACTCTTCCTTTTTATCCCAGGTTCTAATCTTGTTAAGTTAGAAGAGAATGGTTCCATATTGTCTCAAGTACCAGATAACATATGAGAGCATTGATATTTTGACATATTCAATGGTGTTAAACATTTCTATTTCAGATTTCCTTGCAGTAGTCTTGCCTTGTGGAAGAATGTTATTGTAGCAGGGTTTGGTAATGGTCAGATTCGACTCTACTCGGCAGAAACAGCTAAACTGGCGGCTCAGGTTAACGCCCATGCTCGCTGGGTCACCGCCTTAGATGTGGCATCTGACAATGGAATGGTAAGTTACAGAGAATGTCCTAGTGTATGAATAGAAAGTTTGCAGACACATTTTACTTTCCCAGCTGTTACTGTAAATCACAAAACTTTTGCTACAAGTCATTTTAGTGAGAATGTTTAATGATTGGTATATTTATAAACAAAACAAAATTTTCATGAATTTTGCTATTGCTCAATGTATTCTATAATTATAAAATTACAGTATAACCAACTTGAAGAAGGAAATTTTCATGAGCAGATTTTCTTGCCTAACTAAGCAAAATTAAATTTTCCTAAAGTGTTATTTTCAGTACAATGTACTATACACTGTATTTCTAAACTGATTTTGTGTTTACTTTTTCAGCTGTTATCAGCGAGTGAAGATTCATTTGTGCGAGTCTGGCAGCTGAAGGAAGGCAGTCCTATGCCAGAGGTATGGAATACATATTCTGACTTCTATGTAAACACCTCATAGATGAAAAATTGTTGTTTTGTATTCATAAACAACAAAAATTGAATAAATTCTGCTTGTGAATGGGGGGGGGGGGGGGGGGTAAATGCATCTGTTAAAAAAGTGACAAAGAGAAAACCTTAATTTGGTTCCCAAGGTGTCAGCTGAAGTAAATATTATTTAGGATGAAGGCATAGAAAATATTATTATGGAAATTTTAAAGTAATGATAATGTATTAAATTTGGCTGTGTATTCTTTTTGAAGGAATGAACTGTCCACTAATTCAAGTTTAGCGCTAGCTGTCTTGCACGTATATAGATAAATTAAAATGGAGAAATCTACTAAATCAAATCTAACTTTTTCAAAAATCAAATTTCCGCCAAATATTGTACACTCTATATATAATACCTTTACAGTATTGGTTCCCTGGATATTTCTTAACAGCTTTCCATAGTGGTTGATGTGAAATCAATGAGTTGTAATATTAAATATTGATAAAGTACAATACATTGAACCTATATTTTGTCAATTATTTTACTTCAGATTGAGTACTTATACCAAGAGTGTGTCACGGACCAGCAGTTGGTGGGGGTGCAGTTCCTCCACCCCCAGGGCAGGGCGTTCTGTACCACGGGGTACGACAGCTGTGACCTCTCCTTCTACGTCCAGAGCTAGACTTGGTGTGATGAACAACTGTGTAAAGAATAGGGCTGGGATGATACATGTATACAGTCAAACCTAATTATTGTGAACTCTATCGGACAGAGGAAAAACTTCAATATCCCAAGATTTGACATGTCAAGGGTAAAATTCCTTAAATAATATTAAGAAATTGGGACTTCAAGATTACTTTGACTTTTCCATGGTATTAAAGGTATATGTGCTCAATTATACATGTATCCTGTTATAACATGCTGCATATCAAATTGTTAAGAGACAGTATGTATACAGTGCCACGTACATACCAAAATTTGCAAAATTGAACAAGTGATAAAAATATTCCGGGTTTTTACTCTTTATTTTATTAGAAATGTTATCTAGTGATTAGTAAGTACAATATTGATGAAACACTAGTTGTTGTGATTATTAAAAAAAGAATTTAAAAACTTTCTAAATCCCTTATTTTTGTCTACATTCATTCATTCATAAAATAAAATTATTTCATACTCTACTGGAAATTGTGTATTGCTATGTGTATCAAGGAACCTTGTGTCAGGATGCACTATAGTGTATTGTATCAGAATACAGACGTCCCAGCCCTGTGGAAGTGTGACTGCAATATACATGTATGTTAAATGTTAGATCTCTGTGAATATTTTACAGGTCATTGATATGGTTGTAATTTATTGAATCTGTTGTACAAGATCTTCTTTTCAATCTATGGTGGACTTTTTGTTTTCAGATGAGAAAAATAATGTAAGGATTTTTTTTAAATTGATTGTTTGCAATGAATTCTGATTTTCTTTTAAAATTTTTCTTATGCTCAGGCAATATAAACTCAAATTTTGATCTTAATAACAGATCATGACTTTGTTATATGATAATGTTTTTGTTATAATTGCCTTATTGGGATAAACATGTGTACTTTAACTACTTCTTTGTTTGTTTGTTAAGATCATGTAATACATGTATTTGTCTGACAATTTTACATGTAAATGAACATTTAAGTGCAAAGCACTTTAAATTATTAGACATTCAGAAATTTGCACATAATTTTGATTTTAAATTGTGCATAAGTTGAGTGCAATACATTTATTTCTGTGTAAGATCTGAAATTTCACAATGAGGACGGGCAGCTGTGATGTTCAATTGGAAAAAGCATAATCAGCTTTTTGGAAAACGTAAATGAAAACTTTGTATTCCAAAAAGTCAGTCAGGTAAAAAGAATCTATTCTGAGATGTCTCAAAATATACTAAACTACAAATAAAACTTGTTATTTTTACATAGCTTTTATAGAGTATATTTCTTTTGGTGCCCAATTTGTTATTGTGTCATTGTAACTGTTTTCTTTTGTTACTTCTTGGTCTATATTCTAAATGTGTTCAAAACTTACGAAAAAAAAATGTTGTGTAACCAAAAGTTTTGCACTGTGAACTAGGAAATTCAAATGTTATTTTCAGATACAATGCTTCGTGCTGAGAAAGATGGTTGTACATTTGGCTGTGAATAATTTGTGTCAGAAAATTAGTCAAGCTAGAATTTGAATAATGAACCCTTGGTCAAGTTCCTTAGTTAATATGTAATACATGTACAACTTTCAGTAAATGGTATTTTTAAATGCATTGTGTGCATTCTCCGTCCATTAAAACTTCTGATTTACATATCTGAATTGTTATTTCTTGAAAGATGGAATAAAAGTGCCTGTCTATGAAATTCATCTGACCACTGTGTTCTACATACTATACAGTTAAAATCCCCATGCTTGTTTGCTTTAAATCCCGAGCTAAAAAGGCATGGGATTACATATTGCACTGATGATGTTGCTTTCTTATTTTAATTGCCTGATTGACATGGCATGCAATCAAAAATAATTTTTGTACAAAATACAGGTTTGTTTTGCCCCATATTATTTTCACTCTTTCACATTTGAAATCAATTTGAAAATAATACTGCCAAGTTCTGTAAAATCACATATTTTCATGGGGTCAAATTTTGGAGGTTTGAGGAAAAAATCTTGGTTTGTTGGGACTTGATTTCGTGGAGGGAGAATGTTTAAGCAGTAATGTATATTAAATTTTACATTTTGTAGTGGTCATAAATTCGTGAGACTCTCTTTGCCTCGAAAACAATGAAATTTAAACCCCCACAAAAATTAGTGATTTTACAGTACATGTATTTATAATTTGTTTTAAGCTCACCTGAGCCGAAGGCTCAAGTGAGCTTTTCTGATCACATTTTGTCCATGTCCGTCCATCTGTAAACTTTTCACATTTTCAACTTCTTCTCAAGAACCACTGGGCCAATTTTGATCAAACTTCGTACAAAGCATCCATGGGTGTAGGGGAATTTAAATTGTAAAAATGAAGGGCCAAGTCCCCTCACAAGGGGAGATAATCAAGAAAAGACAAAAATAGGTTGGGGTCATTAAAAAAATCTTCTCAAGAACCACTGGGCCAGAAAAGCTGAAACTTATGTGAAAGTATCCAGGGGTAGTGTAGATTCTAAATTGTTCAAATCATGACCCCTGGGGGCTGGGCAGGGCCACAATGGGGAATCAAAGTTTTATACAAAAATATATAGAAAAAATCTTCTCCTCAAGAACCACATAGCCAGAAAAGCTTAAACTTATGTGGCAGCATTCTGGGGTAGAGTAGATTCTAAATTGTTCAAATCATGACCCCGGGGGGTTGGGCGGGGCCACAATGGGGAATCAAAGTTTTACTTAGAAATATATTGGAAAAATCTTTGAAAATCTTCTTCTCAAAAACCACTGGGCCAGAAAAACTGAAACTTATGTGGAAGCATCCTGGGGTAGTGTAGATACTAAATTCTTCAAATCATGACCCCCGGGGGGTTGGGCGGGGCCACAATGGGGAATCAAAGTTTTACATAGAAATCTATAGGAAAAATCTTCTTCTCAAGAACCACTGGGCCAGAAAAGCTGAAACTTATGTGGAAGCATCCTGGGAAAGTGTAGATTCTAAATTCTTCAAATCATGACCCCGGGGGGTTGGGCGGGACAACAATGGGGAATTTCAAAGTTTTACATAGAAATCTATTGGAAAAATCTTTTTCTCAAGAACCACTGAGCCAGAAAAGCTGAAATTTATGTGGAAGCATCCTGGGGTAGTGTAGATTTCAAATTGTCTAAATTATGATTAGTGGGGTAGGATGGGGTCACAATATGTATTACAAGAGGATAATCTGGTAAAGAACAGAATGGTCAAAGCTTCTCAGGTGAGTGATGTGGCCCATGGGCCTCTTGTTTTTTAAATAACTTAAAGGTAAAAATAAAAAGGGGCTAAAGTTTCTCTGTCTACAGTAGTTTGGAGAACAATTTCGATACAAAACAAAATTTTTTAGGGAAAGGGGCAAATTATATACAGTACAGTATTTCTTTCAGAATGTTTTCTATGATTTTCTCTCTTAGGGTGGGGAGGGTTTCAATAAATCCAAACATGAATTCCAAGTTCAACATGTGCATTCACTGTAGTTTAGTATTTGTTACATTTTAGTTTTCATATTTTTCTCAATTTCACAATTATATTAATAACAAGAGGCCCATTAGGGCCTTGAATCGCTCTTCTGATAAATTATACAATCTATCCTCTATAGTTACATTTATATATCTTCAGCCCTAACTAGCTAAGAATCATCAAACTTGTCAGTTGATGCATCTTGGGTCTTAAAGACCCAAGATGCATCAACTGACAAGTTTGATGATTCTTAGCCAGTTAGGGCTGAAGATATATAAATGTAACTATAAAATACTATAAGTAGGTCATGGTGACCAGGCAACTTTTTGATTGAAATTTTCTGAGGACACAAGATGCATTAGTTGACAAAGATTGATGATTCTAAGCCAATGAGTACTTGAGATACTCAAAAGTGGGTCACAGTGACCTACTTATTGGTCAACATTCTCCGAAAACCCAAGGTGCATCAACTGACAAAGTCTGACAATTCTAAGCCAATAATTACCCTAGAATACTTAAATATGGCCACACATGTGAGTTAAGGCTACATATGGAGGTTCCTGTGCAAAATATCTATTTAAAATTCCATAATTGCTCTACCTACCGCACAGAAAACGTTAAGACTTACTTTCTTATACATTATTGGTACCCACGACATGCGATACCCAGTACACATTATGACGTCAAATGATGACGTCATCGACCTTTACTACACAACTTTATAAGAAACATCAACAAAATTGTTTCGGCGCAAGGGCATAACTTACTTTATTTTAAAGAAACAAGGTATAAAAAGACGCAGGATTTTCCAAGGATTTCAGATATCGCTGCACAAATGTCGGCACTGCAATTGTTTACTTATTATTCGTGCAGTTTTAAGTTTTAACGGGGTAAAAATTCACTGTCCAGTGTTAGTTATCGAAAATTTTTATCAATTGAGAACGCGTATAGGATTTGTGCAGCAATTTTATTAATTTTAAGAATATTCTCCTTCATATTATACATTATTTATTTTAAATCATATAGGATATGCCCTTGCGCCGACGTGATTTTGTTGATGTGATTTAATACCTTGAATGGGAGAGAACAATGACGTCATAATATGACGTCATAATGTGCACTTGCATAAATAAACTGTGGGTACTGAGTATGTATAAGAAAATCAATTTGAACCTTCTCTGTACATAAAATATACAAATCATGAATTTTTCTTAGCTCATTTGCATAGAAATATCCATATTTAGCCTTAACTCACTTGCGCATAAATATCACAAGCAGGTCACCATGACCTATTTTTCGATGGTCATTCTAAAAGAATCCAAGATGCTTCAAATAACATAGTTTGATGATTCTAAACCAATAAGTACCCGAGATACCTAAATATAGCCATAACATGTCAAAAGTAGGTCACCGTGACCTACTTTTGGTCGACATTCTCCAAAAACCCAAGATGCATCTACTGACAAAGTTTGATGATTCTAAGCCAATCAGTACCTGATATATTCAAAAGTAGGTCACCGTGACCTACTTTTTGGTCGACATGCTCCAAAAACCTAAGATGCATCTACTGACAAAGTTTGATGATTCTAAGCCAATAAGTACCTGATATACATAAATCTAGCCATAAAATGTCAAAAATAGGTCACCGTGACCTACTTTTTGATCGTCGATCTCTGAAAACCAAAGATGCATCAACTGACAAAGTTTGATGATTCTAGGCCAATAGGTACCCGAGATACTTAAATCTAGCCATAAAATGTCAAAAGTAGGTCACAGTGACCTACTTTTTGGTCGACGTTTTTTGAAGACCAAAGATGCATCAACTGATAAAATTTGTTGATTCTAAACCTCTCGGTGTCTGAAATAATGGGATTAAATGTTTTAGAAAAGATTAGCCATAAAATTCAAAAAGTAGGTCACAATGACCTACTTTTAAGTTGATGGTGTTTGAGGACCCAAGGTGCACCTGGTGCAACTGACAGAGTTTTATGATCATAGGCCTTAAAGTGTCCAAAATATGCCTCAAAATCAATTTGAAAACAAAAGCCCTTAAAATTTAAAAAGTAGGTCACCGTGACCTACTTTTGTATTAACATGATGTGAAGTCCTGAGATGCATCAACTTACAAGATTTCATGATCCTAGTCTTTATAGTAAGCAAAATATCAACATTTTTATTAAGTGTAAATTTTGGTCAACTTTGAAGTGACCTTGAGACCACACCCTTTGCCCCAGGGTCATGCCTTGAACAATTTTTAATCTTCAACATATCTCGACCCTTGTTTGTAAGTTTGGTGAAAATCTGCCTGGTGGTTCTGGAGAAGAAGATTTTTTAGCAACCAGTACTTTTGGTTCCATTTTCCTGATTATCTCCCCTTGTTTTAGGGCCCCACCCCTAGTTTTAGTACAAATGGTAGCACTTGGGCCAAGGATACCCTGTAACAAATTTGACAATGATTGGCCAAGGGGTTCTTGAGTTATGGTCCATATTCTAAAAAGTTAACGCACACCACACAAATGGCCATAGCATTAGTTCTTTGAGCCTTTGGCTCAGAAGAGCTAACAAGAGGCCCATGGACCACATCGCTCACCTGAGAACTGTGGCTTGGAAAAAGTAGAAATTGGTGTATTGTTGAAAAGTTTAAATCCAAAAGTAGTCCCATGACCAATCATGGCTTTGCTATTCTTGAGAAGACGATTTTTAAAGAATTTTCCTATATATTTCTATGTAAAACTTTGGTTGGCCATTTTAACCCCGCCCTACCCCTGGGGGTCATGATTTGAACAAATTTTAATCTACACTTCCGCAAGATGCTTCCATATAATATGATCAATTATGGCCTTGTTATTCTTGAGAAGAAGACTTTTAAAGAATTTTCCTATATATTTCTATGTAAAATTTTGGTCGGCCATTGTGGCCCCGCCCTACCTCCGGGGGTCATGCTTTGAACAAACTTGAATCTACACTACCTGAGGATGCTTCCATATAAGTTTCATCTTTCCTGGCACAGTGGTTCTTGAGAAGGAAGATTTTTAAAAAAATTTCCTAAATATTTCTAATTAAAACTTTGGTCGGCCATTGTGGCCCCGCCCTACCTCCGGGGGTCATGCTTTGAACAAACTTGAATCTACACTACCTTAGGATGCTTCCATATAAATATGATCAATTATGGCTTTGTTATTCTTGAGAAGAAGATTTTTAAAGAATTTTCCTATATATTTCTATGTAAAACTTTGGTTGACCATTTTGGCCCCGCCCTACCCCTGGGGGTCATGATTTGAACAAACTTTAATCTACACTTCCGCAAGATGCTTCCATATAAATATGATCAATTATGGCTTTGTTATTCTTGAGAAGAAGATTTTTAAAGAATTTTCCTACATATTTTTTATGTAAAACTTTGGTCGGCCATTGTGGCCCTGCCTTACCCCCGTGGATCATGATTTGAACAAACTTGAATCTAAACTACCTGAGGATGCTTCCATATAAGTTTCATCTTTTCTGGCACAGTGGTTCTTGAGAAGAAGATTTTTAAAACATGCCACCAAATTTTTATTATTTCCCAATTATCTCCCCTTGAATGAGGGCGTGGTCCTTCATTTGAACAAACTTGAATCCCCTTCACCCAAGGATGCTTTGTGGCAAGTTTGGTTGAAATTGGCCCAGTGGTTCTTGAGAAGAAGTCGAAAATGTGAAAAGTTTACAGACAGACAGACAGACGGACTACAGACAAAATGTGATCAGAAAAGCTCAGTTGAGCCTTCGGCTCAGGTGAGCTAAAAACAATATACAACAATATCTTCAATAATTTAATGTATTAATATTTACATAACAAATTGAAATTTTTATTTCAATACAAAATTGCACACCTTTGTATTTATTTTCATTAACTTAAGATATCTGCAATGATAATATTAAAACAATACTGTAAATGGCATCTTCAAATTGATGATTTTGTAGAGTGTATAACTTTACATTTACACATGTACATACATACAGTGCTCCTCATATTTTTTATGCTTTTCAAAATCAGTACTAATACATAAAAGATCTTGGACTCTAAATTCCCCTAATCAACACATAATAATGTTTCTAGTTCAATGTATACATTGTATATCTTATCTTGGTTATTGATATTGATCCACATTATTACTAGTCGTGTTGTCTTGGATGTCCACTAAAATCATATAAAATCGAAATGTTTATAGGACTATGTCCATGAACCTGTCTCTACATTATCTTTACAATGTGGTGCTTTTCTATTAAGAAAAAATCCCAACAAACACTATAAATACTTCTTTATATACAGTATGTACACGTAGCAACATACACCTTATATCATTTGTACTAAAAGCAAATACAAATAGTATTTTTACATCAATTATACAATAGAAGAGGAAATTTATCTCAAAGGGATTCACTTTGATTTACATCTACATTTCCTTTAGACTGACTTCAATGTAAATATCAGAAAAGTGTAAATTTTTCTTGTTTTTTTTTTTTTGTCAATTTTTTTTGGTTCTGAACATAAATCATTTAGTGTTGATTTACAGACATATGAAACAAATAAATCACACCCATATTTCATCGAGAAACATGTAACTCTTTATAAAACAAAGATGCTTTCTTTGGTACCAGTCTTAACAAAGGGTCGGCACAGCTGACTTAACAATTTTTGATTGGTTGAAGTATAAACATGATCTGACTGGTAGCGTTCCAATCACAAATATAACCCTCCTGGTGTTATATAGAGGAAAGTAGCAGGAAATCTATACATTTCTTTATTTTTGCTGTCTTGTGATATCAATCACACTGTTTTATTCCTTCAGATGTTAAAACACCCTGAATAGCAGGAGATACATGTGAGTGTAAACATATCTCATTGTTTGCTGTGTTGAGGTATAAGTCACTCAGAAGAAGACTTGTTTAGCATCTGATGGGAGCTGTTCTACCGGACAGTAGGGGCATTTCACTCTACAATACACAATTACATAGTAAAATTAATTTCATCAGCATCAACAAGTATGCAGTGAGTTGTTTTATTTATCATTGTTCTTTTTAGTATTTGAAAAATCTGTGAGACTGAATGGAAAATAAATTCAACTTCAATGATGATAGGAAAATTCACTTTTTAAGGAGTATAGAGAGAATATAAAACTTTACACATAAAAACACATATGATTTTCTGCCTTACAAAATATTGAGACTCATTAAAATTTTGTATTCACATACTTGTTGTTATTGGAGAGTTTGTTGAGGGCGTCGCGAGAGATCACATGACCACAGATCAATCTCATTGGAGGGTTGATATCTGTACTCTGTTGTCGGAGGATCGGGCAAGCGAAGATAGAGTGATATCTGTACTCCCTACCAAGGTCTATCTCCACCTACAAACATCATCATCATCATATAATTAACATCATCAACATATCATCATCAACAAAGATAGAGTGGTATCTTAACTCCCTAACAAAGTCTATCTCCACCTACAAAACATGATCATCATCATCAACAACATCATCATCATCACCATATAGTTAATAAGTGAAGGCAAAAACCTATCAATTTCAATTTCTTTTTATATGCCCGTCTTCAGACGGGACGTATTATGTTATAGGCTTCGTGTCCGTCTGTCTGTTTGTTAGCTTTTTCGTTTCCGGCTCATAACTTTAATACTACTAGGCCTAGGATAATCAAACTTTGCCATCTGATGCATCTTGGGTAGAAGGTGTGTAGCGCACAAAAAGTAGGTTGCTCTGACCCTTTATTAAAAAGTTATAGCCAAATATGGAAAAATCCTTTCTGGCCCATTACTAGAAAACTATAAGACTTACAATCATCAAACTTGGCCAGTTTATACATCTTAGTAAGAAAGTGTGTCGCGACCTATTTCAAGGTCACTGTGACCTTTAATTTAAGTGAAATTTTAAAAAAAAATGTGTCTTTTTACTAATCATTTAAGCATTCCAAATAATGTAAGAGTATTGCACTGTCCTTATTAAAAAAGTGTTAAATCAAGAAAATACTTAACTTTTTAAGCATATACTTGACAGCAATCTATAACAAATATAATGTATGTTAGAGAAATCCTACCTCTCCCTTGAGTGTAATTATCAAGCACTGGCCAAGAAGAATTTTGATAACAGAAATTTGCATGTCAAATTAGATAGAAATTAATGAGTTTTGAGTGAGAGGATCTAACTGATAGAGCATTGGTGTTATCTATATCCCTTGGGTATTGGGCAGATGGGTAAGCCTAGGATTAAAAATAGCTCTTGTTGGCTAGCCTAAGTTTTAAAATGAATGTGATGAAAAGTAATTAAAACTAATTTGATATTGCATAATAGACTAACCTGATATTTTATTATAATATTTACATTTGCAAATGTTTTCCTTTATATAACACTACTGAAAGCAAGCGTTTTTATAACTGTATAAATACAGGTACGGGGTCAAGAGGTCATAGATGTTAGTATGGATAAACGTTCGACGCAATTTCTCAGTGAAGTCATAAAGGGTCGACGCGCGTTCAGGATATTACAAACATGCCGTTGGGATTGAAAAATGATGCATTTCACAAGTTAAAAGTCACAATCAGGCAAATTTAAAGTATGAATAAGTCACCAATGTAAATATAAGTAATAAGGTATCATTTTTTGAGTGTTATTGGGATGTAAAACGGGTTGGCACATGATCAAATCTTCCATAAAGCCCTTCGGGCTTTATGGGATTTGATCACGTGACCAACCCGTTTTACATCCCAATAACACTCAAAAAATGATACCTTATTTCTTAATTATCAATTTAAAAACTAATTTTTAAAAATAGGGTGGGGTGAAATCAGCATGTCCATATGAATTAAATATTAAAACCTGTCGGATGTTAAATCTCAACCCAAAAAAAATCTTTGAATATTTTATATGTTTAAAAAAAAAATTATGGTAGATAATGCAGACCCATTCATCTCTTGGTAGTAATGAGAAGACAAACATCCAGTTAAAGATTAATTAATGAGTTCAATGTAGGAAGGCTATCTGATCAAGCAGTCTTATCTGTATCCTGTGGGGATTAGACAGAAGAAGTGCTGGTCAGTTAATTATAACATATGTCATTTGATGGCCAGCCTTTTCTTTTCGAAATTAATTTGGTATAGATTAAGGTGTTAAGACTATGATATTGTTTAATATGATGGGTATTTGACAAGGTCTTACACAACCAGTATAGAATGATGTAATATTTATTATAATTAATGCCTACATCACAGGGAATGGATAAATATTTTAAAGAATGGAAAAATCATGGAAATCTTAAATTCAAAGTTGACATGATTTTCTTGCACGCTAAACTGTTCAAGAAAATTTTAATTGTTTGACGGGCGTATCATGCTGTGGCGCAGCACTTTATTTAAAATAAATCTACATGGACAAATTAATTTTAAAATCTATGGTCTTAAAATTTTATGTATGTTTTTCTCTGACTCATACATGTATATTCATAGCTGCAATAATGAAGTCATCTCCATTTTCTTTCCTTTTTTTGTCTTCTTTGAGGAAAAAATCCAGATTTAAAAAAAGAAATGGAGAGGGCTACATTATTAAAGATTATATATTAGTAAGTTGTATTTATCTGACATCCAGCCATATGACCCATACTGACCGGCAGTTCCTCCTTGCTGCTCCAGACCCCTGACACCTGTCTCTGCTGCATCACTTGTCTGATGTTAAGGAGTGGTGGTAATGCCAGACAGCCAGCACGAATACTGAAACAGAGGAGCAGGTAAACTTATAACTACATGTATATAAACAGATGTTAAGGAGTGGTGGCAAGGCCAGACAGCCAGCTCGGATACTGAAACAAAAGGAGCAGGTTAAGTTATATCTTTGCAAACAAAATACATAAGAAAAGTAGTACATGTAATACTTTGAGTTCATTAAAAAAACATTATTGAAACCAGAAAATAAGACCTTACAAGGTATCTTAATACTTACATGTATTTATCTGTAAAAAAAAAAAATTATCTTTAGCCCCCCTATTTAAAAATATAATAATTTAAAATGCCCACCTGACACTAAGTGGACTTTCCACAGACATTCCTAGCAGAGTGCAGGCGTCCCTGGTAAACACATCACAGATCTCGTCCCAGTAGATCGGAGCCAGGAGGTGGGAGTAGGGGGAATTCTCAATACCCTGCTGTAGGTACAGCATACTCCCCATCAGTATCTGTAAATCTACAGGGGGAAAAAAGACAACAAAATCAAAACAATTACTGTAAATGTATTATATTTAGCGCATACAATATTTGACGGAAATTGGACTTTGAACAAGTTGGAGTGAGCGCATATCTAAATGTTTTCTTTATAGAAATATGTGCGAGACATTTAGTACTGTACTTGAATTAGCGGACATTTCTTTCCGCCAAAAACACTAAAAAAAATACACAGCCAAATGTAATACGTTTAGAGTATCTACTCCATTCGGAATATGTAAATCTACAGGAAAAAACAAAACAATTATCTAATTCCCGTCAGAATCTGTAAATCTACAGGGGGAAAAGACAACAAAATGAAAACAAATCCCTGCTGTTTATACAGTATACTCTCCATTAGAATCTGTACATCTACAGGGGAAAAAAGAAAATCAAAACAATTCCCTGCTGTATATACAGCATTGTACCCAACAGAATCTGTAAATTTATCTACACTGTATACAAAAAAACATCAAAATCCTAATTACAAAAAAATAATGAATAACGTACAAAAGGAAACACCCTGAATCAAGAATCCAAAGACATTGATTTAAAAAAAAAAAGTAAAAAATTACAATGTATATCATATTAAACAAGTAACAAAAATGTATCTAAACAAATCATGATCCAGTTTTTGTAAGGAAAAAAGGAACGTCCAAAAGATAAATTTTCTGTCCATTAGACAAGACCGTACTTCTGGCGTGTCTGTCTGCGAACGGAGCGAAGTTCCTAGAGTACTGTAGAGCCTGAGACTGGAGGGAGGGGCCCTGCTTAAGGAGATCAATAAACTGCAGGCGGTGAAGCTTAAACTCCAATGAGCTACGAATCTCATTTAACCGTTCTCTGTTCTCCTCCGCCCACCTATGTAAATAATGTCAATAATTAATATTAACGTTTGTCATGCTTTTTCATACTTTAATTAAATATGCTAAAAGAAAAAACTACTCATCTATATTGTAAATACATGTATGTCATATCCATACACTCGTACTTTAAAGGCAGCTGCTTCATAATACCTTGAAAAAGGTTAGTACTATTTCTGTGTATAAATAAATGGAGTCATTACAACAATCACAACATAGACATGGATCAGTAAACTCTGGTCACCTTAATGCTGGAGTCAGATCCTTCTGTTTCAGTCCGCCCAGAATCCTGTGAAGCTCCAAAAATGGCTCCTTCTTGTCTGCAGCAATTTCTAAATTTGCATCCTACGACACACAAGAAATATTTCTGGTCTTTTTTTTTTCACTTCAAACAGATCGATTCAGAGAGAGAGGTACTCAGAAAAAAAAAATGATTCAGAAATAACTTAAATTAGTTTCTCTTACCTCAATCAGAGCATCTGCGATGTGTAGCATGCCCTGTCTCATGAAATGTTCCGCAATCACTTCATTTAGCAGGAGTTTCTTGTTCTCGTCCTCTAAATTACAGTCTTGAGATATGGAGGTAAAGTCTGTCACAAAATTCTGGGGGTAGAAAGTGATATGTTATGGATAAAGTAAATTAAATTCTAATACAAAAAAAACTCTTCTTCATTTAATCCGTGCTATGATGTGCTTTAAAATAGAAACTAAACATTTTACAAGCGTAAAATCTCACCCTATCAACAGCCTTGCCAACTTTTGACACTGTGCTGTGTAGGTCTTTGTGTTCCTGACCCATCCTAGATATGGCTTCTTTTATTTTCCGAATTGTCTGCATCAAGATTATGGACTGTGTGGGTGTAATTTCATGATCAGCTGGGGCTACAAATCACATAGAGGAAATTCGAGTTAGAAACTTTAGACCTCTTAATAAGTAAAATGGATTAAATTTAATTACTATAATTAATCATTCTTATGATTATACGCAATTGTTTTAAACTATCTTGAATGTATTAAAGTATTTAAAAAGATAATTTCAACATTTTCTGGACAAAGAACTGAAGTCAGTGATGTTTATCTGGAATATTTACATTCTCGAGGATGAAACGCATACCTTCATTAAGTTCTTTTTGAATACTTTGTATGGAAGAAATCAATTCTTCTAAATTTTTCTTCGAGTGGTCCTGGAGACCGCTAAATTTTGATAAAACTCTTTCCACTTCTCTCTCCACTGCTAAACACGACTCCATCTTTGTTTTTCGTCCTCCACCTCTAGATTAGGGGATGATTCATTAATATTAAATGAGTTTAAGCATAAATCCCCGCTTTTAGGTGATGAAAAATTAAAAAAAAAATATTTTATTTAATAAATTTATATTTCAATAAAATTAAATAATACAAAGTAATTTTTAAGTGAGTTTTATTTAATATTTATAAAGAAAGAAATTGTTACTCTTCTTAATTAATTATTACTCCCTCGGGTTCAAAGTGCACCTCATGATTATAGATACCGTTGGCTCGGCATTTGCTGTCACTTTTCTCGTCCTTACCAGCGACCTCGCATCAAGATGTCATTCGCGGTCTCGGAGAAAGATTCCAACAAAGAAAGTGGGTCGGAGATTGTATACGATCGCGTCAAGATAGACAAATTACCGAAATTCTCGGACTTAAACAAAGAAGTGATTGCTTTTGTGAACCAATGCAGTTGGTGGGATAGATATGGGGTGGACTGGTGCATCACTTCAATGGGATTTATCATGGTGTATGTGGCGCTGATCTGTATACAGTCTTCAAATGTGATGACTTTTTGTCTCGGTGTGTTCATGTATGGGTATTGCTTTCAGATGTTTTCTGTGCGCTGTGCTCATGCGAGTGTGCACAATGCAGTCTGCGAATCCCGCTTTATAAATCGCTTATGGGCTTTCTTCTTTGGAGACGTGTGTGCATCTTTTTCAGCTGATGTCGGATATGATATGCATATACGTATACACCACCCGCATACCAACATTATTGGTCTCGGGGATTCGAGCAGTTGGAAGGTGTCCTTCTTGCCTGCCCTTTTCTACATGTACTTTGCCCCCCTCCTGCTTCCGTTATTGTCCATACCTATCTCAGTCAAAGAACTCTGGGGCCAGTGGATGAAAATGACCAGATATGTTCTCCTTATGCTGACTGGATTAGTCATCAACTTCACGCTGCTTATGAAAGTTTCAGGATTTTCCTTTATGGGGGCTTTGTTATGTATACTCGTATCTCGATCCCTACTGATGATACCTTACATCCATGTCAATATATTCCAACATATCGGACTTCCCATGTACTCCCGTGACCACCGACCAAAGAAGATATACCTGATGTCTACTGGGGTGTTAAATCTTCCGCGGAATCCCATACTGGACTTTACTTTCGGACATTGCATCATCAGCGCTCACGTGGAACATCACCTATTTCCTCACATGTCAGACAACATGTGCTTGATGATCAAACCCATCGTGTCCCGATTTCTAAGAAAAAATGGACTCCCATACAATGAGGACACTTATTTCAGTCGGATGTGGCACTTCACGGTGAAATACAAAGAGTTGATGGTTAATGCTCCTCCCATAACTCACTTTGTTGGGATTCAATGAACAAGAGATGCTTATTGTTATTTCATTGACATTATTTGGAGTCACCATGGTAAGGAGACAACCTTAACCATCTGTTAACATGCTTAAGTTTGAAAAACTTTGATAATTTTATTCGCTGGTATAAAGTCATATCAAGATACATTTTGTAACTAATAATGTGCTAATTTTTTACCACACCAATGATTAATGAGTCTCAAAGTTAATAAATACTCAAAAGTCGTTAAATAATATATGACCTTCACTGTTAGGTTTCAAACGTGATTTATACCATGTAGATTAATTTTATGTATATACCATGGTGCTCTCAGATAGAATTTGCTTATACAGTACATGTATGTTTGAAAGATCATTATTATACAATTTTTAATTTTACTCAGATTGTTAATATTTTGTTTTTTATTAATTTGTTGATTTTTTTTTTTAATTTCATCTTTACTTAAGATTTATTCACTTGCTGTTGAACGTTTAGCTGTGATATATGCTTATTTCAATGCAATTTGTGTGCCATGTCATGACTTCATTGTATGCTTCTATAATTAAGGTTCCTCTTCTCTTTCCTTTCCTTACTCAGAGAATATTGTTTTACATTGTATTATGCTTATCGCTTTCAGAAAGAGATCCATTTGATCATTGTTTTTACACATCGTGCAGAAAAATATTAGGCAGAAATGTCCTTTATAATTTGACTATTTTATTTTTAAAAATAACATAATTATCCAAGTTAGAGTTATTTCTCTTCTCAGAGGGTCATAGAACCTTAATCATGTTTATGCTTAGATAGAATGTTCTATCGTTAAAATGATATTGTCCTACGGACCCGGTTGAGGGCCTGTACCGAGACACAGTTAGATTATTCTAACTAGTTTATGCTAAGTAATTATGTTACAGTAAGTATGTGTAGACTTGTCTCTGCTTTTGAAACTTTGAAACTTTTTATTTCACTAAAGCCCCCACATGGGGTATGTTGGTACAACAAGAATTTAACAAATGAACAAGTAAACATGTGAACAGTTAACATGATGAACAAGTAAAAGATCTTTGATATGGACAGTACTGGTGCATTAATTATGTTACAGTAAGTATGTGTAGAGTTATCTCTCTTATCAGAGTATCAATGAACCTTAATGCTATAAATAACTTATTTTACAGTTAATCTGTGTGTGTTAATCCATTTGTTTTGTTTTTAATTGTTGTTAAGATTTACAAGACAAGGCCATCATTAAAAGAATGTTTGTTTTGCCCTCTCGCAACTTGAAATTGGGTTGGTTGGTAGGTGAAATTTTTTATGAAAATTTCAACAAACATATTATCAGAATGAAAAAAAAAAATCCTGGAATTAAAAATTATCAGTTCCTGGAAGTTAATAAGTTCTGAGTTGGACATTTTTAAGCAGTAGGGAGAGTGGGCAAACATATTTTTTTTTAAAGAGGGCTTAATATATTCTGTGATTTGATGTTAATGTTATTCAGATACATGTATGTATTATGATCTGTGTGGTATGCAACTATCTACAATCAATTTATGTTTATCACTGCTTTTGGATTTTAAATAATAAACGTGTTGAAGCAATATCAATTTTTGATTTTACTGTAGTTGATAACTAGATCAATACGCATCCAAAGTCAAGGCTCCCAAATTACGCACATATTATATACTTGATAAAGGGTCATAATTTATCTGGTTTTATCTCGCCCTTACAAATTCTCTACTCATAATAAATTATAAAAATCTATACAGGTGAACTTTATATACTTATGTACTTGATAAGATTTATCATCTACATCTGAAATATAAATTTTCAAATTTTATTTGAGAAATCTGTACATTATTAGTTCAACCTCCTCCCAGTTTCTAGCAATTTAATTTGCAGTCATAGTTTTAAAAATGGCTTATTTCCTAATTTAACTTTCATAAGGCATTACATAATGTAATGAAATTCAATATTTTGAAACTATCACGTTTAAAATTCAAATACTTCCATAGATTTAAACATTCATTATTTTTCAGAACAATAACATCTTGCATTGCATGCCTTTAAGCATTAATTCAGTAAGAAGATCAGTTTTTCAGAATTTCAATTAAATGTATTATATCTCATCCTCTACTTCAGTCCATGTAGCCATGCATTTAAATACCTTTGGGAAAAAAGGGGATGTTGGTATTTGCAGTCATCTTGTTTTAAACAACTCCTCTTGAGCATTAAACTTAAATTAGATAGAATGTTCTATCGTTAAAATGATATTGTCCTACGGACCCGGTGAGGGCCTGTACCGAGACACAGTTAGATTATTCTAACTAAACTTAAATCACCCTCGCCTCAAACCTGAAACAGGTTCATCTCAGTATTTTGAAGACAAGATGCATTTTTCTTAAGCATTTTATCAAATAAATAAGTTAACGTAAAATTTATATATGGACATCACAGTACAGAAATAAATTGTATAGGTATTAGGAACTCCGGTCCTACAAAGCGAGAAAAAGAGAGAAGATAAAATGAAAGAATGATTATAAGTTCATTTTCCGGCCTACAATAAATCCCTTGAAAATTAAATGGCATTTAGGTACATGAACAGGAAAAATTCACACATAGTGCGCATCGAGTGTTGGATAATTTACATGTAAAAAGATAACGAAAATAAAAGGATTGAAAACTTTTTTACGAAAGAAAACTGCATTATAACTATAACGCCCTTGGTAATCGTTTAAAACTGACCACCTTCCATACTTTTTGTTCCTTGTCCCTTTGGACTTTATCCTGCGTCCGTTTCGAGGAGATGGGGAGGGGGTAGGTGTTGGAGAATCATTGAAAATGGCTCGATATATAGCTAAGCGTTAACCTATATAAAACAAAAATATAAGTTATATAACACACCTTCCTGTGGCATTGACAGTGCAGATATATATTTCTTCAGACTTTATGTCTAATATCATATTTCTTGATTTGAGTTTTTTTCTTGAATTGAAAGATATTTAATTTATTTTCAACTTTAAAATTCTATTTTCAACTTACAGTGAAAGCTGTCTATATCGACACCTGTGCATGTCGGTCTAGACAGGTATCACAGTATATTGCATTCATTATATTTTTGATATGTGATGCAATAAATGCAAATGGGATGACATCTGTACTCTCACAGCTTCACTCACCTGCTGCGTTCAAATGTACTTAAATTTTTTTTTATGCATGTTTGTAAAATGAATTTTAATTAAAAACAATATTCTGACTCTCATACTCTGTTTGCGAGGTAAAAATAGCTTTAGTGTTATTATACATGTTTTCGATACCCATTGGTTCATCAGAGCTGTTTTTTCTTCAAACGTTTAAGCTTGTTTTCTCTCTGACATATCAGTAAAACTCTTTTTTCATTCTGAGCTTCTTAAATAATCGATCGCTCTTTTACAATTCCATATGTCATGCGGCGTGACGTGCACTGTTCCTTTGGGTTTATAAATTTTATATGGCCACCATTCATTATAATGTACGAAAGCCGGATAGGCTCATTTCTGAAAAGATAAAAAAATATTTAACTCGTTGTAACGAATTAATTATCTCGTTATAACGACTTAGTTATCTCGTTATATAACGAGTAAGTATCTCGTTATAACGAGTTAATCATCTCGTTATAACGAATTAATTATCTTGTTATAACGACTTAGTTTTATCTCGTTATTACGAATTAGTTATCTCGTTATAACGAGTTAGTTATCTCGTTATAACGAGTTAATTATCTCGTTATTACGAATTAGTTATCTCGTTATATTATATAACTTTGTGAAATCCGATAATCTGATTGGCCAATACGAAGTACTTATTTTTTAATAACGACCGCTGAAAGCGAATAATGACTCGCACGAGCTGCCTCGTTTTCACTTTCGCTTTAGACAAACATGGGAGTTCGCATTATAAATGCATATTGACCTACATCGAGTCCATATTTATTATATTATATAAATAATAATTTCCCAAATTTATAAGTGCAATGTATATCGATCATCCTATTAATTAGTATTTACAGAGATAGTATTAACCATAAATAAGTTGAATGTAAATGTTTCAGAATTCATTGAATATTACTCAGAGGAAATTGTTTCGGCATATATTTCCCATATCATAATAATGACGCAAGATATCTATCTCCGAATAACACAGAGTACCCTCTCCCCCAGATTGAAAATCGCTCTCAGTTACACTTGCAGACGAAAATTAATGCACTGACAAAATATAAATACCTATGCCTTCTAAGAATAGATACAATCTTACATGGCATGCTTGTCTTATGTCTATATTTTCTTTAGTCTCCGTAATCGCGTAAACAGCGTCAAAGCTCAGTTCGCTGAGTGGAAAGGTCAAACTCAACCATGAAATGGTATGTGCTTATTATTCCCGAAAAATATTCACAAATATCCTAGTAATTGGTTTGTATTATCAGTCTCAGAGTTCTTCACTATAGGCCTATGATTTGAATTTTCCTCACCTTCAACTTGCGAACTCCCATGTTTGTCTAAAGCGAAAGTGAAAACGAGGCAGCTCATGCGAGTCATTATTCGCTTTCAGCGGTCGTTATTAAAATATAAGTACTTCGTATTGACCAATCAGATTACCGGATTTCACAAAGTTATATAATATAACGAGATAATTAACTCGTTATAACGAGATAACTAAGTCGTTATAACGAGAAAAATTAACTCGTTTTAACAAGATAACTAAGTCGTTATAACGAGATAACTAAGTCGTTATAACGAGATAACTAAATCGTTATAACGAGATAACGAAATCCTTATAACGAGATAACGACCTCGTTATAACGAGATAACTAAGTCATTATAACGAGATATTAACTCGTTATAACGAGATAACTAACTCGTTATAACGATTTAATTTTTTTTATCTTCTCAGAATTGAGCCTATCCGGCTTTCGTAATAATAAACGAGACTTCAAATCAAAATCAGATAAAATCAGATAAAACAAGTCACTAAATGTTTTGTATAAATTTCCTTTTCTAACCCTGAATAGTGCTCCCAGGCCTACATGTTCTCAATTAAGGTTTCCGCTATACAAAAAAAAAAAACATTTCCGGAACATCTCATAGACAACCTATATGAGTTACATGTATCTAACAGCGAGCTACTACATGTATGTTAAGGTTCGATCTGTTATTTGTTGTTATAATCTTTACCTCATTTCCAACCAGTCTCCAATTTGCAAAATATCACTCACCGTCGCAAACTACGGCCAAAACAGCTTCGCGGTTTAAAAAACTTATTGTCTTCCCACACACTTTTATCAAAGAAAATTTGGTGTTATGATTTTATTAAAAATTTGTCGAAGAACAGTACACTGCCCCAAGTTATATTATATCATACCGCGTATAATGTAGATTCCTTAAACATTTGACTTTTGCCTTTCAAACTTTTTTCACCTGAAGTACATTTGCTGTCAATTTATTTGAGGGTCAAAAGGCAAAGATAACATTTTTACAATTTAAAATGGTCATTGCAGGGACCTGTGTATACTGTACATGTATACCCTGTATCACCCATCCATGTTCTGGACATGGAATGGGGAAGGCCACTCCTAAACTTTCTATAAACATGTTGGCGGGGTGGGGTGGGGTGAAAGAGATTAATTTGTTGATTTTTTATTCAATTTTATCTTTACTTAAATTTATTCACTTGCTGTTGTTACGTTTAGCTGTGATATATGCTTATTTCAATGCAATTTGTGTGCCATGTCATGACTTCATTGTATGCTTCTATAATTAAGGTTTCTCTTCTCTTTTCTTTCATTACTCAGAGAATTTTCTTTTACATTGTATTATGCTTATCGTTTTCAGAAAGAGGTCTTTTTGATCATTGTTTTTACCTATTTTGCAGAGAAAAATTGGACAGGAATGCCCTTTTTAATTTGACTCTATTTTAAAAAATAACATTTTTCCAAGTAAGAGTTATTTCTCTTCTCAGAGGGTCATTAAACCTTAATCATGTTAATGCCAATTAATTATGTTACAGTAAGTCTTTGTAGAGTTATCTCTCTTATCAGAGTATCAGTGAACCTTAATGCTATAAATAACTTATTTTACAGTTAATCTGTGTGTGTTAATCCATTTGTTTTGTTTTTAATTGTTGTTAAGATTTACAAGACAAGGTCAACATTAAAAGAATGTTTGTTTTGCTCTCTTGCAACTTGAATTTGGGTTGGTTGGTAGGTGAAATTTTTTTTGTATGAAAATTTAAACAAACATATCATCAGAATGAAAAAAAAACCCTGGAATTAAAAACTATCAGTTCCTGGAAGTTGATAAGTTCTGAGTTGGACATTTTTAAGCAGTAGGGAGAGTGGGCAAATATTTTTTTTTAAAGAGTGCCTAATATATTCTGTGATTTGATGTTAACTTTATTCAGATATGTATTATGATCTGTGTGGTATGCAACTATCTACAATCAATTTATGTTTATCACTGCTTTGGATTTTAAATAATAAACGTGTTGAAGCAATATCAATTTTTTTTACTATAGTTTATAACTAGATCAATATGCATCCAAAGTCAAGGCCCCCAAATTACGCACATATTATATACTCGATAAAGGGTCATAATTTATCTGGATTTATCTCAACCTTACATATTCTCTACTCATAATAAATTATAAAAATCTAATACAGGTGAACTTTATATACTTATGTACTTGATAAGACTTATCATCTACATCTGAAATATAAATTTTCAAATTTTATTTGAGAAATCTGTACATTATTAGTTCAACCCCCTCCCAGATTCTAGCAATTTAATTTGCAGTCATAGTTTTAAAAGTGGCTTATTTCCTAATTTAACTTTCATAAGGCATTACACCATGTAATGAAATTCAATATTTTGAAACTATCATGTTCAAAATTCAAATACTTCCATAAATTTAAACATTCATTATTTTTCATAACAATAACATCTTGCATTGCATTCCTTTATGCATTAATTCAGTAAGAAGATCAGTTTTTTAGAATTTCAATTTAATGTATTATATCTCATCCTCTACTTCAGTCCATGTAACCATGCATTTTTAAATACTTTGGGAAAAAAGAGGATGTTGGTATTTTGCAGTCATCTTGTTTTAAACGACTCCTCTTGAGCATTAAACTTAAATCCCCCTCCCCTTAAACTTGAAACAGGTTCATCTCAATATTTTGTAGACAAGATGTATTTTTCTTAAGCATTTTATCAAATGAATAACGTAAAATGTATGTATGGACATCACAGTACAGAGATAAATTGTGTAAGTATTAGGTACTCCGGTCCTACAAAGCGAGAAAAAGAGAGAAGATTAAATGAAAGAATAATTATAAGTTCATTTTCCGGCCTACAATAAATTCCTTGAAAATGAAATAGCATTTAAAGGTACATGAACAGGAAAAATTCACACATAGTGCGCATCAAGTGTTGGATAATTTACATGTAAAGAGATAATGAAAATAATTAAAAGGATTGAAAACTTTTTTTACGAAAGAAAACTGAATTATAACTATAACGCCCCTGGTAATCGTTTAAAACTGACCACCTTCCATACTACGTGTTCCTTGTTCCTTTGGACTTTTTCCTGCGTCCGTTTCGAGGAGATGGGGAGGGGATAGGTGTAGGAGAATCATTAAAAATGTCTCAATAGGGCTAAGCGTTCACCTATATAAAACAAATATAAGTTATATAACACACCTTCCTATGGCATTGACAGTGCAGATATATATTTCTTTAGACTTTACGCCTGATATCATATTTCTTGATTTGAGTTTTTCTCTTGAAGTGAAAGATAATCATAATTTATTTTTAATTTAAAATTCTATTTTCAATTTACAGTGAAAGCTGCCTATATCGACACCTGTGCATGTCGGTCTAGACAGGTATCGCAGTATATTGCATTCATTATATTTTTGATATGTGATGAAATAAATGCAAATGGGATGACATCTGTACTCTCACAGCTTTACTTAAAATGAATTTTAATTAAAAACAATATTCTGACTCTCATACTCTGTTTGCGAGGTAAATATATCTTGACTGTAATGATATATACATATTTTCGATACCCATTGGTTCACCAGAGCTGTTTTTTCTTCAAACGTTTAAGCTTGTTTTCTCTCTGACATATTAGTAAAACTCTTTGTTCATTCCGAGCTTCTTAAATAATCGATCGCTCTTTTACAATTCCATATGTCATGCGGCGTGACGTGCACTGTTCCTTTGGGTTTATAAATTTTATATGGCCACCATTCATTATAATGAACGAGACTTCAAATCAAAATCAGATAAAATCAGATAAAACAAGTCACTAAATGTTTTGTATAAATTTCATTTTCTAAACCTGAATAGTGCTCCCAGCTAGGCCTACATGTTCTTAATTAAGGTTTCCGCTATACAAAAGAAACATTTCCGGAACATCTCATATACAACTTCTTTGAGTTACATGTATCTAACAACGGGCTACTACATGTATGTAAAGGTTCGATCTGTTATTTGTTGTTATAATCTTTACCTCATTTCCAACCAGTCTCCAATTTGCAAAATATCACTCACCGTCGCAAACTACGGCCAAAACAGCTTCGCGGTTTAAAAAAACTTATTGTTTTCCCACACGCTTTTATCAAAGAAAATTTGGTGTTATGATTTTATTGAAAATTTGTCGAAGAACAGTACACTGCCTCCAAGTTATATTATATCGTACCGCGTATAATGTAGATTCCTTAAACATATGAATTTTGCCTTTCAAACTTTTTCGCCTTAAGTACATTTGCTGTCAATTTATTTGAGGGTCAAAAGTCAAAGATAACATTTTTACAATTTATAATGGTCATAGCAGGGACCTGTGTATACTGTACATGTATATCCTGTATCACCCATCCATGTTCTGGACATGGAATGGGGAAGACCACTCCTAAACTTTCTATAAACATGTGGGCGAGGTGGGGTGGTGTGAAAGAGACTATCAATTGCACCAATACATACACGTTAACGATATTGTTCTCAATCGATGCAATTTCAAGATTTTTAACGAAGGCAGGATAAAAATAGGTGTAACACCGAATGGATTTAAAGTTTGTCTCTAAAAATCGTTATGTGCATTTGAGTGAACCTTAAATTGATTATATAACATGTGCACTAAAATCTAAGGCACTGGTAGTCAATACCAAACATGGCTGCAAATGAAAAAAAATACCCAGTGGGCTCTCGTCCAGTGCATATATTGAAACGTGTAAATCCCACGAATTACCTATTGATATTGTATGTGAGGATTGTGATAAATTTATTTGTGCCAAGTGTGCTAAACAGATCACAGAGATCATGATTGATTGATTGATTGATTGATTGATTGATTGATTGATTGTATGTTGTTTAACGTCCCTCTCGAGAATTTTTCACTCATATGGAGACGCCACCACTTGCCGGTGGAGGACTACAAATTTTGTCCTATGCTCGGCTCTCAGGGCCTTTGAGCAGTGAGGGATCTTTTTCGTGCCAGCACCTACTGCGACACGGGGCCTCGGTTTTTATACGGTCTCATCCGAAGGACCGGGATCATGAATGGAAAACTATACCTACGGCGGCCATCGAAAGGAGAAGAGGTTTACTTTCATTTCTGAAGAAGACCAGGGAAGAGGATCTGCCTGGGATTGATGAGAAGATGGAAAATATTCCACTACAGATCACAGAAATAAATAACTGTGTGACTATGAGATTAGAGAGCTACATGATCATTTTGAAGAACTAATAGTCAGACTGACAGAAATCAGAAAATGTTAAGAAAAAACAATAAGAGACAATCTGGTTAAAAAGAATGATCAACTGAACCATGTGAAATCTGAGTTAGAGAAGAAGAAATGGATTACTGACACATTGGAATTCATGGAGGAGAACAACAGCACCATGTCAGATTACAGCTTGATTGACAACCACAGAAAACTGAATAGAATGCTGTCTGAAGTGGAGGTTTTTATAAAAAATAATAAACGTTCAGTGAAGTTCAGTAGAGTTGAAATCAATTATGACTTACAAGAGTCTGTGGTTGGAAAAACTTGGAATTTAGATGATATTGCTGTGACTATCAAGAATTCATTTCAATATGAAGATAAAATAATGTCTGCTTCAGAGGCAGTCAGTGAAGATCAATGCTACATAAATGGATCTGAATCTGAATATATAGAAAAATACACATTGAAAGTGCCAAAATACAAAGATTTCGTGTCTCCTCTGTTAATGACATGTGTGTGACTTATACTGATGATGTTTATTTCACTGACTACATTAACAAGTCCATCCGCCGTCTGCTCCTTACATTTGCACCAAACTTTACTCTGTCCATTTGAAACTTTTAAATAGTCTTCTTGAAAAGGCCAATGAAAGTCCAATTTTGATTCCTCAACACCAGAATATAGGCTCGGATCTGTGATTATAGATATTGCGAATGATATAGGCTATTTTAACTGTCAATAAAGGAATTGACGCGGTTAATATAAGTAATATTCTTAATCACAAAAGGGCCCAGTCTTGTATTCCACCATATTTCAAGTTAAAGACTACACCTTGTATTTCCTACAAATATACATCGACCATTGCTTCCAAATTTTTCAATTACAAAAAAACCTTACATGACCTTGATACCGAGTATCTGAAACATGTATAATCCTCCATCGTGTTTATGTTCTTCTTTGCCCTATAACTATGTTCCTGCTGGACACGTTCTTACTTGTGACGTAAATATAGTTAATAATGAGGACCTTAGATCACTTATTTCAAAAGGTCCTAAATATAGGGAACTCCGATCCTTCAACTGGCGTCGAAACTTCATAAATATTATGGATTCTGTTGAAAATCATACCAGATGAAAAAGAAGACGTTGACACTTTGTCACAATGGATTAAACGTATAAAATCGATGTTAAAGTCGCGTATTAAAAGATTGAGGGGCAATATGAAAACCATCTATCCTTCTGAGTTCAATAATCCAGGGGCCCGTTTTACAACTTACGACTAAGACCAAAAACTTCAGATTGTTGTAACATTTGCAAAATTAATATTTCTCTTTGAAATTGTTTGTGTAAAAATATCATACCACATTCCTTTTCAAAAGTTTAAAATAATTTTCGAAATAATGTAAATTAAAAAGTTAAACAATGAATTAAATTTGGTCTTAAGTCGTAAGTCCTTTTGTAAAACGGGCCCCTGAAATGAAAAAAAGAATTAGATAGATTATAAGGGGTGTTAAGAAAGTTCGTTCTATGATGAAATATTTTCAAAAATTTCAAAGTAGTGCTTAACAGAAAAAATTAATTTTTCAAGAAAGACAAAATCACAAGACTGTACTTTAGATCTTTAAAGCGCCTGAATGATATACATGTAAATGCTGGCCATTGTGAGTGAAAACAAAGGATAATTTACTTAATGTTTCTTCATATAGCTTATCTTGCATCAGACAAGCTGATGAGCGTGGGAATACATGTAAGAACATCACTTTTCAAAAGAATATGTTTGTCATTTCGAATTTTTTTCACCGAATTTTTGCATGGTATTTGAAAGGATGTTTTGACCTGTGTGCTTAATATATGTCATAAATATGCGTCACCTCCAATTTTTCTGCACATACATCATCTGTTTTAATACCCACCCTCCCCTTATTGATTCAACAAAAGACAGTTAAAACCTAGTCAGTAGCAAGAATGGACTCTAAAACATGAAATATCACATATTGTAAATATCCTCTCATCCTATTTCTTTTCAAAAATAAAAGAAAAATGTGGAATGAACTTTCTTAACACCCCGCCGACAAAGCAAGCAGGTAACAATCTTGTCTTCCTGTGCAAGGCTCATTATATAAATTGCATTTTATTAGAACTTGGATTTAATTCTACAAGTGGTAATCCTATTAATACTCATACTTCCCTTTCTAAGGAAGAAATTCTTCAAAATCATATGCCAGTTTTGAATATTTTTAATATTTCACAGAGCCAAAATGAATTTGAACTACCCTATATATATTGGATTCCGAAACTTCATAAAAATCCTTACAAACAAAGATACATTGCGGGTTCCAGTAAATGTTCAAACAAGCCTCTTTCGTTACTCCTCACTAAGATATTTACAGTAGTGAAGGAAAAACGTCAAGAGTACTGTGCAACAATGTATTCAAAAAAGTTATGTGAATCAGATGTGGATACTCAAAAATTCCAAAGAACTTTTGGACAATTTGAAATCACCAGATTTTACCAAAATCAACAGCTTAAAGACCTATGACTTTTCATTTTTGTACACAACCATTCTCCACGATAATTAAATTCCAGGCTTTTTGAGATCATTGACTGCTACTTGTTCAATAAAAATGGAACTCGTAAATTTACTTACCTGGTCATTGGTCATCTGCAAAATTATTTTGTTAAAAATTCTGATTGCACCCACAAGTACTCCGAAGTTGACATCAAAAAGATGCTTGAGTTTCTGATGGACAATATCTATGTGGTTTTTGGAGACCAGATCTTCCAACAATCTATTGGAATTCTCATGGGTACCAATTGCGCTCCATTATTAGCAGACCTATTTTCGTATTCATATGAAGCAGGATTTGTGCAAATCTTATGCGTGAAAATAAAAAAAAAACTTGCTGTGGCCTTTAACTCGACAGTTAGATATATCGATGACGTATTGTCAATTAACAATGGTAATTCCATTCCTACGTCGATACGATATATCCTAGTGAGCTTGAGTCTGACACATCTGTTTCATACTTGGATATTTTACTTGAAAAAGATGTTAATGGTAATCTAACAACCAATCTATATGATAAACGTGATAAACTTTAAAACTTTTCTATCGTCAACTTCCCTTACTTATGCAGCAATTTACCTTCATCACCTGCATACGGAGTGTATATTTCTCAGTTGATTCGATACGCAAGTGCATGCTCTACGTATAAACAAATTCTAAAACGAGGTAAATTATTGACAAAAAAAATTGATGAAACAAGAATATCAGCAGTCGTGTTTAAAGTCATAATTTCGTAAGTTCTATTGTCGATACAATGACCTTGTCAGCTAATACAATTTATTATTGAATCAAATGTTGACAGACGTTTTTCATACTAATTGTTAGTCAATTATTTGTTCACCGTATTGACGACGATTTTTTTCGTTATTTTCCGATCATGACAGAAAGCACACGGCGGGTGTGACTGGTTTCAGGGGATATTCACTTCACCATTGCACCTGATCCCACCTCTGATGTTTTAGAGGTCCCTGTTTGCTCTGCTCCTATTTTGTATTGCTTTATGGACTTTGATATTGAATACTGTTCGTTATCTCCATATCCTTCATATATGTGACTGGGCGAATTGAACAATTAATACTTATTACAGTGTACAATGTATACAAGAATGTTTATAATGTGATTTGATTATATGTTTATGATATGTAATTATAATGTAAAACAATGTTCTGCAAACATATATGTCAAGTAAGGTAAAAATATCTTTGATTGTAATTTTACATGTTATCGATATCCGTTGGTTCCTCTTTTCTTGCTATCTGGTATTTAAATTGTTCCTTTTTTCTATTTTGTCTAATAAATCTAATAATCGATTGCCTACTTTTTCACCAGTCATGTGTGAGGAGCACCGTTTCTTTGGGTTTAAAATTTTGAAAAGATAACCATTCATTACAAAGAAAGAAATATTAACTAAAGCCATGTCAAACAAGTTCACTAATTATTTTGTATGTGATTTTATTTTCAGCGCTGTTCGTCTACATGTTTAAGGTTTCCGCCTTACTAAAGAAACATTTTCGGAAACTCTCATACACGTGCTCATTTGAATTGTTCCGTTTCATGTTTCTCATTGGACTTTTTCACTCTCAGACTTGCTACAGATGTAGATTAGTTCGCTGAGAATGTCAAATCATTTGAGAATCAAAATATCAAAGATAAAATTACTTTATGTAAAGGGTGAAGTTAACAAACAGTGATCAATATATACATAGGCGTCGGTATCGGGGGGGGAGGGGGGAGTCCCCCCCCCCCTACACAGTTTGTTTTGCAAATATATACATACTATAGGCATTGAAAATTGGGGTTTACCTTTTTTTATTGCCCCCCACTTTCAATTAGCCCCCCTTTTTAAATTGCCCCCCCCCCTTCCACTTTAAATTTGCTTCCGATGCCTATGTTTATATATATATTGTGTTACTGTGTTATTTTTGCTCCTTGTTATTTTTGCTCAATTACACCCATAATACGGTTTAATTACCATTTTAAGTTCTCCTAGACATTAATTAAAAAAGAAAAATAACACAGTCTAATATTTTTTTATACCGTATATTCCTTTTTACTATTGATATTTTCATGGAAAGGCCGGTTTTCCCTAACTTTTATTTGCTTACATTATGTTAAAAAGATCACAATTATTCCATTTTTAATGTTATTCAGATTAATTGTTATTTTGTTATTTATTTATTTCACGAATGTTATTTTTTTTTATTTCAACTCCTACTTGTGATCTTGGTAAAACATAGTTTTTTTTACAATTACCTTGCATTGAAAAATAGGACAGAAATGATCTTTTTGAAATTAAAATTGACTATTTTATAGAAAAAAACAACAAAATAACTTCAATATAAAAGTTAGGGTAATCTCTCATCTCAGACTGGGTCATTGATCCTTAATACTACATAATTACTTATGCATAGTAGCTCTAGGTACAGTTATCTCTCTTATATTAGTATCACTAAACCTTAACTAATGTTATAAATAACTTAATATTTTACAGTTATTCTGTGTGTTAATCCTTTTGTTTTGTTTTTGCTTGTTGTTACGATTTACAGGATAATGCCATCTTTAAAAACATGTTTGTTTGCCTGTCCCAATTATGGTAAAAAAAATATGGATTGGTAGGTATAGTAGCATTTTTGCCTTTGAAATTTTAATAAATACATGTTATCAAGATGAGAAAAAAATCCTTTAATTAAAAATTATCCTTTTCCTGGAGCTAAAAAAAGTTTTGAGTTGAATATTTTTATGCAATCGGTTGGGAGAGGGCAAATTAATACTATTTTAAAGATGGCCTAATATATATTTTGTGATTTGATGTTTAATTTATTCAGATAGGCCAAAATATTTTGATCTGTGTGGTATGCAACTATTTACAATCATTTTATGTTTTATCACTGCTTTTGTATTTTAAATTAATACACATGTTGAAGCAATGTAAGCTTTTTTACTGTAGTTTATAACTAGATCAATACAAATTCAAAGTCATGGTCCCCAATTACGCACATATTATACACTTGATAAATGGTCATACTAGTAATTTATCTGGATTTATCTCGCCCTTACAAATTCTCTACCCATAATAAATTATTAAAGTCTAGACAGGTCGAAATTTATATACATGTACTTGAAAAGAATTGTCATCTACATCTGAAATTTAAATTTTCAAATTTTATTTGAGAAATCTGTATATTAGTTGAACCTCCTCCCTTCTAGCAATTTAATTTGCAGTTATCATTTTAATTAAGGAATGAATTTAATAGCTACCCATTTTATACGGTATAAACTGGGTTGGAGCAGTTTACGTTTTATAAAACGCGAAGCGGTTTATAAAAAAAGCGTAAACTGATCCAATCCAGTTTATACCGTATAAAATGGGTAGCTATTAAATATATTGCTTATAATTTAATTTTCATTCATTTGATGTTAAAAAAAGATGGTTGTTGTTACAAAATGACATTAATTTGTACAAAATTTGAATGTATCATCAGGCGGATTGATACGTTTTTGACGCAAGTCATTGTGACGTAGGCAACCCATTTTATACGATTTAATGTAATTTTTTATCAATCAAATACAGGGTTACAACCAGAATTAAATTATTTAAAAATAACTTATTTCCTAAGTTAACTTCCATAAGACATTACACCAAATAATAAAATTCAATATTTTAAAACTATCATGTTCAGAATTCAAATGCTTTCATAAATTTAAACATTCATTATTTCAGAACAAAAACATCTTGCATCGCAGCCATTTAAGCATTCAGTAAAAAGTTCAGTATAAATTCAGAATTTCAATACAAAGTATTATATCTAACCCTCTACTTCAGTCCATTTTGCCATTTTAATACCTTTGGGGGAAAAGGGAGTTGGTATTTTGCCGTCATCTTGTTTTAAATAACTCCTCTTGAGCATTAAAGATAAATCCCCCTCCCGTTAATCTTCAACAGGTTCATCTCTATATTTTGTAGACATTATAATTTCTTTTTCTTCCTAATTTTAATATACAGAGGGATATGTCATTTTTAAAGCGTGTATAAAATCATATTTTCGTAACATTCTAGTGTATATGAAGCAGAAAGTTTTGCAAAAAAAAAACAAAAACAAACAAACAAACAAACAAACAAACAAACAAAAAACTAACAATTAACACTGCACACTGAAAAAAAAAATGTTACGAGTGTAGTTCGACTTTCCTCGACAATACATTTTATAGAAAATATACAGAATCCTTGACCAAAGCGCCTATGTAATAAAGTAAAATGTATAAATGGACATCACAGTGCAGAAATAAATTGTATAAGTATTAGGTACGCCGGTCCTTCTGAGAGAGAGAGAGAGAGAGAGAGAGAGAGAGAGAGAGAGAGGGGGGATAAAATGAAAGGATGATTATATAAGTTCATTTTCTGGCCCACGATAAAATCACTTGAAAATGAAATAGCATTTAGGTACATGTATAGGAAAAATTTACACATTATGTGCATAAAGTGTTGGATAATATATACCTCCATCACCTGCATACGGAGTGTATATATCTCAGTTGATTCGATAGGCAAGAGCTTGCTCTACGTATGAACAATTACTAAAACGTGGAAATTTATGAACAAGCAAGTTGATGGAACAAAAATATCAGCCGTCTCGTTTAAAGTCATCATTTCGTAAGTTCTATGGTCGATACAATGATTTTGTCAGGAAATATAAATTTATCATTGAGTCAAATGCTGACTGACGTTTTTCATAATAATTGTTAGTCCATTATTCATACACTGAATTGACGACGTATTTTTCCGAGATTTCCTGATCATGACAAGGAGCACACGGCGGGTGTGACCAGTCAGCAGGGGATACTCACTCCTCCATGGCACCTGACCCCACCTCTGATGTTTCGGAGGATTGCTCTGCTCCTATTTTGTATTGTTTTATGGACTTTGAGATTGAATACTGTTCGTTATCTCCACATCCTTCTTACATGTAGACAGTCATCGAAAATAAATTAAAGGATTGAAAAGTTAACTTTTTTACGAAAGAAAACTGCATTATAACAATAACGCCTCTGGTAATCAATTAAAACTGACCACCTTCCATACTACGTGTTCCTTGTTCCTTTGGACTTTTTCCTGCGTCCGTTTCGAGGAGATGGGTAGGGGATAGGTGTAGGAGAATCATTAAAATGCCAATTTGATCTAAGCGCTCACCTATATACATGTAAAAAACAAATTGAACATACCTTCCTATATGGTTTTGACATTGCAGTTATATATTTCTTCAGACTTTACGTCTAATATATTTCTTGATTTGAGTTTTTTCTTGAAGTAAAAGATATAGAATATTTTAAATTCTATTTCCAATTCACAGTGAAAACTGTCTAATTCAACACATTGTGCATGTCGGATCATCTTCTTTCTAACATAATTAGCCAATGTGTTTAGATTAAGAAGACCTTTGCAAGTTTATAGTTTTATTATAAAGTCACAGCAAAGGCAAAAAACAATGGTATATAAATATACAAATACATATAGATCTCAGAGTCAAGATGGTGAAAGTTCGCATAGTCATTGCATCACAAAGGTCTCAGAGCTAAGTTCGTTAAAGCTCTCATAGTCCGTCTCAGAGCTAAGATGTTAAAAGCTATTGATACTCAGTGCGCTTTGTACAAAAAGCAGCATCATAGGGATAACATATTTGGTAATAGTAACTAGTGAGTTAGAGTGCCACTTTATTAATATTATTAAATGTACAGTCCGCGCCTCACTGAAGCTCTGTCTCCCATCTCCTTATAGGGTTTGGCAGTGTTCACTGCTTACATTAACAGTGTCAATGTTCGAGAACAACACATCGTAAAAACTAATTGTCCGTCAAATGAAGACGCTCTCTTACTGAATCCAATCACTCAGAGTTCGTAAACAAGTTCGTAATTAAGATATTATTGTCCGTTGTTCAACACACTGATAGTATCCTTTATAATTCATATCACAATATTAAAAGATAGATAAATGTACTGTACAAATTAATATATCTTAAAAACCTATTATTTATACGCTCATTGTGTTACATTTTGTATTTATGAGCTCTTTTATAAATATTGTTTTGCTTATGCCAAGAAATATTACGATTGGCATTACATAACTGAATTTGGAAGTTTTATAATTAGTTATATAATCAAGTCATATCTCTAAAACAGTTGAATTTCCATTAGTCGTTTCAAACCGGCGAGGCAAACCTCTTCCAATTTAATGAAACAAAAGAAGGATAATAGAAGGTTCAACAAATAAAGGCCTCTGCATGAGACAAACCAACAAGATGTTAAAATAAACTAAACGAATTTTTTATTCAAAGATTTGTAGTATGCTTCTTTAATAATAAGTTTTATCATTCATACAAAAATTTTAAAAGTACTTTATAAGAATTAATAAACACAACACATACTGAGTAAAATATAAATGTGCGTTTCATCGGTTGTATAATTTGATGTCCAAAACTAGCAACTGTTTTCACTTGTTAACATTTTGGGTGTTTCACACGCACTTCTGAGATCTGTAGTTTTAGTACTCCCTGTCTTTTCCTTAAATACATTTTTGTACATAAAAAGTGTCCTCTTATTGCAAACAAAACCCAGGAATATGAACACGCCTTGTGATGTGTTTAAGACGGATATAATGTACGTAAAATAACTTGGCGGTAAAATACCGTCTAAGATCTGCAAAAGCCAGAAGACTCCTGTTATAGGAAATAAGCGTACACATATCAAAAAATCGTTCCTTTCGGGTTTATTGTTAGAAACTGTTGGAGAACGTTTAATTGCACGTATCGTCTGTGTAAAGAAAAACACGTTAATGATGCAGAGTAAACCAACCGGAACTAGAAAAGTAATTATCAAGGACATCATTCCATCTATGAAACAGATTTGCTTTCCATAACCAACATTCTTCCGACTTGAAAACATAGCAATCATATTCCCCATAACAGTACAAAGTGGAAGGAGAAAGATGTAAATGCAGTACTTCATAAACAGGTACTTGTTCATCAGCAGTGGCACTCTGGCCTGAAACACCCGATACATGTGGAAACAACAGGTGTTCATACTCGTAAAGGATGAGAGCCAGAGATAGTGAAGAAGAATACCTACGACGGTACATTTTGTGCTGTTCTTGTCTTCCCCGTAACTCGCCAGAGACACAATATTGATGACAAAGATGGTAGACACAAGAACCATTATCGTTTTTCCTGGAAGTGATCTTAGTTCACGAAAGAAGCAATACGTGAGGAACGTTATCAATAGACATACACACGACAAGATAGAAAATACAGCAGAGAGTTTACTGAAAATTCTCAAATTCTTTCCCGTTTTGAATTTAGTCAGCAGGTCATCAACACAAACTCTGAGAGTGCCATTCTCTGAGATATCGGCATTAACAGCAGACAGAGAAATATCGTAACTCTTTAAAAACAACGCGTTTTGAGTGCTATCAAATTCAAACTCCTCTAATTTCAATTCCACCTGTTTGCACATTAATGCGTCAGTGATATGAGCTGCACGATATTGAAATATATGACTCCATAATGAACCATAATTTGAATTCGAACATCGATCTTTCTCCGTTATTAGTTCTGTTATGTTGCTGTTATTTGTCCCTAATGAAAAATATTTGTTCTTCAAATCAAACAAAATAAAGGTATCATTGAAGATATATTCCATTTTAGTTTCAGTAAATCGTAAAAGTAATCTTTCAGTATCTTGTCTATGAACAGATTCATTGATGAATATTGTTGAGTGCATCCATCCATGGAATTTTCCGGAGTCATTTTGGATATATTCCATACGGAAGATATTGAAATAAATATTTTGTGTTAGCTTAACGTTTTTCTTTATTTTGAATGGTATCAAGTCTGTAATTAAATCTTGAATATTTTGTACTTAGAGATTCCCTTAAAAGTTATATCCAAGTTATATCGAAGATTTTTGGTAACCGAAAAGAGCGGGATGCAGCTTTCTCTATGAGATAAATACTTTCCGGGAAAACATGTTATATTCCTGCAGATTCCCTGAAAAAAAAATTGTGTGTTAATTTTTTTAATATCTTTATGACAATAACTTTTCCCTATCAGAAGAAAATGAATTAAAAAGAGATTACTAAGAAAGACACCTATATAGAGATTACCTATATATTAAGACACCATCCTATATAATCTAAAATCACATATTTTCTTGGGGTCAAATTTTTGAGACTTGAGGGAAAAAAAATATTAGTTTGTTGGGATTTGATTTTGTGGTTGGAGATTGTTAATTATTGCATAACATTTCTAATGGAAAGAATTCGACAATGAAACATGGAATGGATCGTAGATTTGGTCATCTCAACAGGTCCGATAACGAAATAACTTACATGGAATGAGTCGGAGATTTGGACATTTGAACAGATCCGATAATGAAATAACTAACATGGAATGGGTCGAAGATTTGGACATTTGAACAGATCCAATTAAAAAAAAACTTACATAGAATGGGTCGTAGATTTGGTCACTTGAACAGATCTGATTTAGCAGCGCATCGAAATCCATGTCTTCATAATCATCACTGACGGAAAATAAATTGCGCAGCAATGGATACCAAACAAGGGAATTTGAAACAAAGTTCTCTTCTTCTTCTTTAATTCTACCCCTTCCCCCGCGTATCCCTGAAAACGCGACGCCATTGCATACTGCACAATAGAGATTCTTGTAGGGGGCATAGAAGTAAACTTTTGGAAAAAATTCGCAATGATCTCCATCACTAGAAGTATCTGGACACTTATCAATCGTAATCTCAAGAGCTCTATATGGGTTGCACATAGCGCAGTAAACGTTTTTATATAAATCCCCTCCAAACTGATCTGGCCCTTTCCAGTTATGAACGCTAGTGTATGGAAGATCTTCGCATGCCCAACTTACATCTAAGTCTGTCATTGGCCAGTGTCCCGATTTGTTGCATTTCTCTATAAGATGAGGCATGATCTCGTCACATTTTCGACTGTTCGTGGCTGGATAAAACGTCAAATTGCAATCAGCTCCTCGTAAAGATTTGTAAAAATTACTATAAAGCAAGAAGTTTGTGTGTTCAATATATGAAAAACAATGTGATTTTATCGTCCACGGTTTGTAGTTTTTTTCTTTTCGAGAAGCACTACACAGTAAACAGTACATATTTAAATATGGAATGCCTGTCGATAAATCGGTGACAGGGTGAATAGAAAATGCGTCTCCCGGCGGTTTCTTACACCTGTCGCCTATAAATTCCGGATAACTATCTACGCCATAACACCCATTCGTCACTAAACTTTCGTTAAATGTTTTTTTAGGTTCCGATGTCGAAAATATTTTTTCTTTTAAGCAGGTTCTAGGATACATCAGGAACATATCTTTACAGCAGCGATCATAAGTGCTTTCATTATTAATAAGGAACATACATGATGCATCACATGAGCAATTAGTATATTTCATAAGCTTTGTTGGAATTTTGTATTCACCACACGTTCTCGATACATCCTGCATTGAAAACGTTTTATGCACAAGATTTGTTAAATCACTATAATTGTGTTTCATCAATACTACACCACGTGATTGATTTATTATTTTTATTTCTCCGAACTGTTCAAAAACTTTTTGTTTTATTAAAAGGAAATATTCCTCTAGAAATTCCTGCACATTGATTTCAAAGAAAAATATAGGCACGGACGACCCGTTACGAAATAAAAGCTCAGTATTCATGTCTAAGCTTACATCGAAAAATGGAAATTTCGATGAATTTGGTCGGTTACACAAATAACAAAATAAGTTCTTATATGGCAATGTTCCAGGATTATCTCGGTAATATAAACATGCGTTATTTACTGTACGGTTAAAAGTATCCCACAGTCCACTGACGTTGCACTGGGATATTGTGTTGACCGCAGTAAATATTGGATTACACATTTTACAAAACATATTTTTGAACATTGTGTCATTATTAAAGTAATCGGCGTCACATCCATATTCAACATTATGTATATAATGTTTCCACGTCCCTGTTTTATTACAAGCATTAAAATATTGCTCGTTTTCTTTGTAACAGTTGTAAGAGATATTTTCATTTGGAGGATATGACTGTAACACACATTCACGCGCAATGGCATTTTTTATGACATCATCAAAGGTTGAAATGAAATTGATGTCCAGAAATTGATCACAGAATATATCGATAGGCCAGGTAAAAAAATTGAAATCATTGTTGCAAATTGCACAAAACCGGTTGTAATACGTTCGAGATGTATTGTAACTGGTCACCGGTGGGTATTTTAGTTTATCGACGTCATTGGTGACATTTTTGCATCTTTTGAGAACATCACTCTCTGCGTTGCGGGGACAAGAGTCAACCATTAAATATGATGTTCTTTGGTTTCTTTCAGGGTAGTTTGATGACGCATTTACGATTGTGACATTCTTACAGGTCGGTACTGGGGGAGAAAAGAACACATCAGGACAGCAGTCACCTCTGACGTAACACTCCTGATCGCAAAAACATGGCGGACAACGCGGGTATAGTACTGAATCCTGGACTTCCCAGGGAAACAGGGTATTATTTAGGTAACAAAAATGTCCAGTTCCGCACAGAGTCAAAATTGGTTCAAGTAACTTCGGGACTTCTATATCCTCCATGCTCACGTATGATTGAAACACCACACAAATAAATATGCTGTAGAGTGTGATCCGCTGCATCACTGGTCAATTGTTTATATCTGCGAGCTTTCTTATGTATTAGAAATCCTCTAGTATAGAGATTATCATGGATATGATTCATGACAATATAATAAATTAAGTGTATCTCATCAAGTATTTATGAACAAATCCCTTCCAATCAATATGTTTATGATTACTATAATCATACTAATGGTATCTGGTGTTGTATGAAGGCATACGTCCCATCAAACATCATATAAACAGATTTCATTTAATAATACACGTCTATTTTAAGCTTAATTTTCTATAACATTTATACTGCAGATCTGTAGCTTGCTGGTCTGACGAATTTGGGATGGAGACCAGGGAGCTACAGTGCTACCCACTATATTCTTTTCCTGATGAAAGCATGGCATTGAATGATGAAGACTATATTTGTTCTGTTAAATATTAAAAAATGACGCCTAAATGGAGTTTTATGAAGAGACTTACCTTTACAATTGACGACTGACTTTTACAATTTTAACATAGACAAACTCCAATCACTAAAATGTAAAAGTCAGCTGTCAAATGTAAAAGTAAGTCTCTTCATAAAACTCCATTGTGCAATATTTTTCAGAATATTTATTAACAAAAAACTGAATTTTGATATTAATTCTTGCATATACGTTATATAAGACGTTATCTAAGACGTGCTATTTTCCAGGAAAGTACTAATTATACAGTGGATGAAAGGCATTTAAATACTTAGAATTACTGATAGTCAGATTTATCAGTTAAATGTAAAAGTATATCTAAGAAGCACCTCAAACTCTCGTAGCTTGAATTTACTCCGGTAGCAAGTGGTATGTTTTGATAAGTTCAATAAAATTTAGTTTAAGTTAATGTAGAACACTTATAGGGACGAATTCTTTGACAAATAAAATGAATACCAGCCTGTGTCCTGTTAAAATATAAAGAACTCCTCGCCTCGATGCACCAATATCCGGTGTCGCTATTACACAGTCCATCCCTTTGTGACATTCTTTCTGTTCTTCCGTCTGTAAACTTTTCACATTTTCAACCTCTTCTCAAGAATCACTGGGTCAATTTTAATGAAACTTGGTACAAAGCATCTTTTGGTGTAGTGAAATTCAAATTTGCTTTCGGAGTTGCATGTACGATGTACGATTAAACCAGAAATTTCCGAGTATTCATTGCGGTCTCTGGTTTTATCGTACATCTATAACCCAACCGGAAGTAAATGTATCTTATCAGATGTCTTAATTTGTATCGAGGTAATTTTTGAGGAATGAATGAGTGGTTTACAATAAAGAGGTTCGACCAGAGACTTCTGAAATGATTTTATTGACAAGAAAAGAGTCTTTCGAGGCGAACGATGCCATTAAAGCTGTACCGGTACTTGCAAGTGTTTTAAATGTAAAAGTAATTTACTTTTTTATATCATCCCCAAACAACCCAATAATTTTAATACACTGTATGTATATCACTGTTTTACATAAATATATGTATGTACTTTTGAGAAGAAGATTATATAGAACTCTTTCATTTTAATCGATCAGAGCATGTTTCAAAAATCTAAAAAATCTAGATTTAACTTTGCAATTAGTTACGTTCCGTTCTTTTCATCAGTATTTGCATTAAATATTCAGATTTTTTTTAAAAATAAACAGCAGTTAAAGAATTATAAGCTACAAGTTTGGATTTACGAGTACTTGGCAATCTACACGTAAGACGTGTTAAAATTCGCCAATAGCAAAATTGATGACGTAATGCACATATTTCTTTTGATACATGTACGCGTACAAATTGCTTTGCTAAACTTCTCTATTATACTTTGTACGACAAAAGTTATCCGTGACTGTGATTATGCATGTAATCGAGACCTGTGGATCCATCTATTCTCTCTTCAAAATTCAAGTTTGCTCTCTGGTATTTAAACTTTCTTTTTATTTTGAGCCCCTAAAATATAATCGATTGATCTATCAATGGATATTTTTCATTAATTTTGTGTGAGGTGCACTCATCCTTTGAGTTTAAAAATTTAATATAAAAACCATTCATTTTAAAGAATGAGATTTGAAGAAAAATAAAAGTCACATCAACACGTTTAAAAATTGTTTTGTATATGATTTTATTTTTAAACGTCAATCGCTGTTGGTCTACATATTCTAGGTTTACGCTATATACTAAAGAAGTATTTCTGGAAAACTCGTGAACATGTTATTATTTCAGATATTTTGTTTCATGTTTCTTATGTAACAGCAAGCTATTAGGTTAAAGGCCCTTCCTTCGAATTCTGAATACCTTCACTTTATTTCAGTCCTTTTCAATATTAGCAGAATTATATCTTGAACATTATTATGCAACACATTTGACTTTTCACAAGTAGGTGTCCGCTGGGATATCCATGTCAATTTATATAAGGGTCAAAAGGTTAACAGGTATTAATCTTTGCTCCTTACTATTATATTTTTCTTTTGCCATATAACACCCACAAAACGATTACACAACGGTTTTTTTTTAAATTCGCCTAGATAAAATTTTATCTAGATTCAATTAACATAACACATAGCTTTTGGGGATAGGAAGTCGCCCTCTTTTTACTATTGAAATGTTATCTCAGTATTTTAAGACCGACTGTACACCTACATGCAAAATCAGACAGACAAAACAGAGAAAAAGTGATGAAAAAGAAAACAAATAACATTTAATCTCTACGTATAAATTACAAGAAAGAGAGAAGATTAATGTCCCAGATAGCATGACTATGTTGGGCCAACAGTGGCAAAAGGTTGTATGGTTGGCGTTGGGGGAACAACGTTGGGCCAACGTTGGACCAATGTTACCATGCCAACCTTCTCGACCATGACATACGCAAGTGAGTTAAGGCTAAATATAGGTTTTTCTATGCAAATGAGCCAATAAAAATGCATAAATTGTGTATTTTATGTACAGAGAAAGTTCTAATTGATTTTCTTATACAGACTTAGTACCTACAGTATATTAATGCAAGTGCACATTATGACGTCATATTATGACGTAATAGTTCTTTCCCATTCAAGGTAATAAAACACATCATCAAAACAACGTCGGCGCAAGGGCATAACCTATTTAATTTAAAATAAATAAAGTATAATATTAAGGAAAATATTCTTAAAATTAAAAAAAATTGCTTCACAAATCCTATGCTATTCTTCAATCGATAAAAATTTTACTAAACTTACACTGGACTGTACATTTTTACCCTGTTTCAACTTAGAACTGTACGAATAGTAACCAAACAATTGCAGTGTCGACATTTGTGCAACAATATCTTAAAACTATGGAATATTCTGCTTTTCTTTATACCTTGTTTCTGTAAAACAAAGTAAGGTATGCCCTTGCGCCAAAGCGATTTTGTTGATGTTTCTTATAAACTTGTGTAGTAAAGGCTGATGACGTCATAATACGACGTCATAATGTGTACTGGCAATCGCATATCATGGGTACCAAGAATGTATTAGAAAACAAGTCTTAACATTTTCTTTGCGGTATGTATAGCAATTATTGGTTTAAATTAATCATTTTGCATAGAAACCTCCATACGTAGCCTTAACTCACTTGCGTAATTCTTCCGTTGACCCAACGTTAGTCCAGGTTAGCAACTTCCATTAACTTTACTTTCCAAGGAAGGAAGGAAGGATGTTGATGTTGGTCCGACGTTGGCCCAATATTTGTAATATACCCTCAAAAAGTGTCTTTTAAAGTTGGTAGTAGTATGTTGGCCCAACGTTGGCCCGATGTTTGTAATACACCCTTAAAGAAAATGTCTAATCGAGTTGGTAGCAGTATGTAGGCCTAACATTGGCCCTTTGCTTGTAATACACCATTAAAGGAAGTGTCTTATCAAGCTAGTAGTGGTATGTTGGCCCAATGTTTGTAATATACCCTCAAAAAAGTCTTATCAAGTTGGTAGTAGTACATGTACTAGTATGTTGGCCCGATGTTAGCACGAGTGTTCTTTTGTTAAGGTGTTCCAAAGACGCAATATTTTTATTGGGCCAACGCTGGCCCTATTATAATACTGCCAACTAAATGATGTGTTAATTTTAGCTGCTGAGCTTTACGTTGGGAACAACGTTGGTTCTAATATAAGTATTAATTTAAATGCACTGAAATAATTAAGAGTACATTCTATGTCCATGCTTTTAACTGGATGACTGTTTTTGTTCAGATCTGATATTTTCAACATTTTAACTTTGAACAAAAGTGATCACAGCACCAAAGAGAGTTTTATTATATTTTTTGAATTGTGGGCATGCATGCTTATTTATTTGAAATAAAACCCTTGAAATAATGAATTTTTACATGAGCGTTGTTATCATGAGAATTTAGAGAAGACTGAATAAGTTCTCAGGGACAGGATGTAAATGAAGCCCAAATATACATAAATCAAAATGACACAGCTTTATAATCCCAGATAGCAGAATGTTATTGGACCTTTGTTGGGCCAACAAGCTCCTTATGTTGGGCCACTGTTTGAATTCAACATTGGGCCATCGGTAATTTGCTCATCGGCCCTTAATCAAACCAACTTGTTGGCTTATTATTGGGCCAATGTAACAGTTAATATTGGGCCACTGTTAGGCCAATGTATTATTTCAATGTTGGGCAAACGTCATTTTTGTACAATTGGGCCATTGTAAGCAACTAATGTTGGGCCAACGGTAATTTGCTCATCGGCCCTTAATCAAACCAACTTGTTGGCTTATCGTTGGGCCAATGTAACAGTTAATATTGGGCCACTGTTGGGCCAATGTATTTTTTCAATGTTGGGTAAACGTCATTTTTGTACAGTTGGGCCATTGTAAGTAATTAATGTTGGGCCAACGGTAATTTGCTCATCGGCCCGTAATCAGACCAACTTGTTGGCTTATTGTTGGACCAACGAACGGATATCATTGAGCCATTGTTGGGCCACTTATTCTTTCAATATTAGGAAAACATCATTTTTGGGCCAACGTTGGTTTGTATCTTATTGGCTCTCCATCATGACAACTCATTTGCTCTTCACTGGTTGACCATTTGTCCTCAAAATTGACAAACAAATATAAACAATAAGGTTATACTAGTTTTGTAGTACAGTTTAATTAATGGTAAAAACCCTTTAATACTATCTTGTATGCTATATATGCTAGATTAATAGTTTAATACATATTCAAAATATCTCATAGAAATGCCATCAACAAGTATTGCATTGTAAGTAGCTCTACATTAATTAAATAACTGAGGAAAAAGAAATCAAAATATAAAATTAAGTTATAACATACTATAATTTTATTGCTCAGTGCATGAAGAAAACATTAATAAAGAATTAAAAGTCGATGCTCACTTCAAGCGATACATGTAGGGTTACATGACTGTATACTCCCTCTCTGATGTAAATTATGCACAAGTTCAGTAAATTACAGGTATCAATAAGCACGTCTAACAAATAAACAAAGCCCTCCTGTAATAATACTAAAATGAATCCCGTCATTTTGTTTACTTACACAAAAAATGTTTCTGGCATCTGCATCGTGTTTATAACCGACAAACAGACACAAAAAGGGTAGAACTACAGGTATGTCACACTATATTACAGAACAAAAGTTAGGCACTGACACTTTCCATCTGATCCCTCTCCTAAGTCTCCATTTCCTCTTCCCGAGTCTCCTCCTCCCCCTTCTTTTCTTCTCTGTCCGTTTCTTCCTCCCCCATCCCTGTCTTTGGCATACCTTAGCCATTCTTTGATTGTGTTCTTCATGTCTTTTTAGAATCTCCAGTAACACTAAAATTGTAATATTTGGTACTTAATACCTTTGTTACTTTTCTCAGTAAAGAGTAAACATACGATTAAATTTACAAGTATATCACTATATGTTTAAGCTGTCAATTAAGGAACAACCGTCTTTTTTGTTTCATGGTGTGATTAAGTGATTAGCTTGCGTGATGAAGGCATTTATGCATGATATTTATACGCTTGATAATCATCATCACAACAATTTTGATTCAATGCTGCCCCATATAAAATACATGTATTGAAAATTTGTCGGTACAATGAACAAATTTTAAATGAAAGAACCCAATCTATTTTTAGTACTGAATAAATTTTGTTTTAACTTCAGCAAGTTCATCATTTTCAAAATGTTTGATCATGTACTCGACGTTAAGTGTATATAAGTTAATTAAGTTAGACTTCGGAAATGTATTCTACTATAGACACAAATTTCAATTTAAATAAGGAGCAAATTATTTATTGTTTTAACTGTATCAAAACACGTTTTTAAACTTTCATTTATTTTTCTTGTATAGAAACAAAAATTTTAATCACTGATAATTTATTTTGTTTGGGTAAATTATAAGTATTTTAAATTTATTTTAGCTAGCTTGATTTTTCAAAAAGGATTGGTTGTAGATTTATTTCTGATTTTAGAGACGATCAGATTTGTTAATATACAGATTTGTAACAATTAAATGTTTATACACATTGGCCCAATGTTGGTCCAATATATCGGGCTAACATGGGGCAAAGGAGCAAAATGACACTGGGCTAACGTCATTTGCCAACATCGGCCCAATGTTCTTGTTGACGTTTTGCCAACAATGTCGCATTCATTGGGCCAATGTTGGCGCAACGTTGGGCCAATATCTGTAGAAATAACACTCTATATTGGGCCAACGTTGGCCCAACATATCGGGCCAACATTGGTCCTATGAGCAAACTTAAATTGGGTCAATGCCATTTTCCAACATTGGCCTCTGCACTTCCCCGTGTCTGATTTACACAGATTTGTACATGATATAGTTTAAAAACTAAACGTTAATTCAACTGTGCCGAGGCAAACATATTATTAATACTTACAAAGTGGATGCAGATATGCAAGGTATCAGTCTCATTTCGCTCGCTCGTGTCAGATTAAAAATGGCGCGGATATTACAAGTAGCCCGGTTGTTGTCTACCCATGATCCTCAGTCAGATTCATGGTATATTGGGCCAACGTAGGGCCGATGCCAATCCCCAAACAAATATTTTCTCTCATGATTATAGTTTTATGATATAATGCCAACAGTTAGCCCAACATTAGCGCACTATTATACATAACCAGCTATCAATATTCCATGTTGGGCCATTGTTGGCCCAATCAAGGTAACCCAACATAGATAATAGAACCATAATGTAAGATTGGGCCAACGGTGTTCCGCTATCTGGGTTATTACAAATAAATATGCATATACACAATTTAAAAAATAGAATAAAACACTCTTTGGTGCCTGATCACTTAAGTGCAAAGTTAAAATAATGAAAATATCATATCAAAACAAAAGCAGTCATCCAATGATAAGCATGGGCATAGAAAGTCCTTTTAATTATTTCAGAATGTGCCAACCTTGTCCCAACGTAAAGCTCAGCAGCTAATTATAAAATTAACACCATCAATTAGTTGGAAGTATAATAATTGGGTCAACGTTGGCCCAATATAAATATCCCATCTTTGAAAGACCTAAACAAAATAACACTTGTGTGTATTACAAACATTGTGCCAACGTTGGGCCAACATACTACTACCAACTTGATTAAATATTTTCATTAAGGGTGTATTACAAACAATGGGCCAACGTTGGGCCAATATACTACTACCAACTTGATAAGGCACTTTCTTTAAGGGTGTAATACAAACAATGGGCCAACATACTACTGCCAACTTGATAGGACACGTTCTTTAAGGGTGTATTACAAACAATGGGCCAACGTTGGGCCAACATACTACTACCAACTTGATAGGACACGTTCTTTAAGGGTGTATTACAAACAATTGGCCAACGTTGGGCCTACATACTACTACCAACTTGATAAGGCACTTTCTTTAAGGATGTATTACAAACATTGTGCCAACGTTGGGTCAACATAGTACTACAAACTTGATAAGGCACTTTCTTTAAGGGTGTATTACAAACATTGGTCCAACGTTGGGCCAACGCCGTGATCCTTCCTTCTTTGGAAACTAAAGTGAATGTAAGTTGCTTACGTTGGACCAACGTTGGGCCAACATAGGAATTCCGTCATGGTCGAGAAGGTTGACCTGGTAACATTGGTCCAACGTTGGCCCAACGTTGTTCCCCCAACGCCAACAATACAGCCTTTAACAAATGTTGGCCCAACATAGTCATGCTATCTGGGAATTAAATTGAAACAAAAGTTTGGCGTTCGCTAAACCTTATAATCGCACGGCGATTTAAACACCAGACTGTGGAGTGAGCTGTCAGATTCAATTGCTCACAGGTGGTAATGAATTCAAATTTGTGGAGTATACACTTGCTGAAGCTGCATTTAAAAGCGATGTATTTAAGTATATTTATTCTTATTTATTCAGGTTTACTGTTGAAATTGATTCGGAATTCATTCTTGTCATGTTTTTGCACACAAGCACTGTAAGTTAATGTAAATACAAATATATTTATAATTTATGTGTATACGGTTTGCAAATAAATGTATTTCAAACTTTATTTACAATAACTTCTATAGCTCATCAAAAATACAATGAAAAACAAGTTAAATAACATCTTTGTTTCTATCTTATTCTCAACTGTCTATTACAAACACGATTGTAACAAGGAAAATAAGGTTAATAGATCAACATGCACTAATAGTATAATACATCATTCTTTAAAAGACTTCATTTGAGGTATATTATTTATTTATTAGTTGGACCAGTAATTGTATTGTTTCTAATATCAAATTATTTTGTATTTTCAGTCAGAGACTGCAAGGAAAACAAATGTTGAGACGGTAAATAATGAAATCGAAGAGCATAATGAACATGATGAAGTGTATGAAGTACGAGTAAGTACGACAAAGATCAAGATGAAGAAAACGGGAGGCGACGAAGGGACGAAGAAAGGAGCGGGAATACAACAAAAGGACAGTGATAAAAGAAGTGAGCCCTGCTTTAGAACTTTGAATTGATAATTTTTCATACTTTACCTCAATTGTCTATTTTAACATTTAATATGAAATTATGATTGATGTATATAAAATATTTTCACAGTGAACCATTAGTAATGTTTTCATTGAACATGTCTATGTATGCATTATAAATGCAGGTTGAATTGTGTATTATTTTTTTAAACAGTAATGAAATGGGTTTAAAGAATCAATTAATCAATTGCAAATGTTTCTATGTAATAACAACGTTGGCTCAACAATTTACCATTTGACTGTTGCAACCACTCTTGAAATAACGACCACTATTGAAGTAATTATATCAATAGTGGTTGAGAGTGCATTTCAATAGCAAACATAGTTAGTAACCGCTATTGAAATACAACCACTATAGAAATAATTATATCAATAGTGGTTGAGAGTGCATTTCAGTAACAAACGCAGGTAATTAACACTATTGAAATACAACCACTACTGAAATAATTATATCAATAATGGTTGAGAGTGCAATTCAATAACAAACGTAGGTAATTACCACTATTGAAATACGACCACTATTGAAATAATTATTTTAATAGTGGGTGAGAGTGAATTTCAATAACAAACATAAGTTGCAACCACTAAGTTGTAATGCCAAATATCAAACACTACCGTCGTTCTCATTGTCAATTATTCTGTCTCTTTCTAACGGCACCTTTTACACTATTTCAAAACCTTATTAGTGACCATTTAAAAAAATGTGAACGGAAACACAATTCTCCCTTTATATATATTCTATTAGAAAGATTTATCACCTCATATTACATTACATTAGCGGGAGTCATATTGAATAAATCTAAAGTCTTTTCAAATCATTATACACATCCTTTGGTTATTTAACATGCGCATTAAAATCTAGGGGGCTTCAGGTAAGCAACAACCGACAAACATGGCTGCAAGTGCAAAAGAATATTCAATGTTCTCTCCCAAGGAACACATTGAAATGTGTAAATCTCATGACTTACGAATTGATATGTTATGTGAGGACTGTGATGAATTTATTTGTGGTAAATGTGCCAAAACAAATCACAGAGATCATGACTGGAACACTCTACCCACGGCAGCCACCGAAAGGAGGAAAGGTTTGCTTAATTTTTTGAAGAAGATCACGAAAGAAGATCTGTCTTGGATTGACGAGAAGATAGAAAAGCTGTCAAAACAGATCACAGCAAATAAAGAACTGTGTGACTCTGAGATTGAAAAGCTGCAGAAGCATGTCGATGAGATAATATCCAGGCTTAAAGAAATCCTAAAGGGCATGAGAAAACATTGAGAGACAATTTGGAAATGGAAAATGATCAACTGCACCATGTGAAATCTGAATTAGAGAAGAAAAAGAGAGGTATTGTTAAAACGGTGGAATTCATGGAGGAGAACAACAGCATTATGTCAGATTACAGCTTAATTGACAACCACAGTGAACTGACAAAAATGGTTGACTTTGATTTAAAGGGCCATACCACAAATTGTGAATATTCAGTGAGATTCACTAGAGGTGAAATCAAAGATCAACTACTTGAGGCCTTGGTTGGAAGGACTTGGGATTTAGATGATATTGAAATGACTCAAAAACACTCATTTCAATACGGAGAAAAATTCATATTTGTTTTGGAGACAATTAGTGAAGATCAATGTTACATAAGAGAAGGGACATCAGAATATATAGAAAAAGTTAACAATGAGGGTGCAAAAAAACAAATACTTCGAATCGCTGGTAATGACATATGTGTCACTAAAAACAGTAATGTTTATTTTGCTGATTTTAATAAGAAGTGCATCAGCTGTCTGTCGTCATCAGGATCTGCCTCTACAGTTATCAGTACACTTCCATTCGTACCAATTGGAATCTGTCAGTCAGTGGACGGTGGACTACTGGTCTCCCTGAGAGAAAGGGAATTAGATCTTTACAAACTAGAGTCACACAGCAGACGTCTGGTGAGACACATCACAGTGACTGGTGACGTCATCCATGAGTATGAGTACCAGGAGGACGGTCACACCAGGCTGTTTACATTGCCATACAGAATAACACAGAACAGTAACAGTGGTATATGTGTTGTGAACCGTACAAATGAACATGTAGGTGATCTAGTAGTTATGACTTCCTCCGGTTGTATAACGTCTGTGTACCGTGGACAGAACCTGAAAAATAAATTTAGTCCATTTGATGTAGAGTGTGACTCCCTCTGTAACATCCTTGTTACGGATATTTACAACAAACAGATCCATCTGCTGAGTCCTGATGGGAATTTCCTTAAGTTTTTACTGTCAGACAATGAAGTGAACTGTCCATACACTTTATCACTTTACAAGTCTACATTGTGGGTGGGACATTGGGAAGGACTTGTCAAAGTGTTTAAATACAGAGTGTAAATAATAGCATACTTTTTATCTGAAATCATTAATCTAGAATTACGTACGTTTTATTAAGCAATATGTATCATCAAAAATTAATTTGATACATAGTTCCACAAGGTTCTCATGTATTGTTTTCATCAAACATGTAAAATGGGAAAGTTAGAAGGTTTACAGGTTAATTTACTGTGTATGAACTGCACATCTGAATTGCTTAAAATAGGTTTTCATTTCTTTTATGCTTTCTTGAGTCATGTTAATATTAATTGAACCTACACGTTTAAACAGAATTTTCATTTGAATAGTTTAGATTCGTTATACATCTGTTTTGTATTCATTTTAGTTATTATTAGTTAACATATTTGTGAAAGTCAAAATAAAAAGCACGGAAATTAATGGTGTACCAATCGCTGTATAGGGACCTCATAATTGGAAACATAACTCCTTTGGTATTGAAACACCCCTTTTATGATATAATCCTTTGGATTATTTCAAACTTTCTTTTTTTTTACCTCTCATGGGTGTCTTGGTCAGTCCATACTCTGATGACTCTCTTTTATACCACATTGGGATACTATTTGATAGCTGTAATATTTTGACTCTTCTTTCCATTAACGTTAAACCAGATAGGTGGTTCATATACTGAAGCCTCCTAAGTTTGAACTCTCTTCTCTTTAATATATATATATATATATATATATATATATATATATATATATATATATATATATATATATATATATATATATATATATATATATATATATATTATATATTATATATATATATATATATATATATATATATATATATATATATATATATATATATATATATATATATATATATATATGTATGTATATAAGTTTAACTAGATAATCAAGTTTTTAAATAAATTGTATTTAGAATTCTGAACTACCCTCCAAACAATAAACTATATGAATGAGAGTTTTGATTTTTCTTAGACTCAATGTTTAAAAAAAAATTCATGTTTGCTATCTTGTATATAAATGAAAATTATGCATTTCAATGTGAACTCCGTGAATATTCCAACGCTCATGCGATACTTTTTCTTCAGTTGTACATGATGAGCTACATTCATTGCTTTTTTCAGTTGATTTTTTTAGATACACAAAAAGTCACATCAAACAGGTCCACAATTGCTTTTTTTAATTTATAAAGGATATGGAGATAACGAACAATTTTCAATCTCAAAGTCCATAAAACAATACAAAATTAGAGTAGAGCAAACACGGACCCCGAAACATCAGAGGTGGGATCAGGTGCCATGGAGGAGTGAGCATCCCCTGCTGACCGGTCACACCCGCCGTGTGCTCATTGTCATGATCAGGAAATAACGGAATAAATTCGTCGTCAATTCAGTGTATAAATAATGGACTAACAATTGGTATGAAAAACGTCAGTCATTATTTGACTCAATGATAAATTGTATTTGTTAACAAGGTCATTGTATCGACCACAGAATTTACGAAATGATGACTTTAAACGAGACTGCGGATATTCTTGTTTCATCAATTTGCTTGTCAATAATTTACCTCGTTTTAAAAATTGTTCATACGTGGATCATGCTCTTGCGTATCGAATCAACTGAGATATATATACTTCGTATGCAGGTGATGAAGGTATATTGCTGCATAAGTAAGGGAAGTTTACGATATAAAAGTTAAAGTCATCATGTTTATCATATAGCTTGGTTGTTAGATTAGCATTAGTGTCTTTTTCAAGTAAAATATCCAAGTATGAAACAGAAGTGTCGGACTCTGTGGTATCTTTTATATGATAAATATATACATAAAGCGAATAAACTTTCAGCACTATACAGAATCTCGGTTTCTGATATTGGCCTACTTGAATATTTAAGAAATGTTTCCGGGAACTCGAGTAACCATATTCCTATTTTGATTACAATATTTCATGTTTCTTATAGCTACGATGTTAAAGTCTTGCATATCAAAACATGAAAGTTAAACTCTCAAAAAGATCTCCCGTTCTTTAAAATTAATTCTAATATCTTCACTTCATATCCAAAAAGTAGACATATTTTCAAACCTATAAATTTAAAATATCTATGATGAGTGGTCATTTAATTTTTATCCCCTTGCAATGGAGTTGGAGGATATAGTAACACGTGCACGCTCGTGTGTGTTTGTGTATGTGTTTGAGAGGGTGTGTGAGAGAATTTTTGTGTTTGTTAGTTTGCTCTGTGAAAAATGGAGGCGACGAAATCGATGTCGTTCTTTGCGAGAGGATGTACGGCTTAATGGTTCCCTGCTTAAAGTTGACACATAAGTAGATTCGTTAGAGATAATGGCGATCTAATGTAGGTCATCAGGTCAATAATAAGCTACTGTCTGCAGTGTAATTTTTGCACTTTTTAAATATTTTTGCCAACTCTTTTGCTCTTTTTCAATTCGTGTATGTGAATTAATAAACAATATCAGAAGATTGTATGTGCAAAATAACAACCACTAGTATCTTGGCTAGAAATAATTGAACAGAAATAAAGACTGGTGGTGACAGACAGCTCATGGATTTGTAACTCTAGTCAGTAAAATAAGCATCATTCGTATGAGTCACACATAGATCATTTGAAGAGATTATGAATTTACTTTGTTCTGCACCTACGTTGTTGACTTTTTCTGTATATTCTGATATATGATCCATCATGTTACATTTGACTTCACTGAATGTCTCCATCACGTTTACATTATTTCCATATTGTAAAGAATTCATTTGAGTCAAACCAACATCATCTAGATGTAAAGTTCCCCAAATCAAAGACTTAAATAAGTCATAATTGATTCACCTCTAATGAACCTCACTGAATGTTCACAGTTTGTCGTATGAACATCCAGTTCAAATAAAATTTCCTCAGTTCTCTGTGGTTGTCAATCAAGCTGTATTCTGACATGGTGCCGTTGTTTTCCAACATAAATTCTACTGTTTCAACAATTCCTCTTTTTTCTTCTCTAACTTGGATTTCACATGGCTCGTATAAAACGTCACCATAATGATTCTGTAACTTTTAATCTCAAAATGTTAAAGTTCTTCATTTTCTCTGATCTGTTTTGAAATCTTCTCTATCTCCCTAACAATTCCAGGCAGATCCTCTTCCTTGATGTTTTTCAGGAATTTAGGAAAACCTCTCCTCATTTGAGTGGCTTTCATTATGTAATTTTCCAGTCATGATCTCTATGATTTGTTTTTGGCACACTTAGCACAAATAATTTATCACAATCCTCACACAATATATCAATATGTAGTTCATGGGACTCACATATAACTGGATGTGTGCTAGAGGAGACACTAGTGAATATTCTTTAGAGTTGACATGCAAGTCTAACAAATTATTATTCATTACTTTTTTAAGGGAACATTTTAGCTCTTTGTACAACTTTAGGAATTAACCTGTAGTGTTCGAAAACTAGTCCCATTGGTCATGCCAAAAAAAAGCAATCATCAACTACGTTTAATTTATCATTTCTGATTTAATGTATGGGCTGAATGTACTTCATAGCAAATAAGTTGAAGCAAATTTTAAGAGTAATTCCTGCTATGCAAATGTGAATAAAATCTTTTTTTTTCTTCAGCATATTTCCCCAATGACAAAATTCTTTTCAACTTTTATATTTTTTTCTCGAGTAAATGGAATATTTTTTTTATATATACTTTATTCTGCCAATGATACTTTATAGCAAGTTTGTTCAATATTTTTCCATGCAGTACATTTGGCTTTGAAGAGAAAATAAAATGTAAAAAAGGTCTACGCATGTATGGAAAACTGGTAAAGATACCTGTAGAATTATAATATGAAAGATAATAGCAATTTTAACGTAATTTTAATTTTAAGCCATCCTTTTCTCGCCTGAATAGATATGTTTTACAATTATTTTGCTTTTGGAGAAGACATCAGCTGGTCACTGGAAGATGAACGATCTATGATTTCACTCTGTTTGTCTCCTTTCGTATCAAGAGACAGAATGTACACTTGATGTGACTTTTTACAGGAGTGTTTTCGAAGGAGATTAACAAACAACGAAATTGTCACAATAATGATTATTGATATAATCATTGCAAAAGTTCTGAAGGGAAATATTTGTCCTGTTTCGACATTGTAGAATGGATACTCAATAAATGGGCTCCAGTCTAATAGGACTTCCCCTGCCCCTATTCTAAGAATTGTTCCTACGAGGAAACCTGGAATGGCTCCATAAACATTGGTCCACTTTATGAATACAGCACAGAAAAGCTGGGGTAATACAATTACAAAAACAATGTCTGCCGCCAAAACGAATAATCCGTACACAATGGGTACAAAAAGGGAGACGAGAGTAGCCATTACCCCCACACAGAATATAGAGATGGTTTGTACCCATACCGATTCTGTGTCACCAGCCTACAAAACAAATGGTGCTGTAAACTATCTGTTTATCTATAAGACATCTGATATCTAAAACTGAATGTAGGTAAATTATTTTTTCTACTGTTAAGACCTTTTTTCTGAGAATCTTCTTGTAGATGTTGTTGGTAAACATGGAACTGGAGCCAAGGATAGAGCTATCCATTGACGACATCACTGCCGCGGAGACAGCACCCAATGCTGAATAAGTCATGTAAAATTAATATATAAATATTATTAATATAATTATATTTTTCTTTACTTTCACCTGGATAAATGAAAATTATTTCTTAATAAATTGTATGAAGTCAAAATGCCATTTCTGTCTACTTAGTATTTTGCACTGCAATACTTTTTAAAATTATTTGCATTCTATAATAAATTTTTTCTGGAGATTGGGGATCAATATAATAGTTCAAGCTGATACTGATATGAGTAAACAAAGAATCATGAATTATTTGCTGTTTTCAAGGTGAAATGACCCTCCAGTTATACGATAATATTATAAGAAAATGTTTTCCTTACATAATTTGCAGAATTTTAAAATATGTCTCCATTATATCCTTTAGGGTAAAATTAATAATAATTTTCTTTATTTTCTTTCTATTTACATTGAATGAACTTGATTATGATTACAAGAAGATTCTTCTCTGATGAGCTAAGAGTCACTTTCTCAGCGCAAAAACATACCCAAGACAGCCACCCAGCTAGGGGTGAACTCATGCAGAACATACGGTAGAGTCATGCTGGACTGATTCAGAGCCATGGGAGAAAATTTTAACGTCGTATTGGTCCAGTCTACAAACAGCATAATACCATAAAGGAACAACATCAAAACACTCACACACTGTACGTATATATACTGCAGTGACTAAATCTCATTTCAGTATTATCTCGTGGAACTTCTCAACATTTTCAAAAATTGGGTTAAATTTTAATTTAGTGACTTAATATCAATACAAAACTTACAACATACGAACTGGATCTTTTAAATTGACATTCTATGTTTCTTACATCAATAATATTTAGTGGTAATATCATTTAAAATATACAATATGATAATGAGTTAATGTGCTTCTTTTTATAGGCACCACACAGAAATGTTGTTTTTTAAATAACTTTTTTACATTTATAGGGACAGTAAATGAGATATTTACCCGCACTGGTTGCCACAGCCCCTATAAGAACAGAAGGAACAGCTAAGATAATGGCACTAAAGGCCCCGGCTATAGAGAGAATGTGGGCGTGTCTACCGCTTCTGACTGACAGCACTTTCTGAAAATAGGACTGCCAAGGAATTGTCCCAAAAATCTACAATAAATGCTTTAATTTGTAACTTTATATATTTTCCAATCAGGAAATTCATCAAAATGACATCGTAGTTTAATACTTTTATATTGTACTAGTCAGTTAAGGTAAGTCTGATCTACCCTACTTGTACTGGAACGGAACCATAACTTCATAAAAATCCTTATTAATTGCTGTCTAGCAAGTGCTCTACATTAAAATTATCTTAACTCCTTACAAAAATATCAACTGCTTTAAATTTCAAACACATTGCGCTATAGAATAGTCTACAAGTTGTGAAAATCAGATGTATCCATTTAAAAAAAAACTCAGAAAAACTTTGAGAAATTAACTTTATTAAACATCATTAAATTTTCAAATCGTTAGCATCAAAATTTACCACTTTTCTACACTTTACACATAAAGTCCACACGATAAAAAGACTTTTTGATATTGAAGACAAATGTTTCTTCAACAAAAACAGAATAAAAAATTTCATATCTTTTGAATGGCCATCAGCAAAATATTCCCTTTAAAAACCGCACTGTCCTCAATTGTCCTTAACTGATATTAAAAGGATGCTGAAGTTCCTTATTAACAAGATATATATTTGATTTGAAGACAAAGTTTTCATTAACTGTTGGACTTCTGACGGACACTTATTTTGCTCCTTTGTTAGTTGACCTATTTTTGATACTTATGAAGAATTTCTTCGTGAAAAGAGGAAAACACCTATTGTCGCTTCACATTCTACTTTAAGATATACATGATTTTTAACAATTAAAATTGTTATTTTAATTTATATGTTAAATCGATATATATATACCAGTGAACTTGAAATATTAAAAACGACATAGTCTGCTACATCTATTTCAAATTTAAATGTTCTAGCGACAATAGATTATAAAGGCCAGCAAAAACTAAATTGCATGTCAAACAAAATTTAAGCTTTTTCATCAATTTCCCTTATTTATGTAGTGATTTTCATGCTTATTATTTGCTTTAAGGTGTTAATATATCCCAAATTATTCACTATTCAAGACCTATCTGATCACTAAATAGAGCTTACAGTGGGTTTGTCCAGTCAGGAGGGGATGGTCACTCTTCTAAGACACCTGATCTCACCTCTTGAATTTCCAAGGGTCTGGGTTTTATACTCTCTTTACATAATTGAATTGTTTGATGATAATATTTTTCCTGATCGGTCACTGTTCGATTTCTTCAGCTTGTAATATTTTAAATAAGTCACATAAAACCCTGGATAATCCCTGTATTTCATTCAAAAAGGGTAATGAATTGACTCCTCAAATAAGTCTTTTCTTGTATAGTTAAATTTAAACCATTACCATTGCAATGAAAAGGTCAATCCAAGGACTTGTCATTCCGACATCAAACTGTCCAATCCATATATCTGCAGTATCAGAAATGCTCCCTACTTTGTCGTTGGTCAGGATAAAAGGTAGACTTAAAGCCTACAAAAAAATTAATTTTTACTTCAAATAACTTGTCTTATTCAAAAAGTTGATAAGTGTGGGATTAGACTTGCATCATATATTTCGAAAAATTCGTCAAAATGTCTTAATAAATACATATAATACAGTTATAATGAAGATGAGTTGAACAATGTCCGTGTACGCGACAGAGACCATTTGACCAAACATGGTGTAACAGACGGTAGCAGCAGAAGAACTCAATATGGCGATACTTAGAGGTAGGTCCACAATTACACTGAGACTTGTTCCTGTCAACAAATGTTAATATATAGATCTGTCTCTCTTTCTTTCGTTTGTGTGAGAGAATGTCACAGTGTGAGGGTGTGTATTCAGTGTATGAAGAATAAGAGAATATGTATGAGGAATGTGAGCTTGGGTTATCACAAATGAAACATATCACAATGGTCTTTGAGTGAATATACATGTAACTCACCTAACGCTACAAGAATAGAGGCTGTCCAGAAAACATCTCCACAGAGGGTGGCTATATAAACAAGAACCACAATAACATCCCCCGATTTCTCTTGGATTGGGTCCAACATGGTCAGAAATCGCCGTTCTCTCATTGGACGAGCAAATACAATACCTCCAGTAAATGGTTTTCACAAAAAATTATACTTTATTATAAAAAAGTAACTAAATGCGTCTACTTAATGATTTCATCTCTACACGTCCCTTCTAATGAAGAAATAGTATTCTAGAAATCTGGTTCTTTGGGTTTGATCTTTTACAAAGAAATTTGCTAACACAGAAATACTTAAAAAGATTTCTACAAAGGAAAAATTAGTTTCTGTTCCCATTTAATAGGAATCTAGCCTGTCAAATACGTTGATACGGTTGGAGAGGCCATAAAATCTACCTTATTGTACGAGAGTCATTCAATAAGTAATGCAACATACGGTATGTCATAATAAATGTTGAGGCATTTAATTTTTTTACTAAAGAGGTCCTTAAGACAGAAAACCCCATGAATTGTCCCATTGTCTTCGCAAAGAAGTTTCACTTTTCAAGTAAGCATGGTCACTACACTGCGCGGAAAACTGTTTATAAATTAAATCTGCCAAGAAAATGAAATAACAGTCTATGTGAAAACAGTACTTTTTAAATAAATCGACGAAGAACTCATACTTAAGATATGAATTTATATGTAGAAAAAAAATTATCTTTAATGCTGTATACTTTTCAGATGAATAGTACTATAACTCCGAAGGAAAAAAAAGAAGAGCTTAAATATTACAATCAATCTGGCCGATTGAAATGTTGGGGGACACCATTAAATGATGATATCGATGCTATGTGCCAGATGGTTTCTGAAAATGCTTAATTTACAAGGAAACACATCGTTAAAATACTTAACATTAAAACATCACAGTATTTTGTAGAATTTTGACAATGAAAAAAATTAACAAGATTTCTTTCAGATATGTGCCTTATTTTCTTTCAAATGCTTTAGAGAGAATATGCGGTGAATGTAACAACGGTCTGTTTGAAAAAAAAATATGAATAGAATATATGCATGATATAAACTTCCTTGATAAATGACAAAATATAGGTGCACTTTTTTACAGCCGAAAGATAAGATTAATAATTCTTAAAAAATGTGGAATCAAAGAAAAGGTGACATTATATTATGATAAATAGAAGCAACTGCGCCAAATATGTTTTATAAGCTTTCATGTATTTAGAGAGATCCATTAGAACAAGTACATATATCCAATACGTTCTATTTCCACTGTTGAAGAGTTATAGTTCTTAGTGCGCTCTTTTGTGGAAAAGTCGGAGAATGTACAAATCTCGCGGGATTTCTGGGACAAACGTAACATAAACATGTAAACAACATGTTGAATGTAGATGAACAAATACTAATAAAATGCATATTATGAAATATTTTATTGTTTTGGACTTTATTTAAATCAAGAGTAGAGATGACAAGGAAATTAATTTACATCTATTGGTGATGGTATGTATCTATTTATCGTAATGGTACATTTGAAGACAATACACTTACCTCGGAAATGTCGTATTTTTTTTATTAATGGACGATAAAGTTAGGGTTTTTGCTCTCTTTCATATGTCTTTTAGTTCTTCTATTCTTTGGTTAGAATGACAAATGCACTAAACATTTAAAATTGAATTGAGACTGGCATATTTTGTATTATCCGCAACGCCATGCTGTCCCAGTCAGACGACCAAACGCGTCTCTAAATCTGAAGAGTTCACTAATGGAAATACAACGTATTGAAGGACTAGCAATATTAACTTTTGTGTTCGAATTTGACCAAGTAAAGTAAAGCAGATTTCTTGCAAGGGTTGTGCAACTTACGTTAACTAAGGTATTTTTCCTGTGCCTGCATAAGAATGCAATTGCACATATCCTTAAAGAAATAAAGTTTTGGAAGAAAATAAAGCGAACAGAATTTTCCCTTCGGTCATATTAGATAGATCTAAGACAATGTGAGAACTTCTTATTCCCAAAACACATGAAAACAATCAAAGGAAGATGGTACAATGCTAGATATGTCATGGAAAGTGATACTCGTCAGTGCCTTTGGGGCATCCCTAAAGATGTGTATGCTGAGGTGTACTTTGCATGGATACAAAGACATAATACATGTGTAAAGGGCAAGATGGAATGTCTAGAATGATTGAACCTATTAAGAATATGTATTATGTACTTTTTCATATTTGTAGATGACATGTTGCATTATTTATTGAACGACCCTCGTAAAAGCAAGGAAAGTTGTCTTTTTCTTGAAAAATAGAGACAATTGAATAAGGAAAAAAAATATTTTACCAGTGATTAATCCAATAAAAATTCCAAATGGCGCCAATGTCCACACCATACCGGAGAATGCAATAGATTCGGCTGTCCCGTTTATGAATCCTCCTCCCACTATTGTTGCTAACAATACAAAGTGTTAAATTAGTTATCTTGTCGTTACATTTAGAGATGAAACATACACGTACATATGTGCAATTCATACAGAAGAGGAAATCAAACATTATTTCTAATGATTAGAAAATTCATTTCAAAATACTTATCATATTTAATACATTTTTTTTCACCACAAAATTGATATATATAAAAAGATTTACCTTTACTATTACATTAAAACCATATTTATTATATATTGATATAAGAGGCATTATGAAAAGTAAACAAATAAAATACGTTAAATTTGTGCAATCTGTAAATTAATACTAGTTAGAAATAAATCAGATATAGGTAGAGCAGCAATGAAAACGTGAATATTCTCTTTCGGAATAAATTACATGCCTATCTATTTTTCTATTGCCAATAATATCTTTGATATAGCTTTGAAACTAGTATTTTTTAAATCGTGCGAAAAATAAAGTATTTTATTGGTAGGCAGAAGTGTTAGTAAATATTGCAAAATCACATTATGTGGGTCAATGCTTCGGAAGAAAATATAAGTACTGACTTGAGAGGATTTGATATCGTGGTAGAATTTTAAGCAGTTTGCAGTAATATTTAATATAAAAATTCAAAATATATTTTGAATAAAAAAAGATGTAAACTTGTGGATATCTTGATATTTTTAAAGTATAAAAATTAAACCCCGGCGAAATATAGCATGCCTTTTTCTCCTTAATAAATAGTTTTCATTCACCGTCTCAGGTGCAGTAGAAATATTTTTGCAAGCACATTCAATTTGACCACATAGACAAGTAAATATACGTAAGACTTGTTTAAACAGGCATGCATATTTCTACCTGTAATGATCACATTTGATGTTTTCCCTCAATCTAACTGTAGGAAGTGTTGTTCCTTATATTTATGCATATAATGAAATTAGGTATAGCTACCAAGGTATTCATTTGTTTATTTTAAGCGTTAACTAATCTCTACAGTTAAAATAAAGAAACCTACATTTGGAAATTATTATGAATGTATCGTTGACAGGAACAATTGTCAATGCAATATTGTGCAGAGTTACCTGTCATAGTAAATATTCCGACGATAACATTAATGTCCCTCCCCGCCACGACTGCCTCCTCCATTCTGGACACCCCATCTGGTTTCTTCTTTAATTTCCCGGCCAGAATCCCCACAATAATAATGATAAGGTAAAACACAAGTAGTACCACCAAACCTAGAACATTAATCGCCATGTTTATCTCCAGCCAGCAAAGGTGAGATTTAAGGACAGATGATACAAACAAATGTTTTCTTTGAAAATTAGGTGAATCAGGTGAATTTTATTAGGAAAAGCTAAATGGTTAAAATCAGCCTATGTGATATTGCCATTTTTTTGGTGTGTGTATATTACACTTTTAACGCCAGGATAACATATTCTGAAATTTATTTTCACCTGTAAACCTTTATGATGTGATTTATTTTTATTGCTAATATTTTCAGATTAGGAAAAAAAAAGAACTCCACATTTCTAAACTTGTGACATGATATTATATCTTTTTCAAAGAAAAAATTTGTTTGTATCATCTGTCCTTAAAGAATTTGGATTTATCTACTGCTTGTCCAAATATACAAATTGATTTGTAAAGACAAAAAGGTGTTATGTAACTTTACATTAGATTTGTCTTTATTATAATTTTTTATTTTCTGATAACATTCACAAACAATTTTTCAGCTTTCTAGGTCATAGTTTTTGCACTTAATTTTACAGCAGAGTATTCCGTCAACCAAATAAATAAATAGAATTACAACTTTGCTGTTTTCATTTGTACTTAACATGCTAAATGTACAAAAAAGACCTTATAATTTGCACACTCCTCCTACGGAAGCCATTTAAAGTCTTCATAAATATCACTGTATAAAAAATATTATAATATCACAGAAAATACAGCAATATGTGACTCAGAGATTAAAAAGCTACATCTAGAAGCATTGTAATAATTTAATGGACATTATTCATGTTCTTTTCAAAAACGCATTAATTATTTTAGTTAAACATTCAACAGCAATCAGTAAAGTTTCACTTCTGTCAGTCAATGGATGGAGAACTGCTGGTCACCTTGACATACAAGATATCAGGTTCCATAAATTTCCATTAAATCCATTACATAAATTTCAGTAATTCGTAGTAAGTTCACCTTTGATATCAGGCTCACATCTACAAAAGGAACATTAAGTGGAAATGAGAATTGAGATCAAAAGTGAGGTTTTCTAATTTTTATGACCCCGGAGCATGTTCATGTCATACAGCAGACGACTGGTGTGACACATCACAGTGACAGGTGACACATCCGTGAGTTTCACACATAAACTGCATCTAATACTTGTTTACGAAATATTACAAATTTGGTACATAGGCAAACTTGAGATTTATATTTTCGGAAACAAAATGTGCTGTAATAGCAAAATAAATTTTCATAGAAATAAGGAAATTCGAAAATTGTCATGTTTTCTTACCTCTCTGTGACATCTGCATGTGTATTCCAAAACTTAAAACCATTATGCTCAACTTGTGGCAGGGATGGCAACAGGTTTTAAATGATAAATTGTTCTATATCATTATTCTAAAGAACACACAAAATCGAGAGTCAAAAGTGGGGCTTACCCTATCTTGACCTTTATGTTAACATGCTATTATAAATTAATTCTTAATCAAAATATTCTATTTTCTATTTAGTCGTAGCACACACCTGTTTACATTTCATTTCATAAATAGGTGTAATATTGAATAAATTGAAAGTCTGTCTTTAATTAAATTAAATCCTTATTGTAAATGAGAAATCGTTGATAATAATGAAATATATATTGCATTGCATACATTGTAATAAACACTTTGCACTATGAACTATGAACTAAATAAACACTAAAATAAAACTGCAACCAGCCCATTGAACATTTTTTTAATTAAATATTTTTATTAACATATTTTACACATAAAGAAGATTTTTTTGTGTTTAAAGGTTGTATATACAAATTTATGTACTAATTTTATCTGGTAAATTTGATTAATACTTTAAACAAATATCAGTAATGATCATGATTATTTTGTATTCATTAAATACTCTACAAAATTTTTCTTCTTATTCATTATAAATTTGGCAGTATAATTTAATTATAAGAAGTGTTTTCCAACTTCGACAGAGGAGCTTGAACAGAAAGCGCATGTATTTGTATATAATGTGTTTCTATAAATAGGAAGAACAAGCTGTGCTAATGCTGAACCTTCTTGTTTTGAAATATTTGAAGTAATCAACAAAATAAACATGCGGTTCTGTTTGACAAATAGATTTATAGAAAATATATAGGTGTCCTTCATTTTGAGAGATCATTATGCATGTATCTGTGTATTTTAACTTTTCAGTCTATTTCAGCGTATTTACAAATTTTTGCACTCAGAATCTGTAAAGATCCATGATTATCTAATATGCAAACTTAAATCTAGAGCACTGGTAGGGCTTTGGGTAAAAAGCTGCGTGGAGTGGAGTGGTAATGAAGAGTCATGGAGTGGAGTCTGTATTGTACGGAATGTTTGTGTGAATACAATCCCTCATGCAATATTCTTTTGGATGTGTATATAGTGAATGAAGCAAGGAATAAATATAAAGGAAGAAATCCATGAAAGCCAAAATCTAATAGTCTTCAAATATTACACAGAGAATCACATAGAAATGTGTTTAACCAAGACTGGAAAAAAGATTAAAAACTAAACATTGATATATGACCCTGTACTCCTATCCAAAACAGACAAACCTAGTATAGAAGTGTTCATAGCTTTAACGTCAACAAATGCAATGCTGAAATGGTCACATAAACTGAGATATAAAGGTACATAATTATTTTCAATTTCCATTTATTATGTATGTTATGTTTTAGAAATAAATTAGAAATGCTGTATAAAATGTTCCGCCTGGAATATACACTGTCAATAGAGGCACTCTTGGAGATGGATTTCGGGCGTCAGTTTGTCTCAATGCATATAGGGTGAAACGTAGGTTCTGAGTGTTAACCAAGAAGAAGCCAAGCGGAATTGAGGAGGACTTTGAGTTGAAAAATGCAAATGAGCTACTCCTGAAAAAATGATTGACGCCTGGAAACTAAATTGACGCATACAGCAGAATTACGCCTTGAAAGTCATTATTGTTATATAATACTAGTTGACCTAAAACCTATATATATCCAACATAGCAAGAATAAGAATTTACAGTACCTGAGAATGCTTCTATATCAATTTTTATTTAAGGCCTAAAACCTAAAAACCGTAGGAAAAAGCCTGATATTAAAAATAATTTGGTACTATGATAATTAAATCCCTAGTGTATTTGTTTTTTCTACTTTTATTTTAGATATAAAAACTGTCAACACCTCTTTCTACTGTTTGTTTGTTTGGGATAGGAGCACAGAGTCATATTACTTATAGTCTTTATCAATTGCCGGTATATGAAAAAAATGACCCCGTGTGTGACTTTTAAAGTCCATTAGCTTTTTGTCTGCATTAACTTTATTTCCTGTTTCATTTTTAAAAAAAATGATGTTGCAAGAGAGATCTATCGTAAGGAAACTGTTTTTAAATTCCAACTCCATATCAGTCCACTTTACTCCACCCCAATCCACTCAGTATTTTTTTTATCCCAAGCCCACTGATAGACAACACCTGAAAAACATGGCTGCTAGTTCAAAAAAGTATCAATTAGGCTCTCCTCAAGAGCACATTGTGATATGTAATCCCATGATTTACCTATTGATGTTATATGTGAGGACTGTGATGAATTTATTTGTGGTAAATGTGCCAAGACAGACCACACAGATCACGAATGGAGCACTATACCCACGGCAGCCAACCAAAGGAGGAGAGGTCTACTTAAATTTCTTAAAAAGATCAAGGAAGAGGATCTCCCTGTGATTGATGAGAAGATAGAAAAGATTCCACAACAGATCATAGAAAATAAAGAACTGTGTGAAACTGAGATTAAAAAGCTTCAAAAACATTACGATGAGACACTGAACAGGCTATTCGAAATCAGAAAATGCCACGGAAAAACACTGAGAGGCAATTTGGTTAAAAAGAATGATCAACTAAATTGTATGAAATATGAATTAGAGAAGAAGAAGAGAGGCATTGTTGACAGAGTGGAATTCATGGAGGAAAACAACAGCACCATGTCAGATTACAGTTTCATTGATAACTACAGAGAACTGACAAAAATGCTGTCTGAATTGGAGTTTCATACAAAAAACTGTAAACATTCAGTGAGGTTCAGTAGAGGTGAAATCAATGTTGGCTTACTTGAGTCTTTGTTAGGAAAAACTTGGGATATAGATAATATTGATGTGACTCATAAAAAATCATTTCAATATGGTGATAAAGCAATATCTGCTTTGGAGACTTTCACTAAAAATCAATGCTACATTTGTGAACATCAGTCTAAAATTATAGAAAAAGTAAACATGGAAGGTACCAAAAAACATAGATTTAGTGTCAACTCGCCTACTTATGACATGTGTGTGACTGATTACGGTGATGTTTATTTCACTGACTATTGTAACAAGTCAATCAGCTGTCTGTCACCATCAGGATCTGTGTCTACAGTCGTCAGTACAGATCCACTGGAACCAGGAGGAATCTGTCAGTCTGTGGGCGGTGGACTACTGGTCACCTTAAGTAGCAAGGAAGCAGATCCTTTCAAATTACAGTCACACAGTAGACGTGTGGTGAGACACATCACAGTGACAGGTGACGTCATTCATGAGTATGAGTACCAGGAGGACGGTCACACCAGACTGTTTACATATCCAGTTAGAGTCATACAGAATAGTGACTTTGATATCTGTGTTGTGAACAGTACAAGTCTGACTACAGGTGATCTGGTTATTATGTCTCCCTTTGGTCGTGTGAAATTGATATACCGTGGGCAGAACCTGACAGAGAAATTTTGTCCAGTTGATATAGTGTGTGACTCTCTCTGTAACATCCTTGTTACCGACTTATTAAACAAACAGATCCATCTGCTGAGCTTTGACTGTGAGTTTTTAAAATTCTTACTGACAGAGAATGAAGTGAACTCTCCATACTCACTTTCTCTATACGAGTCTACTCTGTGGATAGGATACTTGGAAGGACTTGTTAAAGTGTATCAATTCAAAGTGTAGAATGCAACAATATCAAAAATATTAATTTGATTCATTAATATGACACTAGAATAGCATAATGAAATTATAATTCATAAAAATCATCAAAATTCGTTTTTGTAGATACATTTATATACAAAGTTTTCTTATTTTGTTATCATGCAACCAAAATTTGTAATTCACAGATTTGTTAACTGTGGATATGTTCAATTGAAATATGTTCTATATGTACGAGGGTTGTTCAAAAAGTTCGTGGACTAGCGCCATAAAATTTAAACCACTTAAGATACATCAATGATTTTTTTTTAACATTTAATAAGCTTCATCTTTTTTATTCATGTAATACACTATACATCATTAATTATCTTTTTAAATAAATTGTTGAATTATTTTAAAGCAATGGTTTGTGAAGGCGGCGCAACCTTGAAGATTACATTTTTTTTCTACCTAATCGTAACAGAGAAAGAAAAATTATATAAGCATTTGTCATCCAAAAATCCCGTTATTTCACCCCTGTGGTATTACAATATTATACCGAACAATTTGCAATTTTAGTCCCATTCTGTTAGTTCTATGAAATTTCATCGTATATTTTATATGAATCGTCCAAACAATTTATGAGTTATATTTACCCAGCAGTCCCAGCTGTCCCTGGGACTGCTTTGTTCACTCATGTGTGAAAGAGGTTCTGAGTGACACGATAGCTCCGCCCCTTGTGTATTCTGAATTATCTGACTCCCTGTTGTTTTGTTAACTTGCAGCAGAGAGGAGTTTAAACTATTACTAAAACAGCAAAGAGTTCTTACAATCTTTTAGTAACTAGAGATTACATGAACATCACATTTTAAAGTGATTTTTTTCTAAGAATGAAATATACAAACACATTTAAAAGACTCTTGTTATCTAGTATTTAATTGGAAATTAAATGATTTGTGTTATTTGATATTTTCAGGGACTGTATATTTACACAAATGTAGTTTAGATTTTAAAAATAAAACTGTTAGATAGGGAAGTCAGGAGCGATTTTTTCCCTAAAATAAACTACATGTTCATGAGAAAAAATATCTTAATGTAGGCCTATTTTATAATTTAATGTAAAATTAAATACTCAAATTTGCAATGGCACTATCAAAAATAAAGAGTCATATTTAGATAAGAGATGTTTTTAAATTGAAAAATCTACATGCTTAACAAGTATTATGCTAAAAAAAAGTGTTCCATGAATCTCTCAAATAAAACCTAACAATTGATTTTATGGACATGATATAAAATTCTGCCATCACTTTTCCGTAACATAAACAATGTAACCAATTATTGGGGAATTTATAGATCAATTAGTTTTTAATTCATAAACAAGTTATTTAAAGAGTACATTTATTTAAAAAATAAACAGTTGGAAAATACTGGGAATTGTGATTTATTTCTTTTTCTTTGTTTTTCTTTACATGTGTAAACAATAAGTACACCTGGCTGATCATGTGTATAAATAAAATGGTATCAACACGTGCGATTTCAATCGCCTATGGGCAGAAAATCAACCATGCATGCGTTTGGGTACACATATCAATGTTATATATCATTGAATATGCTGCTCAACAATGACCCTAATTTAAATCTATGTAATGCAAATATATATATATATAAATGAAATGTGTATAAATTTTTTCCAGGATTAATTAATTTTAACATAATCTGAGGGTTTCATAAATTTACAAATAAAACACATAAAACTGAGTATTGAAGAGCTAGAGAAACTATTAATAATTATATTGACTTGTCAGTAAAAGTAATCATGACTGAAAAATAATACTTGGCAAAATTAAAAAATAATTTTTCAAAGATTATTAAGAAAATGCCTTTAGAGTATTCCGATAGAATGGAAATTGGCCTTACCCTACAATGATAATTAAGATCTATTTAAGGCTAATTCTGGTGAAAAATAATCAATTCAAGTTTAATTTTCTGTATAAAAAATAACTATGGTAACCAGTATCAATCACAGAAAAAATTGAATTGATATACCAGATAATTGTGATTAAATATTCATGTTTAGTGTATTTCATTTATGTCAGTGTGAAAGCTTTCTTTCTTCAGTAAATATTATTTCAAATTGTTTCTATGCACGTACTGGTCATAAATGTAAATGACCTTCGCATACTTAGGATTCCTGAACTACTACTCAGAATAAATTTCAGCTGCCTTTTATAGTTCCATTGTTTTTCTGAGTTAGCTCCGCCCATAAAATGGGACTGCTGGCACTTCTTTCTGGGACTGCCTTGCGTCAGGTTGGGTCTGGTCGGTACTTTATATCGCACGTACGACTTCGTACGTGCGAAATAGCATTTCGTACGTACGGCCTAGTATCTCGACGTACGACTTACTATCTTATACATATGACTTACTTTGTCTTACGTGCGACTTATTGTTATCTACGTACGGCTTATTATCTTGTACATTTGATGGACTTAGTATCTCGTACGTACGACTTAGTTTTGGTCATTTAAATGCTTATTTAATGCATTTCAACTGACATAACTCATTAAAAAAAATGAATCACATCATTCCCAACATGTATGCTCATGGGTCTATTTTTGTATTGCATATATAAATGCAGTTTAAAAAATCAAAGCAAAAGGCCTCATTTTATAATTCAGGGAAAAACAAGACGTACAACAAGAAGTCGAAACAAGGCAAACTTATATCTAACCGTGGCATATCTTTTCTGAGAAATGGAACTGGAATACGTATAACAGAACGAGGAAACCAATTCAGCAACACTGATAATCTGATTTTCCTTTTGAAGTAGCACATTTTCCGTTGGGAAGAAAAATTAAGGTAAATGAAATCTTTTTGATATATAAATGTAATTATACAATTGCAAACATGTTATGGATACATGTACATGTATATGTTCCATTGAGATATTTTTATAAACTTCGGATCTTTGACGAAGTTTGTGTATTAAAATTTATTTTTGATAAGCAATCATTTTACTCGTTTGTGTGAATGGTGTCGTTTTCTGAATTTTGTTACTAATTCAATGTATATCTAATTTCTTTATTAGCAGATACCTTAGTATACTCAAAACTACAATAACTGAATCAAAATCGGTCATACTGATTTTCTTTATATCTATAATGTACCCTTCAATCTTTTAAATTTAAAATTTCTCAAACCTTTCTTCTCGTAGGACTTTTCTTCAGAGAAATCACAGTATTAACCGTACTTCCGGAATGATATTATCAGATAACACGTGCCAATTTTATTATAACGCCAAAAACAAATTATTAAACACTATGAGCCGGCAAAATAATGTTTCTGGAAGAGTCGTATGAATGTAACTGTTTTGTATGTAATATGATCAATTTTTTTTTTAAAAAAATGTAGAAATATCAATTGACTTGAGATTATGACAATATCTTTTGATCCTTGAAATACTGTAGGTAGTTAATCAATTAATTATTAATAATTTGTTTTTATTCAGACAGCCATCAGAGCATGATTTTTTAAAAGCCAAGATTTATTCCCCCCATTTCATATTTTCAATTCAAACATATGGAGATAACGAACAGTATTTAAGATCAAAAGTCCAAAATACGATACAAAACAGGAGCAGAGCAACCAAGAACATCTAAAACATCAGAGGTGGGATCAGGTGCCTTTGAGGAGTGAGCATCCCAGGGCTGCCGACCGGTCACACCCGCCGTGTGCATCTTGTCATGATTGGGAAAAACAGAAAAATAGAAACGTAGACTACCGACAAATCTTATGTAATTACAAGTTTCAAAGCAATTCAAAAAAGAAATTCTATGGTCTTTTTAATTACCCTCTTTAGAAAAAATAATCCATCATTGGGTTTGTCTGTAACTTTTTTTGGATTTATTAATTTCGTTCTTTATTGATAAATGTTAAGATAAATGCTAAAAATAAGTTCTATCTATTGCCATTTTTGATTTCAATTAAAACTACCAATACAATAATCTAAATTTCTATAGGAGAATATTCTATCGCTATTCTCGATTTAATCTTCATTTTTTCTTTAACATTTCCCAAATAACTGCTCCTATTTCTCTGATTTTGAAAGTTCTGATATTCGTCAATACTTATGATATTTTTACATTTAAACATTCAATGAAAACACTGGCTATGTTGCAATAATACCTTTTGTAGTTATACCTCTTGTATCTTATTAAAGAACAAGATGGAGAGTGCGGAGCTAGAGATGCAGGTGTACATTGCTATTGGCTACATGTCCATATTCTCGGTGGTGGGAACGATCGGTAACGCCCTCGTTTTGTACGTCTTCCCCCGTTACAAGAAAAAGCTTACCTCAACCATTTTTATCCTTACCCTGGCCGGTGTCGATTTCGTCACGTGTTGTGTTACAATTCCCTCTACCATCGCTACAGAAGCCGCCAAATTTCAACTGAAATATGACATAATATGTCAGATTTATATTTTTCTTATTACGACAACTGTTCCGTTTTCGGCATTTGTCATGGTAGCAATAGCGATGGATAGATATTTATGCATTGTGTACCCTTTCAAACATGCAATGACAATACGACGAGCGAAAATCACTGTTGGGAGTCTCTGTGCGTTTGCTGCACTTCTTGGGATTACATGTTGCTCTCAATACAGAATAACACCAGTTCCCGTACCAACCGCAGTTTACCAAAATATCACCTTATTGCCAAATTCATCAATATCTTACATTTCACATCATGATTATGTCTGTTTGGCTCAAGACACGGAATTCCTTTACATTTATCAGAAAATATACTCGTCGTTGTTTGGAATTTGCGCCCTTATTATCATCATTTTGTACAGTTTGATATACAGATCCGTTTTAGCTCGTCGAAGAAATATTGGAATGTTTTTGTCCGGCAACTGCTGTGGAATATGGAGCTCTCAGTGCTTCACAGAACAGACTGAGATCACTGTTCTAAACAACAGAGACGTGAAAAATGCGCAGGACGATCACAAAGTAGAAGAAAAATGTAATAAGACTGTGCAAAAGAACGGAAATACACAGATTAGCATCAGGGACGTCATTTTAGAACCAGGAAGCGTGTCAAAAGCCAAACTTGAGAAAACGCGTATTGCAAACATTAAAACGGCCTTTTTGCTGTCTATCGTGGCTTTGGTGTTTATTGTTGCTTTTCTTCCTTCATGGTTAGTGGCCTTAAGGGTCCTTCCATTAAATATCATCGTCATTTACATGTATTTCATTTACAATGTTGTTAATCCTGTCATTTATGCCTTCTTTCACAAGACATTTAGGGAACAATTATCACAAAGACTTTGTTGTAGAAAATAGTAAATAGCGAATTCTCATTGTACGATATCCGAATTCATTTTTTTTAGTTTCGACAATGACGTGTTATTTGTAGCTGCATGTAGGATTTGCACTGTAAATGCGATGTACAAGTATTGCATAATTAGTGCAAACTATCTTAAGTTTCCCGAGAAAAAAATATCGAATATAACTTTTTCTTTCTAACTGCGCATATTTAGTAATCTATTATTTTTGTTTGTATCTTGCTTTCTTTTTAAACACACGAAAAAAACATGTGTAATATTAAGTTTTTTAATTTGTCAGCTTATCCGACAAAAATAAGAAGTGAAAACCTCACAAACATATGTGAATTTTGTTTTGTTGGGTTTTTTTTTTTTTTTAAAAAAAAAGGTTTGCAAAAGTAAGTTCAGGATGTGAAATGAATACTCTAGACTCATGAAACAGGGTTTACGGCGCTTTTATTTATAAGACAAACATTTATGGAAACTTTTGCTACAGAGAACAACACGTTTCCTTAAGATTTCCACTTTCTCAAATCTTGTTTAGAGAAGCAACATCCGTTATGTTGATTTTATGCTTTTTCGTATAACATTATATTCATTTTCTTAGAATAGTAGTCCAGTCAACAAAAAGTTTGTGTTCTTCAGTGTGGTAAACTTAAAGAGAAAGAAACATTTTTTCCAATTCTTCTTCCAAACATTTTGTCGTGCTCCGATAAACATGATAAGCCTATGTTTAATTTTTTTTCTTTCAGTATGTGCACGCAGCCCCATCTTTGGACAATCAATATTCAAAATGCAACTTTTGAGATATTTATTTTCAAAATGAAATATATGCACAAACTAAAATAAACTACGGTGAAGAAACAGTGAACAGTGAACAAACTGGAATATACACTCTCTGACGATGCTTCCATACATTTAAGACTTTTCATGGCTTTGCTGTTCTTGAGAGGAATGTTTTTAAGATTTTCCCTATATATTTCCATGTTAAACTTTGATTGCCTATTGTGACCCCACCCTACCCCCAGGGTCATGATTATCGGACAAAGTTTGATCAGCAATGCATCTGAAACATAATAATCGAACGTGTTTATGTTCTTCACCCTACAACAATAATGTTGTTGGACAGACGTTATAACTGGGTGACGTAAATATCGTTAATAATGAGAACTTTAAATACCTCAGTATAAGAGGGTCAAATATTATCGATGAAATATATAGAGACGAGTAGAGCTTTTTCAAAAACCTTAGCCATCTTTAGCAACGACCTTAAACATTTGGCATGTATGCACCTACTGGGCTTTCATGTGTTGTGTTCGGAGTTTATGAGGAAAGCCCAGGGTCTGGTTGAATGAAATTAAACAGAGAGTGCAAAACAAACAAAAAGAATAACTACCAGCTGAAAAGCTGTCATGTGATAAAAACATTTCTATATACGATGAAAAGTACAGAAATGCCCTTTGTGGTTACTACAAAAACAAGAAACATTGATGTAACCATTAATTGTCGCCTGGGAAATAAATAAAGTAAACAATGGAAATAAGTCTTGATCATCAAACTGCTTCGATATGTATGAGAAAGGCATGCGTCTAAATGATGGAGACGATAGTCGAGAATATCTTGATAACGTATAGTCGGATGAAAATCGAACAAAAATGATACCCTTTTAACTTTATCAATTCCTCAAGTAAATGTAGGTTGCTTAAAATATAAGTTGAAACTAGACATGCATCGCTTTTTATCAAAACTATATTTTTCTTTAAAAATATAAATCACGAACTGTGAAGAGCACGTTTTTATGCGATAAGTAAAATTCGATGTTCTAAAAATGGGACCAGTCGTGTATTATGATAGTAACTGATAAGCAACTTTATATATATAATATCATAAACATGTATATTTTTACAAATTCACTTTATGGAAATAAATATATTATGTATTTCGTAATTTACAAAGGGAGAGAACATTCTGATTAACACTAATTTGTCCCAAATTTTAATTTTGTTTTTGAAAGATCGATCTGTAGCAAAAATTATACATTAAAAATATTTTTAAGGAAACTGAATTAATTAAAACCTTTTACATGTTATAGCAGGAAAACAATGAAAAACATTTTTTTGCTGAAATATGGCATTTTACTGAGGTTTTTACTACTGTTAATAAAAAAAATATCATAATTAAATGACATGCATTAGCTAGATTTTATAATTCCCTTAATTTATATGTACTACATAAAACTGTTTAATATTGCATTAATTTAAAGAATGAAAATGTCTGGTAAGTTTTGTTATATTCATGCCAATATCTTTTTTATTTGAAAATTATGTAAAAATCATGGAGGAATGCTCTAAAAATATTTTTATCATGTGAATTTCATGTGAATAACTTTTTATGATATTCATATATTTTTTTTAGAACTTTTATGTGAAGTTTTCTTTGCACAATATTTATGCCATGTGCTCTTCTTGTATAATTCACATGAAAGTTATGTCAAAATCGCTTGAAATTTTCAAATAAATTTCAAATATTTTGTCCTTCTCAAGCTAAGAATTCACATGAAATTCAAGTGAATTTCTTATAATATATGAGAATTCAAACTGATAACGGAATGCAATGGGGTCGGCGTGACCAGACTGAAGCTAACAGCCAATAGCAGCAGGTGCCTCCCTTTTCTCTGAGAATAGACTTTCGGTGTATTTTTCATAATATGTAAATTTTGATGCTAATGCCTCTTGCACCCCGCCTGGACGTCCAATTTTATGTTCTGTGCAGTCAGACATATACCCAAATTCCAGCATTTGAAAGAAAAATTAGAAACTAAAAACACTTAACCCCTGATCCCCCAAGATATTTTTTGAGAATGCACTGTTATTTACTGGGGGCTACGAAATTGATCTTTTCATTGATACTTTGGCATTTATTAATTTAGATGTACTCCTCGTTTTATTCTTTTGAATAAAATACATCTTTCATACATTTAGTTGATTTCTGTAATTATTTGGTTTTTCTGAATCCCCACCTGAGATTGTTATTAAATAAACTCAAATACACGTATGGTATTTTTATACATGTATCACTACAGTTACTTATGCAGTATATACAAATAAAACATTGATAAAAATTCATATCAATTTTTTTTATCAAATTTTCTTATCTTAGATGTTGGCAGACATTCATATCCATTTTCTTTTCAAATTTAAAGAGGTTGGAAGGGACACAAAACGTACGAACTTAAATAAAGAAACAGTGTATTTCTTTATTTTCCTAAGATAGAGCACACATTCTGGTTAAAACAATACTGTCGTGTTTAAGTTTACTAAGTATTTATGATTTATCGCTTTGTGTCTAAATATAAAACATCAAATAAATTACTTATAAATCGATGTTTCATAGCTTTCTTCGGTACATAAACCAGCATTATGATTTTACAGTAACACTGTGTTTTTTTACTTGTCCAAAATAATTCAAGTCTATTAACATGTATCTAGCAAAATTATATATTCTTTGAACATGATACAATCGGAAATACTGTGTGCTTGAAGCGATCCCAGTGGGTTCTACAGAGAAAATAAGACAATATTACGTATGTTGTGAATTGCTCAAAACTATGTTGAAGAAGAGAGATGTCTTCCTGTCACCCTAATGTTGTGTAGTTAACCTCCAATGATATCCGGCGAGTGCTCTCTGTATAATGCAGCAGTGACACCTAATATGATGAAAAAAAAACCCATCAGATTAATAAGAATTAATCGAATTTATTAGCAGCATTAACAACACAACACATGAAAATGAAACATATATTTAAAAAATAATTATTATGACTGAATACACTCTCGCTAAATGATTAAAGAAACTGTACTTTCTTCTTTCCTTCAATTTAGCTAGAAATTTATTTTTAAAATTTCATGTTCTCTAAATCACTTTTAGAATGTTCAAAATTACAATGCGCTATAAAAAATAGAGGTTAGCTAAAAGGGATACCAGAGAATTAGTCTTAATACTTGTAAAGGGTTTTGCATTATTCTGGTATTTGTTAGTGAGCTCTGGAGAAAAGTTCGGGAGCTGTTTGATTTTATATATCTGTTTTCTTATTTTGAATATATTTCTCAGATTAGATTATTTCTGTTCATATTCGATAGAAACTTAATTTTTTTATGTCCTTCTATCTGTTCATCCATTTCTTTACCTTAAAATTCAAAGTTTGAATTCTTGCTTAAACTTTGATGACACAGAAAGAAAAAATCATTCCAATTTACAATGAATACATGAATGTTTGTAACTCTTAATTATGGCATATATTTGACTGCAATGTGAATTCAATTTTTAACACTGCCCTGCAATGTACGAGGGTTGATCCAAAAGTAATGTCACAACTTTGATAAAATTGCTATCAATCGACGTAAAGCAACAGAATTATACATGATGAAAGCTTTATTTATTTCAAATCAGACCTGAAAAATTTGAATGAATATAATGTATACTTTCCAAAATATCGGATTTTAAACAATGTGCGTTTATGGTAGTCGCCGCACCTAAATATAACGTCATATGACGGATACGCACCGTCATACTTTTAAGCATTTCCCCTTTGTTTCATTTATAGATATTTGTGATTTGCAAACACTTTCATCGATTCTACTTTCTTTAAGAATCCTTGGTACCATTATACACTCACTCTTTTCGTAATTAAGCCCTCTGTCAAAATTTTCTGAACAGTAGCATCAGACAAACTTAAAGATTCACATATCACTCTATACGACTGTCTTTTTTTTGACAACGTCAAATACCAACGTTTATTTCGTCCGATCTTCTATCTTTCGGTCTTCTTGTCCTCTGCTGATCATTCAGTGAACATTCACCCTCCCAAAATTGCTGAAACCATCTATTAAGATGTGTTTTATTTACATTCTTTATTCCGTAAGTCTGATTAATTATTGTAACTGTCGCTTGTGATGATTCCCGTATTTTGAAGCAAAAATGCATTACAACTCGTGGATCCATTTTTCCCAATTTTGACAATCCCTTTGTTCAATTCAACAGTGTAAAACAACAATGTTTATGATCAAAAATACCAATGCCGTCATTTAATTTTCAATTAAAAACTAAAAAATGACGAGAGTTGTGTCTTTTTAAAAAAATTTGGAAGATGAGATGCCTTTTTAGAATCTTTTTAATGTGTTTGTCTTTTTCACTCTAAGGAAAAATACACTTTAAAACGTGACGTTCCGTTGTGACGCGGCGACACCCCCTATGCTCTATGTTTTAAACATTTGTAAAATAAATTCAAATTAACATTATTAAATTAAAATTTCAATGTAAATTAGATTTATATTTGTGGTATATTGTATTCGAAAATATGACGCCAAATATAAAAGATATGGACACTGTGACATTACTTTTGGATCAACCCTCGTATATGCCGTGTACGACAAAATTATCCTTCAAATTATATTTGTCATTCATACTCGTCGGTTTCTCTAATCTTTCTAAAGATTTATATTGATTTCGCTTTCTGAAATTTAAACAACACTTTTATTTTGAGCAACTTAAATAAATGATCGCTCCATTATCAGTCATGCGTGATGTGCATTATTCCTTTGCATTAATTAAGCAAATACAATTTATCATTAACTCAAATGCTGACTGACGTTTTTCATATTAATATAAGTCCATTATTTACACACCGAATTGACGACGGATTTCCCGTTATTTCCCGATCATGACAAGGATCACAAGCGGGTGTGACCGGTCGGTAGGGGATGCTTACTCTATGGCATCTGATCCCACCTGTCATGTTTTGGAAGTCTGTGTTTGGTCCTATTTTATACTGTTTATGGACTTTGATATTGAATACTGTTCGTTATCTCCATATCCTTCATTCTATTTCAAGTTACACAATTCTGATGAGGAAAAAATATGATCTCAAACATTTCTTACTTCTAAATATATAACATAGGAACAAATATATTTTGAATGTTTCATCTAGTCAGAAACCAGACAGGAATCCCTTCTCAATTACATGTTACATTGACATTTTAATGTATTTATCAAAGAATATATTTTTATTCAAATTTATATTTACCTAATTTTTTTTTCATTTTTCACATCGTTATGAATTCGCCAGACTTTATTTTATTTAGATATACATCATAAAGGCACGTAGAGGTTTTGGGGGGATGGGGGTGACCCACAACGCAATCGCCACTTTAATTCCAAACATTGCTATTTGCAATCTAAAAATCTCATTGAAAGACAGGTTACGCCCCCATTGCAGTTTTATATTGCAGGAAATTGTATTAATTGTAAAATTAATAGGTACTACTAAAGAGAGTTGGAACTTAACAACCCCATCCACCCCAATACCATTTTCGACTTTGGACGATATTTATTTTGTGGAAATGCTGTTCCGAGAAACATTCCCTGATCAAAAAAGCAGGGAGCTAACCAGAAGAATATCCATCGTTTATATACTCTTTCTATTCATATTATTAATTGATGACAATGACTTAAATTGAGAACTATATTTATATATATTTTTTTGGAAATAAATTTCGATCTGACCATTAATTTTAAAATATTTTTACCTCTTTAACATTAACTGAAGATCAATGCTACTTAGAATGATTACTGGTATCTCTTGTTTTAGTTGTATTGGTGTTGCATAAACAGATGTCGTATTGAATGAATCTATCGTATATTTAAATTCCTGTGAATGCAAGTGACCCTTATTACCGGGTAATAGATATCATGACAGTTTTAAGTAGTCTTGTGTTTCTGCAAAGTTAAAAATGTTTACATTCATGTAGAATATTAATAAAGAGTGTCAAATTGTTTTATAATTGAATTATATTAATTAAATCAAAATTGAATAAATGTTTTATCTGATCAAATCCTGATTGACCAACTCTGAAGTGCGGAGCTGGGACACACATGTCGGGCAAACAAAGCGAAACCCGGGTTATATATAATCAATAATACTTTCCCTAATGAAAAAAAAAATATTGTATCTGTTTTAAAATGACTTGTACTGTAAATCATATATTTTCGTGAGGTAAAATTTTTGAGGTTTGAGGAGAAAATATTGGTTTGTGTGATAGAAATTGTTTAGTAGTTATGCATATGAAATTTCGTGGTGGTCATAAGATCGTTGGTCCCTCCAAACCTCAAAAACAACGACAATTAAACCCAAGAAAATTAGTGATTTCACAGTATTCTATACATTTCCTAATGGATTTTTTTAAATTGAAAATATATTGAAATTTTAAGTTTTTAAAGACAGAATATGAATACGAGATTTTTGCGATACGTGGATAAGGCGCGTTTTACAATGTGCCAAGCAGTTTCCCGCCACATCTCATCAGAAACTGTACGGGAAGAAATGCAGTGGCGGATATAGATGATGTTGTGGCAGATTCAACTCTCTCCTTTGGATTTGAGAGAGAGGGGTAGGGAGGGAGAGAGGTCCCAAATATTTGTTGTGTTTTTATTGAAGTGAATGTTCCATGAAATGCTACCTATAATTATATAATTATCTATTGAGAAATTGATGACTTGTTTTAATAATACCCCTCAAGGGGAGTAGAAGTATTAAAAGTAGCCATCAAGGTCTCAATAGAGAATAATAATTATGTATGCAGAAAATTTGGTTATTGATAAATATAATCCGCTCCTGAAATGTCACATTTCCTCGGAATTTGATAAAAGATCACGTTTCAGACTGTTGCCTCTTAAAAAAAACCAATTGGTTTGCGGTCGATTATGATGCATGTGTCAATATGTTTCTTGTGGTTATCTAACATGCGCACTTAAATCTATGGCACTGGTAGACAATACCCGATAATCATGGCTGCTAGCGCTAAAAAATATCCACTGGGTTCTCATCAGGAACACATTGTAATGTGTGAATCCCATGATATACCTATTGATATGATATGTGAGGACTGTGAAGAATTTATTTGTGCTAAGTGTGCAAAAACAGATCAGAGATCATGACTGGAACACTCTACGCACAGCAGCTACCGAAAAGAGGAGAGGTCTGATTGAATTTCTGAAGAAGATCAAGGAAGAGAATCTGCTTGGGATTGATGAGAAGATAGAAAAGACGTCAAAACAGATCACTGAAAAATAAAGAACTTTGTGAATCTGAGATTAAAAAGCTACAGAGACATTTTGATGAGATAATGATCAGGTTAAAAGATATCAGAAAATGTCATGAGAAAATATTTAGAGACGATTTGGAGAAAAAGGATAATCAACTGAACCATGTGAAATCTGTGTTAGAGAAGAGGAGAAATGGAATAATTGATGCAGTGGAATACATGGAGAAAAATAATAGCACCATGTCAGATTACAACTTGATTGACAAACACAGGGAACTGACAAAAATGCTGTCTGAATTGGAGGTTCATACGACAAACTGTGAACATTCAGTGAGATTCACTAGAGGGGAAATAAATGATGTCTTACTTGAATCTTTGGTTGGAAAAACTTGGAATTTAGATGATATTGTTGTGGCTGAAAAGAACTCATTTTAGTATGGAGATAAAGTAATATATGCTTTAGAGACATTTATTGAAGATCAAAGTCACATTAATGAACATCAGTCTAAATATATAGAAAAGATAAAAAAAAAACATGGGAGGTTTCAAAATACATAGATTTAATATCAACTCTCCTACCTTCGGCATGTGTGTGACTGATACTGGTGAAGTTTATTTCACTGACTTTTGTAACAAGTCCATCAGTTGTCTGTCACCATCAGGATCTGTCTCTACAGTCATCAGTACAGATCCACTGGAACCAGCAGGAATCAGTCATTCAGTGGACGGTGGACTACTGGTCACCTTGAGAGACGAGGAGCCAAATCCTTACAAATTAGAGCCACACAGCAGACGTCTTGTAAGACACATCACAGTGACAGGTGATGTCATTTAAGAGTATGAGTACCAGGAGGACGGCCAGATCAGACTTTTTACATTCCCATCCAGAGTCACACAGAACAGCAACAGTGATATCTGTGTTGTTAACAGTACAGGTGTCACTACTGGTCATCTAATGATTATGTCTCCCTCTGGTCGTATGAAATCTGTCTACCGTGGACAAAATCTGACAAAGAAGTTTGGTCCAACTGATGTAGTGAATGAGGCCCTCTGTAACATCCTTGTTACTGATCTACTGAACAAACAGATTCATCTTCTGAGACCCGAAGGGGAGTTCCTAAAGTTCTTACTGTCAGAGAATGAAGTGAAGTCTCCATACTTACTATCCCTATACATGTCTACACTGTGGGTCGGATATGATGATGGACTTGTCAGAGTGTTTCGGTACAGAGTATAAAATGTTATAATTTAATTTCAGTTGTAACGCGTCATTTGATTGGTTTAACTGTTTTATCCATTTTGTATAACATAACTTGCCTACGTCACAATGAGTTAAGTCAAAAACGTATCACTGCGCTTGACGTTACTTTTAAAATAATGCTCACTTTGAGGCCTTTTTCTAGAGAAAATATTGTCTCATTGTCTACATTGAAATTAAATTATAAGAAATGAAGCTTATTTCAACTTATGTTATCCGATGTAACAAAACTTGGGCAAGTTTACGCTTATTTCTAAACCGCTTCGCGGTTTATAAAGCGTAAACTGCCCCAGGTTATGTTATATCGGATCGGGTAACAAAACTTGGGCAAGTTTACGCTTATTTATAAACCGCTTCGTGGTTTATAAAGCGTAAACTGCCCCAAGTTATGTTATATCGGATAACATAAGTTGAAATAAGCTTCATTCCTTAAATAATTCTGTAGCAAAAAAGAAAAGTATTTGATTAATTCAATATGACATTACATTAGTATTATTATTTTCTTCATCTAAAATCATCAAAATTTGATTTTTAATGCAAAGTTTTCACATTTTGTTATCAAACAAAATTTAAAATTGACAGATTAATTTTCTGTGCATGAGTTTAAATTGAAATATGTTTAATATGTAAATGTTATATTTGATATTTTAATGAATATATATTAATCACTATATATATAATCATATGCAATTTACACCTTTTTTTCAAATAAACACCTCGGTGCAATTAAATAAAGAGATATATAGGAGCTTGCACTTTTTGTAGTTGGATATGATTTTTATCGAACGAGAGTTGTGTGTTTTATACCCCCGAGCCTTGGCGAGGGGATAAAAACACACAACGAGTTGGATAAAAATCATATCCAACTACAAAACATGTTATTCTTTTATCCCATGTTTCACATATTGTTTTATACACCACAATCAATGTTTTATACACTGTTTTTACATAGGACTCCACTTTATTTTACTTCTTTACTTCTTCCGTCATTTTAAGATCGATGGTTTGGTTTGAATACTTTATTGTTTAGATGTTACAACAAAAGGATTGGACACTATTAGTTACACAGTCAGTTAGTGACCTAATACGGATTCATACAGGGTGTGAAATGGAATTCCGTATTGGGCGAGGCGAAGCCGAGTCCCAATACGGATTTCCATTTCACACCCTGTATGAATCCGTATTAGGTCACTAACTGACTGTGTAACGAATTTATCCCGCTGAAGACCTTTTTCAATATTAAAAAAATATTTGGGCATATTTTGAATCCGTATCAGGTCACTAACTGACTGTGTTACGAATTTATCCAGGTGAAGGCCCTTTTTCAATATAAAAAAAATTTTTGCGCATATTATCAAAATATTAAGTTTAATCCAATAACAATCAACATATAAAATCGTTACGGTAACAAGAAATTTAACTAAACTACCTACGTAAACCGTTTCTTAGCAGCCATTTTTATTTACAATAACAAAGCTTCGAACGGAATAGCGTGCCCGATTTTCATATTACTCCTCGACGGAGACGTAATACGGAAAATTTCAGGGCGTCATGTGATCAGCCTTTATCCAATCAGCAATCTACAAATTTGTCTGAAGCGGGATAAATGTCCTTTTGATGAAACATCTAAATAAAATATGTTCAAACCAAACCATCGATCGTTAAATGACGGAAAATTAAAGAATATCGATGAATGACAAAAATAATTGGCACGTTTTGCTCTTTGTTCGGTTATTACAGTTGTTAAACAATGTTATTGATATTGTTTCTAAGGTTTCTTTCATCAACGGGCTTGATGTTATATAATGTTTTAAAGATTTCTGTCATTATAAGATCGATGAATGACAATTGATCGATGAATGGCAAATTTCAACCAAACGTGACACAAAGTACCCTTGGGAAAAGGGAATTCAAGTTTGTTAAAATGAAGGGCCACATCCTATTCCATGGGGAGATTATACTAATAAGTGAAAATTTATATCATATTTTAAAAATCTTCTTCTCAAAAACCACAGTGACTAGGCTAGGAAAAGATGTAACATATGAAAACATCCTCAGGTAGTGTAGATTCAAATTTGTTCAAATCCTGACCCTCGGGTATAGGGCGGGGCCACAAATGACAATCAAAGTTTAACATAGGAATATACAGAAAAAATCTTTAAAAATCTTCTCAAGAACCACTGAGCCAGGAAATATGAAACTTATGTGAAAACATCCTCATGTGTGTAGATTCAAGTTTGTTCAAATCATGACCATCGGGGGTAGGGCGGTGCCATAACTGACGATCAAAGATTTACATAGGAATATATAGAATTTTTTTAAATCTTCGGGTAGTGTAGATTCAAGTTTGTTCAAATCATGACCCCCGGGTGAAGTGGGACACAATGGGCGATTACATTTCAACATAGGAATGCATGCATCGGATTAAAAAAAAGGTCATGTCTTTATGGAAGCATCCTTACATAGTGTTCATTAAAATTTGATCAAGTCATGACCGTGGGTACGGAGGGCCACAATTGGGGATCAAATTTTAACCTTGAAATATCAAGCATTTTTTTCCCAAGAAAAGAAAAATCATGTTTAAAAATTGATATGGATGCCTCCTCAGGTAGGATCAAATCAAACGAAGACCCATAGCGGTAGGACTAGGCCACAATGGGAGAGGGGGGTGTTTAAATGAATTAATAGTAAAAAAAATTATTTGAATAAAATAGCAAAGCCTTTTAAATTAATATGGAAGCATCATCAGGTAGATTAAAATACCAACACCCCCCCCCCCATGTAAACTTCTCAATTCTAAAGTGATCTTTGCTTTTTTTCCTAGTCAATGTGCTCAGGTGAGCAATGTAGCCTGACATAGGCTTCTTGTATTCGTTTATCACAACGTATTTCTTTCATATCTTTAAATCAAGATTTGAATGAATAAACCAGTAATGACGTTTTTTGAAACAACTGCTTGATGCCGGTGTTGTACCTGCATTGTCACTTTATATTTTCTTTTATAAAATAAATTTCTTAGTTATTTCTCTACAGAGAACTTAGAATGATTGTATGGCGGTTGTCCGTTGTTATGCTGATTTTTATGACTTACTGTTGGCTATTTAAATTCTTAGTGTGTCCTTAGAATTATCATAATGTTTCTAAAGTCTTACGATATAGTAAAGATAGAGAAATTCTTCTGTGAATTACTACCGTGATTTTGTTGAATGTTTACTGGAAATGGCTTCTAAAAACTAATTGTAGAACCAGTATGGTAAAAAAATACGGATCTCTGGATTAGTTGCTACATACGCCGACATACCTGTACACTTTTTATTAAATACCTTATAAGTAAGACGTCTGGATTAGATTAAGAATCATAGATTAATTAACGACTTTTATAGATGTTTTGTTAATAAATAAAGTAGTTCAAGTACATTGATTAAAGAATAGTTTTTGAAGTTTTACGAAATGTCTATGACGTAGATGATGCATCATTGCGTCATGGTTAAAAGACAAGATTGCAGGTGTGGGTTGTCAGAATACCGTTTGAAGTGTCACCTGTCTTACAGCACCTTGCACCTTGATCTGAGGTATTATTGATATACGTAAATATGTAACAGAAGGCTATGGAGATGTCGAATAGTATTCAATCTCAAAGTCCATAAAACAATACAAAACAAGAGCAGATCTAGAGCAAACACGGTCCTCTGAAACATCAGAGGTGGGATCAGGTGCCATGGAGGAGTGAGCATCCTCTGCTGATCTGTCACACCAGCCGTGTGTTCATTGTCATGATCAGGAAATAACGGGAAAATCTGTCGTCAATTCAGTGTATAAATAATGGACTAACAATTAGTATGAAAATGTCGGTCAGCATTTGACTCAATGATAAATTGTATTTGCGGACAAGGTCATTGTATCGACCATAGAACTTACGAATTGATGACTTTCAACGAGAGTGATGATATTCTTGTTTCATCAACTTCTATATCAATAATTCACCTCGTTTTAGAAATTGTTCATACGTAAAGGATGCTCTTGCGTATCGAATCAAATGAGATGTATACACTCCGTACGCAGGTGATGAAGGTATATTGCTGCATAAGTAAGGGAAGTTGACGATAGAAAAGTTAAGGTCGTCCCGTTTATCATATAACTTGGTTGTTAGGTTACCATTAAGTTAACGTCTTTTTCAAATGAAATATCCAAGTATGAAACAGATGTGTCAAAGTTTGTGGTAACTTTTATCTCAAGCTCTCCTAGATATATCGTATCGACGTAGGAATGGAAATTACCATTGTTAATTGACAATTCGTCGTCGATATATCTGAAGGTCGAGTTGAAGGCCATAGCAAGTTTTTTCTTCTTTTCACGCATGAGATCTTGCATAAATTCTGCTTCATATGAATACAAAAATAGATGTGCCTATAACGAAGCGCAATAAGTTCCCATGGGAATTTCAATAGATTGTTGAAAGACCTGGTCTCCAAAAACTACATAGCTATTGTCAATCAGAAACTCAACCATCTTCTTTAAAGTGTAAAGATCTTTAAAGTAAAGATAATTTAAAATTGTTTCAGCACAAGTTATAGCGCAGTAAAAACCCTTATCAAGTTGGAAGTAATATTGAATATTTAGAAACTTAGATTTATTCAATATTTAAATTCAGCGATATTTAGACAGTCGGTGCACTCGGGATGCTGACCCTGGGAGACTCAGAAAATTGTCTCTCTCAGTAAAGTTATAGTTGATATTTTAAGTTTGTAATTTGTTAGCAGTTTGAATTTGTATTTTTGAAAAACATGGGATTTTGATGATATTGGTGTGACTAAAACCAAATCATTGCAGTATGGAGATAAAGGAATATTTTCTCTGGAGGCACTAAGTGTATTTCAATGTTACATTATACAGTGTATGAATTTCAATCCAAATCTATAGAAAAAGTAACAATGGAAGGTATCCAAATACAAAGATCTAGTGTCTCCTCTACTAATGGCATGTGTGTGACTGATAGTGGTGATATATATATTTCACTAACTACCTTCACAACTCCATCTGCTGTCTGTCAGCATTAGGATCTGTCTCTACAGTCATCCGTACCGATCCACTAGAACCATGGGGAATCTGTCGGTCAGTGGACGGTGGACTACTGGTCACCTTGAGAGATGTTAAATCAAATCTTTATTTATTAGCGTCAAACAGCAGATGTCTGGTGTGACACATCACAGCGGCAGGTGACGTCATTCATGAGTATGAGTGCCAGAAGGACAGTCAGACCAGACTGTTTACAGCGCCAACTAGAGTCACACAGAATAGTAACAGTGATATCTGTGTTGTGAATCGTACAAGTATTAATAAAGTTGAACTAGTGATTATGTCTCCCTCTGGTCGTGTGTAGTCTGTTTCTCATGGACAGAACTTGGAAGTAGATATTAGTCCAACCGATGTTGTGTGTGGCTCCCTCTGTAACATCTTTGTAACTGATGCCAACAAACGACAGATCCATTTTCTGAGTCCTAACGTTGAGTTCCTGAAGTTTTTTTTTTGACAGCTAATGAAGTGAACCATCCAATCAGATTATCACTATACAAATCTACATTGTGGGTGGGATACGATGAAGGACTTCTCAAAGTGTTTCAGTACAAATAGCAAAATATATGACATGCATAAATATTATCAAATTCATCATTATGACATGCATCCGCTTTATGAAACATGTAAGATCTTTATAAAAAAAATCTCAAAATGGAGCTTAATTTCTTATGGTAATGCATAATGAAATTTATATCTTTTGTTTCCAAAATCAATAAATCACAACATTCACCGATTTATTACATGTAACTGTGAATTAATATTTCTATATCATATACATACAGTGATTTTTTCCCTATGTTATACAAGACAAGGCCATTTTAACCTTCAATTTAATCAAGCACCATTTTGCCTGAATTTTAAGTTTCCTATATGTACTAGTAATTCTATCAGCAATATATGTTTCTAAACAAAATACAGTAAAACTCGGGTATAACGAAGTCACTGGGGCCTGTGAAATTACTTCGCTATATCCGTAAATCGTTATAACCGTATAAGAAAGTCACTAAATTTATATATCTGGAGATCCAAGATGAATTCGCTGTATCCGTAAATTTGCAATATCCGTGTTCACACTAAACGAGTTTTGCTGTACACTTATGGCATATACAATGTGCTTATCTGACGCTGTGTAATCAAGGTACTAAAACATAATTCAGTTTCTTGTTTCTCGTCAGAGAATTTACCTTTATTTGCTTTGGTCCGATTTAAAATATGAAAATATGAGCTCTCATAGATGTGTATCACTCATTTAATGGAAACTAGGTTTGCGATCAAAAAATGCATGCACTTGGTGTTGAAAATTATGATAATAAATATTTAAAATGAATATCAAAATACCAATGCTTCTTTTAAGATGATAATGAAATGTAAGAGAATTAAATTCATACCAATTTACTTTGCATTTAAATTCTATGGGAGGTTTTAAAAGTCTCTAACAATGTTAAACTCCTTTAATAATATATTATCGTTTAACTGAAAAATGATGACAATAACAATGAATGAAATACGTAATATAATATACAAAACAATTATATGGAACACCAATCCAAAAATAGCTGTTGATATTAGTCAATACTTTGTAGCTTATACATTATCATCATCATTCCATCTCAGAACTCAACGGGGTTTTTTTTTAATCCTCTAATCATATTACAAATTTTAAAGAATTCTTGCTTCACTTTCCTATTGAGTCAGTATTCTATCCATTCTTTTAACACATATTTATTCCTCATTTTTCCTCCATCACATTATTACTTTCACTTTCAGATCAGCTGTCATTTTCACAATTTCGCTCCTTCACGTCGATGCTGAACTTGTATTCATGGTCACACCCCATGTACATAAAGAAGATGGTGTAGTTATAGTGACCAGGGGAAGGGGCCACAAAGTCCAGTGTGACCTTGGCCTTCTGCTGCAAGGTCAGTTAGATTTGTGGTATCCAATCACTTATAATCCACCAGCCCTCCTCTCGTTTATGATGAAAAAAAAGAAATACTAGTATGATTTGGTATCTCCAAGTCCGTCATAAAAGAAAGGATTTCAGACAGCAATTGTATTACATATGAAACGGTATATGAAAACAAGTACTTTCAAAATCCACCAGGGCAAATAATGGTGCCACCACTGGTCCTACTAATTCATCAAAAGCACTTGGAGGAACACTTGCAAATGCCTAAATAGATTGGGTTGTTTCCTCTCTTGTCTTCAAATAAGTTGAAAATTTATATTGAAAAAATTTCTCTGATTTGTTTTTATAATGTTTAAGATTTTATATTGTAATGTGCTAGTAATGACAAAAATGGGGTGATTGTAAACCGCTAAAACTTTTATGGTACAGAAAGAACAAAATTTCATTCCACTTACAATGTATACGTGAATGTTTGTATTTCCTGTTAAGAATATATGTTTATGATGTAATTATAATTTAGATTTTCATCTAATTTTTTAATTTAATTCTGCAAACATGTATGGCAAGTGGAGCAAAAGTATCCTTGAATGTAATTTTAAATGTATTTTAATGAATATGAACGGGTAATCTATACCCGATAGTTCCGATTTTCTTGCTATCTGGTATTTAAATTGTTCCGTTTTTCTATTTTGAGCTCCTTTAATAATTTATCGCTTACTTTTTCACCAGTCATGTGTGAGGAGCACTGTTTCTTTGGGTTTAAAATTTTGATTTAAAAAACCGTTACTTACAAAGAACGAAATACTGTATACAGGGAAATTTTCACCCCTGTTTTATTTTCGCCCCTTTCCCCCTTACTTCAATTGGGCGAATTTAAAACGGGGCGAATTCAAAGAATATAGTATAATTTCTTAAACAAAATTATGTCTGGGCGAATAAAAAGCGGTGCTAAATTGTTTGCAAGTAACAAAGGGCGAAATTAACACGGGGCGAAAATAACCCTGTATACAGTATCAACTAGACAGCTACGTCAATCAAGTTCACCAATTATTTGTATGGGATTTTATTTTAAAAACTATCTTCGCGGTTCGTCTACATGTTTGTCAAGGTTTCCGCTTTATCTCAGACAAACAAGGCTGAAAAGAATATCTTTTGAGTTCATTTCTATTATCGTCCTTCATCTCCATCACATCAAAGATGATCTCTTCTTAAAAAAAAACAAAACTCCTGATTAATAATAAAAGGAAATGAATTGTTTACATTTTTCTCTTTCACCTTCAAAGTAGTTGAAAATTTATCAAAAATATTTTTCTCTTATCCGAGCTACTTTTATAATGTTTACAGGTACGAGATAAAATGAAGGGGATGTGTCGGGGGAATTTGTATGTTCATTTTCTTCTTATTTTTTTTTTTTTAGAATATGTTATTTTTATTTTTCTTTGTTAGAAAATACAGGTTGGGTGTCCTTCCATCTTTTAATTCAAATTTTGACTTTGGAAGTTTTATATCTTGGCGAAACTTTGATGATACAGAAGAACAAAACTTCATTCCAATTAACAATGTATATTTTTAATGTCTGTTTATTAAAAGTCATATATATTTTTGTAATTTATGTATCTGTTTGTTTGTTTAAGGTCCGTCTAATGAATTTTTCACTCAAATGGAGACTGCATCCGTTTTCGGTCAATAGATGCAAAATTTCCTTTATTCAGTATTTCTGGCCATTGAGCAGTGAGGGATCCTTTTCTTGTCAGCACTTACTGCCACACTAGACCTCGGCTTATACGGTCTTATCCAAAGGTGCGGTCTCCACGTCCCACAGTGGGATTCAAACCGGCGACGTAAGGATCAACTCCTTACTTACCGACTCTACAGCAGACGTTCTAACCACTGCGCCACGCGGGCAACTTCTTTTATGTGATTATACAATGTACGATAGATGCAAACATTTTCCGTGTTCAACAAAAATATCTTTGACCATGCAAACGATACGCTTTGGTTTCTCTTTTCTTTCTTCAAATTTATGTTCACTGGTATTTAAGGTCAGACGAGACGCTCCTCAAAATCTGTTTTGTATACTAGTATCCTCGTAATGTATGAAAAATATTCAAAATTTTCATAACATTCTTATTTCTAAACCAGTTTCTAAACGTTTTTTAAAAAGCCAAATATTTGAAATTGGAAAAATATTTTTCTTCCCCAAAGGATTATATAAGAAAAACTACCCCTGGTATCTTGCAGAAATGCCTGGAAAGCTTAAGGTACCTCATTTTTTGTGACTTAACATGTTTAAGTAGCAATACTTCAATGACAAACTCTAAGCAAAAATTATCTATTATTAAGGAACGTCTCGTCTGTCCTAAATTGCCCTTTTATTTTTAGCTTCCTTAACCTTTTTCATCAGTCATGCGTGTAGCGAAGTGTTCCTTTGGATTTCAAAATATGAACAGCATTCATCATGAAGAATAAGATTCAAAACTAGCGATCGAGTAATATCAAACAAAATCACTAATTTTTTTAATACAATTTTTAATTTCAAAATTTTCAGCGCTGAAGGTCTACAATTTGATCAAGATTTACTCTTTACTAAAGAAACATTTCTGAAAACTCCTTAACATGTTTGAGTTCTTATGCTTCATGCATGTCTCTGATCATGTTAATTAAGGTCTTCTACTTTGTTCTTATTACCTTCATTTCATTTCCATCCAGTCTCCATACTTGCAAAACTATATCTTTAACATTACTATGCGTAAACATTTTATTTTTTTAATTTCAAAAATTGCTACAGAAAATGGGCGTGAGCTGGGTCTTTATAAAAGGGGTTAAATTAAAAAGATAAAAATCAGTCAGTTAAAATACATTGTAATATTCGCTCCGTAGCTGAGCAATTTCACACCATGTTGAACTCGCCTAGAAACAGTGTTATTTATTAACATATAGATAAAAATCGCCGAACTGGGTTCATTTTTTAAGGACAATCAAGTGCAAAAAGGGTAAAAAGAAAAAAATGTTACTAATTTTCTTGTATAGAGAGACTATTCTCATATTAGTGTTATTAATATGGAATATTGGCTGTTTAGTCCCAAACTTGCCATCTACATGAGGGATGATTCTAGGGGTACGTGTTCATTTATCTGTAGAGGTCAAAGTTGTTTGAGTGCTTTAGAGTTTACGATGATCAGAGAAGCATCCCTATTATATTTTTTCAAAATAACTGACGAGGTGCATTATGGGGTACAGAGGGAAATATTTTAAAATTCTATTTTTCTCTATCTACATTTTAAAATAATGATAATGACCAACATGACATTTTATATTACAGTGTATTTGAGTAATTTATTTCTCACCATTTTAAAAAAAATTGTACTTCAAAAACATAATTTTCTCTTTTTCTACTTAGAATGATTATCAAATATTTAGTTACATTTTATTACATACTAGTATATAGATAGAAGTGTCGTATTGGAGAAATTTAAAGTCTGTCTTTAAAATCCTCAAATCCATTAAAGTGTTCCTTATGCATGGTTATCTAACATGCGCACTAAAATCTAGGGCACAGGTAGGCAACACCGACAAACATGGCTAAAATTGAAAAAGAATATTCACTGGGTTCTCCTCTAAAGCATAATGAAACGTGTAAATCCCATGGATTACCTATTGATATGATATGTGAGGAATGTGATGAATTTATTTGTGCCAAGTGTGCTAAAACAGATCATAGAGATCATGAATGGAAAACTCTGACCACAGCAGCCACCCAAAGGAGGAGAAGTCTACTTTCATTTCTGAAGAAGATCGAGGAAAAGGATCTGCCTGGGATTGCAGAGAAGATGGAGAAGGTGTCTAAACAAAACATAGAAAATAAAAACCTATGTGACTCCGAGATTAAAAAGCTACAGCAGCATTGTGAAGAGATAATGACCAGGCTGACAGAAATCAGAAAATGTCATGAACAAACAATAAGAGACAATTTAATTAAAAAGAATGATCAACTGAAGGATCTGATAACTAAGTTAGAGAGGAAGCAAAAAGGAATTGTTGACACAGTGGAATTCATGGAGGTGAACAGCAGCACCATGTCAGATTACAGCTTGATTGACAACCACAGAGAACTGAGGAAAATGATGTCTGAATTTGAGGTCCATACCACAAACTGTAAACTATCAGTCAGGTTCACAAGAGGTGTGATTAATGACGAATTTCTTAATTCTGTGGTTGGAAAAGCTTGGGATTTAGATGATATTCGTGTGACTTTGAAAAACTCATTTCAATATGGTGATAAGGCAATATATGCTTTGGAGACGTTCAGTGAAGATCTATGCTACATAAATGGATATGAATCTGAGTATATAGAAAAAGTAAACATGGAAGACATAAAAGAGCATAGATTTAGTATTTTCACAAATGACATGTGTGTGACTGATAACTGTGATGTTTATTTTACTGACTTAAGTAATAAGTCCATCAGTTGTCTGTCACCATCAGGATCTGTGTCTACTGTCATTAATGCAGATCCACTGTTCCCAATAGGAATCTGTCAGTCTGTGGATGGTGGACTTCTGGTATACTTGGCAGACAAAGAATCAAATCCTGACAAATTAGAGTCACACAGCAGACGTCTGGTGAGACACATCACAGTGACAGGTGAAGTCATCCATGAGTATGAGTACCAGGAGGACAGTCAGACCAGACTGTTTACATTCCCTGATAGAATCAAACAGAACAGTAACAGAGATATCTGTGTTGTGAACGATACAAGTGATAAAACAGGTGAACTGGTGATTATGTCTCCCTCTGGTCATATAAAGTTTGTCAACCTCGGACAGAACCTGACAGAGGACTTTAATCTAAATGATGTAGTGTGTGACTCCCTCTGTAACATTCTTGTTACTGACATTGACAACAAACAGATCCATCTGCTGAGTCCTGACGGGGAGTTCCTAAAGTTTTTACTAACAGACAAAGAAGTGTACCATCCATACAGATTATCACTCTACAAGTCTACGCTGTGGGTGGGATACTATGAGGGACTTGTCAAAGTGTTTCAGTACACAATGTAGAATTAATGTGATAATAGAGATTGTTCTATCTGACGTATCCGTATCCGTATACGTATCCGTATCCGTATCGAGATATGAAAGGCATCTCGATCCCGATGTTTCAACCATTTAATACAATTTCCGTTTCTGTTTGTGGTTAAATAAGCCACAGTCATGCATCGGAAAATAGCAAATGGCAATTTTTCCATTAAAAATACTAAACTGCTGTAAACCTCTATCATTTCGTAGAAAAATATTATTAAAAAAAAGAAAATGAATAAATAAATTCAAGTATAAAATATTTCATTTTAACTATTTTGTTTTAAAATTAAATTCATTTTGTTTCAAAATATTTGTAGGAAATCTCCTTTCTCTTTTTCAGGATATTCTGAATTTGTCATATACCTTTACGCGGTATAACGGTATACCCCCCCCCCCTCACACACACTGAAATACAAAATACGTTATCATCAACGCGATTGATAAAACACTGTAGCCGTTTTTAAAGAGACTATTCAAACTGATTTCATAATTCGCTTCAGGACCGTTACAAGTATTGAGTATATGCATTGAAGAGCCTGTCCAACTCCCTCGTTTCACCTCCCCTCACATTTAGCAAATTGAAAGTAGGGAGGGAGGGGGCTAATTGAAAGAGAAAAATATAAGTCCTGAAAAACCCTGACATGCAAAAAAAAAGGACGTAAACACTATTTTGTGTGTGTGTGGGCGGGAGAGGGGGTCGAACTCTTTTTTTACTACCACTTACTATTCTTTGACTGCAATACAACATGCCTTTTGAAAGTGGAAAGGGAGCTTATCCTACGCCCCCAGCCCCCCCCCCCCCCCCAGTGCCGGCGTCTGTGCCTCACAATGTGCACACACGACATTTGATAAAATCTTTTGACTATCATTCATTAATCATTTGTGATTCGATATAAAAACTATTTCGTAATTTCGGAATAGGGTATTCAAAAAATATAATCTCAAATCTTTTTTTTTATGCTAAGATCAAAATTAATATGGCTCAGAATTTTCAAAATAATACATCTTATTTTGCTAAGTCTACTTGTCCATCGTACTAATTTTCTTCTCTTTTTTATCCGACTTTCTTTTTTATTTATATGTATAATTTGGCCGAGATCGAGATCATTGTGCACAGTGAAGAGAAGGAACTGCTTCAATGTAGCAAAGAAAAAAATCACGCATTAAAAGAAAAATTACAGTGATGAAATACATATATCAAAGTTTTTCAGAGCTTGCTTTGTTTACTATAAACTCGATCATGTAACTTTCATAAAAAGAAGTTAATATGCAAATAGAATAGTTTAAGAAAGGAAGATACATATCGTAACCAAACATTTAATTTTCTCCCCCTTCATCGACAAGTGTTAATATACTGCGTTTAATCGCAACACTGTCGGAAATTGTACATAATCAATTCTCAAGCTCCTTGAAACCCTGGATACGCATAGGCGTCAGAATCGGGGGGGGGGGGGGGGGGGCTTAAGCCCCCCTCCCCCCATTTCTTGCAAAGATAGACATTAGACACAATATATGCATTTAAAAGTGGGGTTTACTTTTTTTGTTGGTTTACCCCCCCCCTTTCAATTAACCCCCCCCCCCCCTTTTTGCCTGCGCCGCCCATGATACGGCTATCGACCTACAATTTAGGGAGTGTATTTAAACCGCCCCAGAATTACCAGCTATCCAATTTTTTTCTGGAGAACTATTACCATCAATACGTTATAATTAATGGCATAGAAGATGATAAAATAAGAAAAAGAGGATTGAAGTTTTCAGTAAATCCCCCATACACATATTGTTTTGCAATATGGTGAAATCTTTCCCAGTTAATGTACAATTACATGTTTTTACAATTAATTTACAAGTTTGAGATAAAGAGGTTTAACTGTATATTATAATTATATATTTTTGGGGATATGTCGTGTAAAATTCTTGTAAATATTAATGTTAATTTTAGAATGAAGAATGAATACCCTAAGAGAGAGAGAGAGAGAGAGATTTTCGAATAATTTTCTACATATTGAAATAATTCAAATCATGCTTGTTTTTCTAATTTTATTTTTAAACTTTTACCCCCTCCCCTTCTCCCCCCAAAACATGATGCATAAGGCGTGTACAGCAACTGATATGTTTTTTATTAAAAAAAAACACACTACATATCATTTTTTAGTGAATGAGGTTAAAAATCAAACATGAAACGATGGAAATGTAACCAGATTGTTTAGACATCGGGATCGAGATGCCTTTCATATCTCGATACGGATACGGATACGTATACGATACGGATACGTCAGATAGAACAATCTCTAATTGCATGATCATTGATTCAATTCATTAACATGACATTACACAGTAAAAAAAGTATCATGAAATATATTCTTCGTCAAAAATCATCAAAATGTAAATAAATTGATACATGTATATACAGAGTCTGCATATTTTATTATCCATCAAAATTTAAAAATTCTAAGATTTATTATTTGTGTATGTGTTAAAATAAATGAGGTTTATGTAATATACGATTTCTTTATCAATTGTATATATATTTAATCACTGATCACATAATTATGAAATTTACAGTTGTTGTTTCCTTCAAAGAAATGCAATCATATATTAAAATATAATTTTCTTAACAATCCACCTAACAAAGGAACAAATGATTTTATTTTGAATCTTGATTAAAACATTATCTAATAAGTATACAGTTTAAATTCAATAATTATGCAGAATACATCCAAACAGTGTGCATCGAACTATGTTTTTAAAAATTCAAAAATAATTAATCATTCAGAAGTTTGCAGCATGTATATATATTAAAACATTTGAGAATGTGAATCTTCTATCTCTTTTGGTATGTTTAACAGGTCTACGTGGTCTCCGATAGTTTTTAAAACGTGATTATCCTTTTATTGGGCAATTTTCCATTTACTTTCAAAAAGTTACAGACAACTTATGTAGTTTTATTTCAAATTTGCATGTGTAAATTCTCATTTCTTGTCCAAGAAATAACCATGTCAGGCTTTGCTTCAATTTAAAACATGAGAAAATTCAAGCTCATATTGATTATATCACTCTTTTATTAGAATCTGAGATAATGATCAAATGACAAGATGCATGTACTCTTTAAACTTTGTTTTTGAAATAATGAGAGACATGTTAAATATGATAAACTGTCAAAATACCATTGCTTCTTTTGTGAAAATAATAATGATTTTTTTTTAAAAAAATCATACCCATTTACTATACATGGTCATTCTAATGGGAGGTTTTAAAAGTCTCTAACAAATGTTAAAAATATTTTGACTTTCACTGACAATGGTGAAAATGACTGTCAAAGAAATACATAATATACAAAACCAAAACATATAGACAACGTTCAAAAACAAGTTTTTAATTTTAGCTAGTCTCATGTAGCTAACAGATCTGAAATCACCATCATGATTTTCCATCACAAGACTCTATTTCTATACAATCCTCTTAATCATTTTATTACTTTTAAAGAATCATTGCTTCACTTTTCTATTTTGTACTATGGTTTTTATGTGTATTTATTTCTCATTTTTCCTCCATCACATCATTATTTTTTCTTTCCAATCACCTGATATAATCACTGTCACTTTCACTTTCACTATCTCCTTCTTTCACATCAATACTGAACTTGTATTCCTGGTCACACCCTATGTAAGCGTCACTTATAAAGAAGATGGTGTAGTTATAGTGACCAGGGGAAGGCGCCACAAAGTCCAGTTTGACCTTGGCCTTCTATTGCAAGGTCAATCTTCTGATGGACAGTTGGGAGTTAGATTTGTTCTTTCCAATCAGTACCCACTAACCCTCCTCTCGTTTCTGATAAGAGAAAACAAATACTAGTAAGAATAAATTTTGGAATTTCAAAGTATATAAAAAATATAGAATTCTTCAGGCAACTAGTTTATCATGTTATGATTGAATAAACAGTTGTTTTTTTTTTTAATTCTAGAATTGGATTTTGCAATGTATGAAAACGTGTGCTTTCAACTACTCACCTGAGGAAAGAATGGGGCCACCACTGGTCCCACTAATTCATCTTCTCTCTCTAGTGACACCAGTAAATTGACTGGGGAACCACTGAAAATAGATAGATAATGGTTAATCATATCGTCAATCTCCTTAGACATGCTGGTGTAAAACATGATAAAAATGTTCAAATACTCATCAAAATAGCAGTCGTTTTTCTCTTCTGTTAGTGCATGCATTGTGTTCAGCTTGTAACAAGTTGTACATGTATAGAGTGTACTCCTTTACTTGGTAAAATGAACTTGATTGTTCAGATTTTCTTCTCTCACCTTCAAGCAAGTTGGGGGTTTTTATTATGTCTTCTCTGAATTACATTTATAATGTTCAATATTACAATTTAGTGTGCTAGGGAACACAAAAATTGAAATTGGTGAAGGATATGGAGATAACGAACATGATTCAATATCAAAGTCCATAAAAACAATACAAAATAGGAGCAGAGCAAACACAGACCTCCAAAACACCAGAGATGGAATCAGGTGCCATGGAGGTGTGAGCAAAATCAAAAAAGTTTAAAGAGGGACAGGAGACGTAATCTCAATAATTATATAGTAGATTTTCACCATTTTCTGATATTTCTTTATAAGCTCAGGGGCAACGTACGTGAGGAAGCTGTTTCAGGGGAATGTATATACTTGTCTTTTTTATTTAAGATATAGATTTGATAATTTTTATAGAATTTCTTTTCGTTCAAAAATAAAATTCTGTTTATCTTTCAATCCCCCGCCGAAATATGGCTGAAATATTGCTGACTCGGCGTTAAACAATATAAAATCAATCAATCAATCTTTCAATCCAAACCTGAACCTTTAAAATTAAAAGTTTTGATTCTTGTTTTAACTTTGATGAAACAAAAAGAACAAAACTTCATTCCAATTAGCAATGTCTACTTGAATGGTTGTGTTTATAATGATATCATAATTTAAAGCGATGTTCTGCATATATATTGTACGCCATGTACGACTAAATATCCTTAACCGTACGTGTCATGTATCGATGCCGGTTAGTTCCTCTTTTCCTTCTTCAAATTCGTGTTTGCTTTCTGACATTTAAATTACTGTTTTCTATTTCGAGTTCCTTAAATAATAGTTCGCTCGATCGGTACTATAATTTCATCAGTTAAATCTGAGGTGTACTGTTCCTTTAAATTTTATGTTAAAACCATTTACAGAATGAGATTCAAAATATATAGACCTATATCAAAGAAGTTTACCAATTACTTTGTCCGTCATTTTATTTTCTAATCTTTCAGCGCTGTAAGCCTTAAATTGGTCTCAAGATTCCCTCTATCCCAAAGAAACATTTTTGGAGACTCTCATATGTTTATTTTAGTTAAAAAGCTTCATGTTTCTCATACAACAGCAAAATATTAATACTACGGTTGGGCTGCAAATCGTTTTCTCATCGTTTAAAATAAAACTTAACATATATACATGTAGTTAATCAGAGATTATGGAGCTACCTCAACAAATGCTGCCTTTAAGTAATGCAGTCACACAATTAACCAATATTCTAAGTGTACATCCAAAAATGCAAAATTTATAGACTTTTGATCTGAAAAGGTTTTCTATTACTTTGGAATAGACCTATCCAAAAACTTCACATTCATCAAGAAAATGTAACTCAAATCCAGCATCTGAAGCAAGTTTGAGAGCATTCATCCTTTGATACATCATTTGTGCAAGTTTGGTTAATATAGGCCTTGTACATTCTTGATGACAGACCTGCACCCATAACTTTTACCTGGTTTATTATCTGGAAAATGTATGTTGAATTCAGCATCCGGAGCAAGTCCATTAGTAAGCATCCTTAGATGTATCATCCATGCAAGTTTGGTCATCATAGGGCCCATAGTAGTGTACTTGGTGTGTTCTTTGGTGTACTTAATAGTGTGAAAAGTCTTGTTAGCAATTGTTTTCATTGGAAAAAGGGGGTATGCTTCTCTGTACAACCTATTCACAATGGTGTTACGGATTCTAAGTATCTAGATACTTTGATGATACATGGGCATTTTGCCTGGTCTTTTACAAAGTACACGTAGAAGGTGCAAAAATACAAAGATTTAGTGTCTCCTCTACTAATGACATGTGTGTGACTGATAACAGTGATGTTTATTTTACTGACTTTATTAACAAGTAAAAGACCAGGCAAAATGCCTATGTATCATCAAAGGTCTAAGATACTTAGAATCTGTTACACCATTGTGAATAGGTTGTACAGAGAAGCATACCCCCTTTTTCCAATGAAAACAATTGCTTACAAGACTTTTCACACTATTTAAGAAGTGACTTTCTAGTCATATTCGAAAAAATTGAACAAAGAAACAATCTTTTTATGAAATTTTCTACTTAAAATGACATGTTTTAGTATACACCTGTACATTTCATTGCATAAACAGGTGTCATATTGAATAAATTTAAAGTACCTGTTTAAATCCTTATATGCATCCGTGCATGTGCCTTATGGTTATCTAACATGCGCACTGTAATCTAGGACACTGGTAGTCAATACCCGACAAACATGGCTGCAAATGAAAAAGAATATCCACTGGGGTCTCCTATAGGGCATATTGAAATGTGTGAATCCCATGAATTACCCATTGATATTATATGTGAGGACTGTGATGAATTTATTTGTGGTAAATGTGCCAAAACAGATCATAAAGATCATAACTGGAAAACTCTAACCATGGCAGCCACTGAAAGGAAGAGAGGTCTGATTAAATTTCTGAAGAAGATCAAGGAAGAGGATCTACCTGGAATTGATTTGAAGAAAGAGAAAATTTCAAAGCAGATCACTGAAAATAAAGAACTGTGTGATTCCGAGGTTAAAGAGCTACAGAAGCATTGTAATGAGATAATAACCAGGCTAACAGAAATCAAAACACGCCATGAAAAAACGCTGAGAGACGATTTAGTTAAAAAGAATGATCAGTTGAATCTTGTGAAATCTGAGTTAGACAAGAAGAAGAGAAGAATTGTTGACACATTAAAATTCATGGAGGAGAACAACAGCACCATGTCTGATTACAGCTTGATTGACAACCACAGAGAACTGACAAAAATGTTGTATGAATTGGAGGTTCAAATAACGAATGGTGAACATTCAGTGAGGTTCATTAGAGGTAAAATCAATGATGACTTACTTAATTCTGTGGTTGGAAAAACTTTAGATTTAGATGATATTGGTGTGACCATAAAAAACTCATTTCAATATGGTGATAAAGGAATATGTGCTCTTGAGACATTCAGTGAAGATCAATGTTACATTAATGAATACCTATCTAAATATGTAGAAAAAGTCAATCAGCAAGGCATAAGAAAACATAAGTTTAATATTCTTCCTAATGACATGTGTGTGACTGTTACTGGTGATGTTTATTTCACTGACGTCAGAAACAAGTCCATCAGCTGTCTATCACCATCAGGATCTGTCACTACAGTCATCAGTGCAGATCCACTGCTACCAGAAGGAATATGTCAGTCAGTGGACGGTGGACTACTGGTCACCTTGAGAGACACAAAATCAGATCCTCACAAATTAGAGTCACACAGCAGACGTCTGGTGAGACACATGACATTGACTGGTGATGTCATCCGTGAGTATGAGTACCAGGAGGACGGTCAGACCAGACTGTTTACATTACCATACAGAGTCACACAGAACAGTAACAGTGATATCTGTGTTGCGAACAGTACTAGTGAAACTACAGGTGAACTAGTGATTTTGTCTCCCTCTGGTTGTACGAAGTCTGTCTACCGTGGACAGAGCCTGACAAAGAACTTTAATCCAACTGATGTAGTGTGTGACTCCCTCTGTAACATCCTTGTTGCTGACTGTAACAACAAACAGATCCATCTACTGAGTCCTGGCGGGGAGTTCCTGAAGTTCTTACTGACAGACAATGAAGTGGATAGTCCATACTCTCTGTCTCTATACAAGTCTAGACTGTGGGTGGGATACTGGGAAGGAAATGTCAAAGTGTTTCAGTACAAATGGCAAATTGTATGAAGTGCAAAATATTATCAAATTTATCAAATGAATATGAAATATTATTGCTTTATGAAATACATATATGTTCTTCATGAAGAATTATCAAAATATAGTTTCCTATATATATATATATATATATATATATATATATATATATATATATATATATATATATATATATATATATATATATATATATATATATAAAAATTAGATTCATAACATTCACAGATTCATTAACTGTGAATTTACATTTCTACATCATTAACATACAATGATGCTTTCCCTCAGTTGAACAAGCCAAGGTTATTGTGACCTTCACCTTCTGCTGCAAGGTCAATCAGATCAAGATAGATTTTTTTTGCATTCATAGACCAAAAGAACAAATTATGTATATCATGATTAAAACATTACCTAAACAGATTAATTTATTACTTCATACAGAATGCATTACAACTGTATATAACGACTTGCTACATATTTCAGAATTTATTCCCTTAACACAGACATCCAAGATTCTCCAAATGAAACAAATTAAAGTAATTATTATCATGATTATGATGCCTGCATTTTAAGTTTTCCCATATATTACTATTACCTGTATGTTCCTATTAACTTAAATTATCCCCTCTATAGCATGTTAATTATTGAAGTTTTATTTTTGGTTGTAAGCCCAGGAGAATATTTCATTGACTATTACTTTGATTTCAACAATTTCATTATCATCATATCACACTTGTATCTTATTGTGCTTGAATTTTTCTTCAGGGAAGTTATTGTTTGTAAACAATATACACTTTTGGCAAATGCATATTTTCATGTAACTTTGTGTTATCATGTGAATAAAATTGTAATCAAACTCCTCATTTTTTTGTCAATGAATTTACCCTCAGGTAATTTCCTTTGGTTCCATGTAAAACATGAAAATATAAGCCTTCATAGATTTGTATCACTCATTTAAACACCCAATTTTATGTTAACGCCCCCCAAATCTACCTAATTCAAGATCAATAATTTACCGCCTGTCAATCATTAAAAAAACAATAGCTTCTGATTTGATTAACAGGCCAGCTACCCGTGCTACCTGATAGTCTGAGTTTGTGTCCTTTGAAAACGATTGCCTGATCACGCGTCAAACACTTTCATGTAGCCGCCTTGTGGGGGTTAAAAAAAGAATCTTGGTAAAAGGTTATTTTAAAAACAATTGAGAGTAGATAATTAAACATGACTTCATAAAATATTTGCTTTTAATCTCAACAGCTATATTGTATTTTAGGCGATATGTCGTCCAAGATATCTGCTGTAGAATTTAGACCAGTCCGTACACAGAAACGCTATTTGCCGATTAAAATTGGAATATGATAAATAAGAAAAGATATTTCATTTATCCTATGTTTTATCTACGTATATATGAATAAAATGCAATCTATACCATGTTCCGTTGTAAAGTTCTGAAATGTAAGAAACAGCTAGGAGTTTCGAAATTGCAACTTTTAGTTCGAATTTCCTAACATCTGTCAATACCCAATATTCGAAATTAAAAAGTGAATATATACAGCCAAAGATCAATTCTTAAAAGTATAAAAGAAATCTTGCAAACAATAATTATAAATAATTTTAAACACACGAACACCCAGAAATGTTGAATATTTTCTACGCTATTGTTGATCAGAACGTAGGCAATATTCCTATCGCGGTACGGTACATTGTACATGTTCACACCACGAATAGGCCTACCTATGAATGGAATATTTTATTGTTTGTTTTTTTTTTATTTTGATATTTACACAAGTTTAATTAAAAAAAGATATGTTTACTTTGTAGTTTTACTCTGTGTTCTTTTCTTTAATTTGTCATTAAATATAAAAACGATATTTCTTTATGATTTTTTTTCTTCACTAGATATCGCTGAAAGTATTTATAAATAAATTTTATATTTCAATTATTTCAAGTAGTTTCACTCAAATTTAGACATGAAACACGGAATGTTGACCCTGATCACCAGATACAGACTTCCTGTGTAATGCTTCGTGTATATAGATTTTTGACATCTTGGTTATTGGGGGTCTCCAGGTAAATAACACCACTGTTTCTTGGACCACTCCCCCTCCTCAGGTAAACGTACGGTAAAAAAATTGGGTCTTTAATGAATACTATATTATGATCAAATGATTAATGCACTTGGGTTATCCCTGAAAAGCGTGAACATTTTCAATTTCTTTTGTTTCATTACTTATTGATCAAATAATACAGTCATGTACTTGGTGTTGAAAAAAATGGCAAGAAATATTTGATATGTCTATCAAAATACCATTGTTTTCTTTATTATAAGATATTGAAATACAATATAATTAAATTCATATTAATTTACTGTGCATGTAAATTCTATAGGAGGCTTCAAAAGTCTCTAACAATATTAAAAAAATTTAAACTGAAAATGGTGACAATGACTGCTAAAAAGGAAATACGTACCATGTAATAATATACAAAACCATCATAATATTACAGGCAACAAAAGTAAATAGTTGCTGATAATGATCATGATCCAATCTCAAAACTCTACATTCTTTTCAATTCTCAAATCATTTTAAAAATGTCAAAGAATCCTTGCTCTATTTTCCTATTCTGTAAATTGTTTATTACTTTTATTATTCCCTCATTTTTCCTACACCACAATTGTTACTTTCACTTTCTTAATCAGCTGATCTAATCGCTATCACTTTCACTTTCACTATCTCCTTCCTTCACATCGATGCTGAACTTGTATTCCTGGTCACACCCCATGTAAGCATCACTCATAAAGAAGATGGTGTAGTTATAGTGACCAGGGGAAGGGGCCACAAAGTCCAGTTTGACCTTGGCCTTCTGCTGCAAGGTCAATCTTCTGATGGATAGGAGGGAGTTAGATTTGTTGTCTCCAATCACTACCCACCAACCCTCTTCTCGTTTCTGATAAAAGAAAACAAAAATTAGGTTTGACATTTGTTTTAAATTTATGTATTTTTTTAATTTATAATTAATAAAAGATGAATAATTATTCATTCTCACCAGCTTACGAATTGAATTAGTAAGCAGTTTTTACAAGAAAAAAATACAACATATGAAAATGAAACATGTTTTTACCAAAATATAAACATAGGTAATCAGAGATTACAGAGCTCACCTCAACAAATTTTGTCTTTAAGTAAGGCAGTCACACATTTTTATTAACCAACAAAATGTGTACATCCAATAAAGCAAAATTTATGCAATTTTGATTTGATACTATGGAATAGACCTATATAAAAACTTAAAACTATTTCATAATCATGAAAACATTATTAAAATCCAGCATCTGAAGCAAGTTTGAGAGTTTTTATCCCTTGAAGCATCAGTTTTTGCAAGTTTGGTTTATATAAACCTTATAGTTTCTTAGACCGGCACCCATAACTTTTACAAGGTCCATTATCTGAAAAATGTACAATGAATTCAGCATCTTAAGCAAGTCCATTAGTGTGCATCTTAAGATGTATCATCCATGCAAGTTTGCTAAAGCTACGTTTACACTATGTTCCCGGCAGCCACGGCAATCACGTTTCAGGCCACCGTGGAAAAAACAGGATGGGCGTGAGAAAACTTGGGGGAACGGGATGGGCAAACGTAACTCATCGCGATTGCCGTGGATGCCGTGCCAGATTTTTAAACTGTCAAAAAATTTGCCACGGTGGCCACGTTGCAGATGTGAAACTTAGTAGGTCGTAGTAAAACGGAATAAATGCAACAAAACGCAACAACACGTAATGTACCGTAACAGAACTTGGAGGCAGTCCGCAGTGGGACGGGAGAATGTATATTTCCATTCATCTCACGGTCAATTCACGTTTTGAGACGTTTTGCTGAGTTTAGTCCGCGTTCTGTCAAGGCTAGTTCACGGTTGTTGTCCGTTTCATCACGTTCTGCCACGTTTCATCACGGTCCTCACGGCAAACTAGGGTGTATGGTAGCCGTTTCCTCGCGTTCAATCGCGGTTCGTCCCGGCATGTTACGGTTTATGGTCCCGGTGCGTTGCGTTCTACTACGGTCTGACACGGCGCACACGGTCTGAGAGGAAGCATATAAAAGCCGGGCACTGCAGAGAAGTTTCATTCGTCTTATTCGTCTCATTCCTAGTTGCTGCACTCCTGCCGTCCCTCTCTGTAACTGCTGCTGGTTCTCTTCATTTTGACAAAGTGATTTTACGTATGCAACCAGCAAACACGCGAAAATAAAATCTTCGTCTTAGGAATTCATGAAGTTTTATCTTCGAAGGGTCATGATACAATGATTGTTTCTGGTTAGGAGACCTTCTCTGGCACAAACGTGATCCATAGTTTCCCGGCGTCAATACGTTTCATACGTAGAAAGACTTGACAGAACGTGAGAAACGTATAAGAACTTCATAAGAACGCGAGAAACGAGAGGGGACCTATCAGAACGTAAGAGGCCTGGGGGGAACGTGCTGGCATACGTGGCAGAACCGTAGTGCGCCGTGGAGCTTCCGGCACTCCACGGCAACTTCTTCCTACGGCCCATCACGGATTCCGTAGAAGACCGTAGAAGACCGCAAAAGAACTTGTCAAGACTTGGATATAGAGGGGAAAATAACCAAAATCTCACGGCGCACTACGTTTCAGGCAAACGGGGCTGCCGTGGCTGCCGGGAACATAGTGTAAACGTAGCATTAACATATATTCCAAAGTTACTTGGAAATGAAACCTGTATAAAAATCTAACCCTTTCACTATACCAGAAAATATAGGTCAGATTCAGCATCCAATGCCAGCCTGGTAGAATGAAACCTTAGATGTATAATCCATGCAAGTTTGGTTATTAAAGAGCTCAAAGTTACTTGGAAATGAATCCTACACCAAAAACTTTAACCTGTTCACTCATTCGGAAAATTTAGGTCAGATTCAGCATCCGAAGCAAGTCTAGTAGTATGCATCCTAAGATGTATCACCCATGCAAGTTTAGTCATTATAGGGCTCATAGTACCTTGGAAATGAAACCTGCATCAAAAACTTTAACCTGTTCACTCAGCCAGAAAATGTAGGTCAGATTCAGCATTCGAAGCAAGCCCGGTAGTGTGCATCCTTAGATGTATCATCCAGGCAAGTTTGGTCAACATAAGGCTGATAGTTACTAGGAAATGAAACCTGCACCAAAAACTTTAACCTGTTCACTCAACCGGAAATAGTAGGTCAGACTCAGCATCTGAAGCAAGCCTGGTAGTATGCATCCTTAGATGTATCATCCATGCAAGTTTGGTCAACATAGGGCTTATAGTAACGTGGAAATGAAATCTGCACCAAAAACTTTAACCTGTCCACTCAACCGGAAAATGTAGGTCAGATTCAGCATCTGAAGCAAGCCTGGTAGTATGCATCCTTAGATGTATCATCCATGCAAGTTTGGTCAACATAGGGCTTATAGTTACTTGGAAATGAAACCTGCACCAAAAACTTTAACCTGTTCACTCAACCGGAAAATGTAGGTCAGATTCAGCATCTGAAGCAAGCCTGGTAGTATGCATCCTTAGATGTATCATCCATGCAAGTTTGGTCAACGTAGGTCTTATAGTTACTTGGAAATGAAACTTCACCAAAAGCTGCACCAAAAAATGTTAACCTGCTCCAAAAACATTAACCTGGTCATTCCTTTGCTGAAATTGCAGCATCTGAAACTTTGACTGGTACAATGAAACACCATCTTCCATCTTCCATGCATGTCTAATCCATATAGGACATAGAAGTAGTTAAAAAGAAAACTGCTCCAAAAAACTTAACCTTAACCTGGGACGCCGACACCAACGACGAGGGTATTACATAAGCTCCCCCAACTTCGTTGAGGTGAGCAAAAAAAAAAAAAAATAAGAAAGAGTAAATTATTTTATCTTTTTTGTTCACTCACCTGAGGAAAGAATGGTGCCACCACTGGTCCCACTAATTCATCTTCTCTCTCTAGGGACACCAGTACATTGACCGGGGAACCACTAAAAACAGATAGATAATGGTTAATCAACACTTCAATTGGTATTTATATCATGTCTGTTTACACATAAATGTACAACATGCATGACTGAGTATAGTTTATGTTTTTTTTCTTCTTATTGATGGAGGATCCAAACATACGTTACAAATTTTCCCCCCTCCCCCTTACCTGTGAAGACTCTCCTTTTCCTGGACCTCGAATGACATCTCGATGTTGGGGTACTTATTACAGAACCTGGCCACGTCAGCCATTTGTTCCTCCGTCAGCTGTAGGAGTTCATTTCTATCATCGTCCTCCATCTCCATCACATCAAAGATGCTCTCAATTTTCTACAAAAAAAATATATCTTGATAAATGCTGAAATAAACTGGGTTGTACAGATTTTCCTCTCTTGTCTTCAAACTACATGTAGTTGGAATTTTTTTAAAAATTTTTCTTCTCTGAATCACTTTTATAAAGTTCAAATGTTCAAAATTATAATTTGTATCGTGCTATAGAACAAAGTCTTTAGACCAAATTCTTACCTTTTCCTGACATTTTTTGATGAGCTCTGTTGTAAAGTGTGGGAGTTGTTTGAGATAGGAGTCCTTGCCCCACATGGCCTGGGTCACCATCTGAGCCAGCTCCATGGCCGCTAGGGCAGGGCTCAGCCAGCCGTTACTGCTCAGGACGTCCACACAGGCCTGGATCAGCCGAATAGCCTGAATAAACGAAACAGATAAATATATTGAGTGTACAAATAGCAGGTACGCTGTGGAAATCAAATTAAAGTTATCAGGATATTAATTATTTTTCAATTTCTAACATACAACTTTAGTCTTTACCTGCAGATTTGTGAAATTAGAACAGAACACGAAAACATTTCTCATTTCTTGATATTCAATGTACAAATAAAAACAAATGACTTACCTCAATTCCCAAACTCAGTTTGACTTTATAGATTTTAAACCACCATTTGCCCCCACCCCCCCCCCCCCCCCTCAAACAAACAATATATTCATTACACATGTACTTTCCCCATCACTGTTTACCTTGCTGAGTATATCCTCTGTGTCAGACTGGAGTTCTGCTGACAGCTGCATGCGTGAGAGATGAGCCTGGAGTAGGAGGTTCGTCTTCACGTGAGGGTCGTTATACTTCTGATTGGACAGCTTATTGGGCAGACGACTGGCCAGCTGGAATTTAAGAAATTAGATTGTGTTGATATTCAGATGCTATATATTTGAACACAATAGAAATGTTAGCTTACACAAAATATCAAACTATCTATTTTACTTAACATTGACTACTGATATGGATACAAGGTAGTTACAAAAAACTTCCCTGTATTAATATTAAATTTTTATTTGCTGATAAATGTACAGAGAGACTTACCGATTTTAAGATGGCCTCTTCATGATGCCTGATGGGAACATCCTCGTATTCGGCGGCATTAGATACGATCTCCAGGAGTCCCTTTATCTTAGTCTTGTTGTTCAGGGACAGACTGAAGGTCTCTGTAATAGAAGTAAACCGTTGCTTTTAATGTGAGAAAATGTTTTCAGAAGCTCTTTAGAGCAGTATAAAATATGATTAAGTAAATCAAGTAATAAAAAATTTATTTATTTCATATTAACTGCATGAAGTACAGACAGTGCAAAAGATACATGTACTTTTTAAAATCATAACATAATTTACAGGATTATTTTAACAACAAGTAATTTATCATTTTAGCACTTGACCTCTGAGATAAGCTTTATGAATGAATTACAAGACTAACCTATGGTGGTATAGTTGATGTAGTAGTAGGCTGCTATCATACCCAGGTTTAATGGAGTCATGTCCATCTCATCCTCAATGCTGATACACTGTAAACAAAGACAACTCTATACACATACATAAATAACAGAGGGTCAATTACTCTTCCAATGTTCTTACTCAGTAGCTTTGAATTTGAATCAGTTTCACTGCTAACAATTCTCTAAACAGGAGCTTTTTTTTTTTTTAAGATTTAATTCATATTTTTTATTTCCTGTATGTATGAGTTGCATGTAAATTTGCATACTCTAGACGTACTATTTTCCACGGGGTCTTAATTCCGCGGAATCTCTATTTCTCCTTAGTCCGCGGTTAGAAAATTATGCAGATTTCTTGAACTCTTACTATATTCCTTACACGTATTTTGAGTATGATGGGACAACTTTCCGCAGAGAATTTGTGACCGCGTACATAGCATAAATTAATACCACGCGGAAAAAAGTACTTCTACAGTATTTTTAGTTTAACCTTAACTCTTTATAAAGAAATAAAGGACTTTACTATTGACCATTGTTTAAACATGAATTTATGAAGACAATTGTACTCCATTATCTCTCTGTATCAGTTGATGACCACTTGACCTGAGGTGAGTTTTTACCTTAGACTGTTCCAGATCAGATACTGTATTCTCTACCAACTCAGATAAATGATCAGACAAATGTCTGTGCGTGACACCTAAAAAAGTCAAAACATCTTAGATCAGGAAAAATGTAATAACACGTCATGGAATACACAGTGTACAAGAAAAAGTCATGGTGAATACTGATCATACTGGCTTAGTTAGGAGATATAAACAATTAGACAGTCATAAGTAGTTCTGACCTCTACAAGACTTTTTTAATTTATTAAAACTTGGTTATACTTACAAGGCCTATCATGTACATCTCTCTAATTAATGATAACACTAATCAACTGAAGATGAAGAGTTTAGTAAATTTTGATTGTGCTAATTTATGATTTTTATAATTTAACTTTTTTTGCACCTTGTAAGTTGTAATAGTTGGGGTTCTGAGTCATTCTTCTGTATAGAAATGTCCACGTCAAGTAGTCCACTGCATCTTGTTTGTTTTCTATCGTCTTGGTAACCACCTCAGCATTGAAGTGATCGTGTAGACAGTGATCTAAATGGCTCTGTAACACAATGTATGAAAATCAATAGCAGTTCAGGTGGCAGTGTTATGTAAAACTCTGAGTATAAAATGGAATACATTTTCAAATTAGTTAAAAAAAAATCATGTTTACCTCCACAGGTAATGGTTCATAGAGGAATTTCTTGAAGAACTCTTTCTTGGAACTCTGACACATGATCAAAGCTTTACCTGTGAAATTGGATTTTCATTTAAATAGTATGAACAACAAAACAGCAATTCCCACGTATCAAGAATATATATTGTAAATATTTCCATGTACGCACATAGGTTTATGTATATGAAGTAGGCAATCAAGAACTTTTAATTATGAAGAACTCATGATCAAATTAAGGTCATTGGCAATGCAGGGTTTCCGGAGAAAAAGAGTTTATACATAGGTTTTTTCACTTATGAAAAAAGTCATTGAGAGTGATCTCCCGTATGGAATTCTCTAGGTGCTGAAAACAAATAAAGCATATGTTACAGACTAAGAGGTAAACAAACGCACGTGTTTTTTTTTTTTATCGGATATATTCAACTCTACAGTAATAAAAGAAAAGCGGCGATGAGTTTGTTTACATCGTGCTGAGGGGGCAGACAGTCAACAGGTCGTCATTTAGAATACGTACATGAATGCTGGGAAGTGCAAAGATGTGAAATAATTATGCTGAAAGTGGTGAGAGCTAGGTAGACAGGATGAGAATGATTCTAATTATGTGAAGGAGGCACTTTTAGACGTTACTAATAAATCCTTGCAAAAATGTTTTATGACAGTTCGTTTCCAATAAAGTAAATATAGAATAGAAACAAACAATCAGTCTCTTGATCATTATGAATATTGATTAGATGTTAAGGGAAGTAACTCAAAATTAAAGAACAGTGCTGGTATTTCTGTGTTTTGTTTCAATATTTGCATTTTCAGCCAAATTATATGCATGTCAACGGAAATAAGGTTTCAGCAATGTATTTTATGTATAAACTTTATCTAATGAATGGGTTTTGGAGAAAACTTATGATTAAAATAATACAGGCCCATTTATCAACATTTTACATAGGAAATGCATTGAAAATTGTAAAAACATTGAATTGACAAAATCTATAGAGGAAGGCTGGCTTGATGAGTAAAAAGGACCTAAATTGAACATGTTTGGTACCATTAAACGTGTTCAAAAAATCTTGAAAAATTCTATACGAAAGCCAGAACTTAAGCGTTGCCAATGTCCTTAAAGCCATATATGGCGTAACTGATCAATAAAATATATTTTAGAAAAATACTAAATTAAGTAAAGAAATATAGTTAATACATTTAGGCCATAATAAATAAATTGCTAGATTCTCATCCGAATTTTTTTAAAAATCGAGGCGGGCGGGCGGTTTTTATTTTATATTTTTTATTTCTTCAATTTTCCAATTTTTTTTTATTGACCTGGTCAATCTGTGTAATTTTATCTACAATTATACCCGAATAAAAGTCATAGTAAAGGTTCAATTATCTCTTACTTCACGTCATCACCAATCTTTTTCAACCAAAGACCCTTGTTTAAAATATATACACATGTATTACAGCAATTACTATCTTTTCAGCTGTCAAAATCATGTCGACTTTCGCGGGACTTAAAATGAAAGTAGAAAGGTAGATGAATATCGATCCCGATCAGAATTAAGACGAAGAAATACAGAAATAAAAAAAATCGAGGCGGGGGTATAAAATTGGGGCGGGCGGGGATGAGAATCTAGGAATATTTTTATTATGGCCTTAAATTAAAACTTTTCATACAATTCTGAACGCGGAGAAAACCTAGTGTCAACTAATAATACAATTTTATCTTCTCTGTAATGTGTTATTTAAATCTTTTGTATTTTCTTCCGAGTCGGAGAAAATTCCGAGAATCCAAATTAAATTGTGATATCTTTAAAACGCAATTGACTTAGATTCTGTAATTTACGGAAAAGTTCTATATTTAAGGTCTTCCGTTTCCAACGGAAGACCTTCTACTGATTCTGAAGATTAAGATTATTCTTATTATTCTTTTTTTTTTTTCTTCCTAGACGCCAACTTTGATATCATATCATATTTTTCATATCTCACTCATTTCTCAATGGATTTTACGCAAATTTTCAGACGTTATAGACGGTAATAAACTCTATCAGAATGTTGTCTAAAATTTCAAAAATTTACTTCCGGTTATGAGTTATTTCCCTTTAAACAAAAAATTATAGGCTTTCATTTCCAGATAAAGGCTCACAGACCACTAGAGCTGGAGCAGAAATTTTACTGGTTTTAGATAACAGAAGGATTGAAGTTGTGCACATCGGTTTTTGTTTTTCGATTTCTGTATTCAAAATGGCGCTACATAGGGGTAAAAAAATACAACGCCTAAAACAGCGAAAATTTACACGTTTTCCTTTTTATCTTGAAGACTAAAAATATTTTGTTAAGACATGTTGAACAAAAGTTGTGCATAATTGCAAGGGCTTTCATATAATACTATACAAAAGGGGCTGGCCCCTATGATTAGGGATTTAGGGAGCTTGAAATTTTTTGCTTTATAACTCAAAAACGGTAAATATTTCGATCTGGATTATACGAACAAAATTGTTCTTTGACACCTTTTTAATCTGATGAAAATGTTTTGTGTTCCATTATACTGGGGGTGTTGCGTAATACGTAGTTGAAAGCAGGTCAGGTAAACAGGCAGCGTTTTTCATTCGGAAAGGAAATCAGACCTCTTCATGTGTATAATTTACACAAACTTCCTGTCAGTGATAAACCCTATGGTATTTAATGTTAATTTTCTTCTAAATAGGGCTTTATACGTGCTTTACGGTTCACTATTAAATTATTAATAATGATTAGTCTTTCTTTTTTATTTATTATTAATTTGTTTTATAGTGAACACGTCTTCATAAACCTTATGGAATATATTAAATCTATCTTTCTACATTGATTATTATAACAATTATAAGTTGTTTTAACTTTATGCATCAAATAATTCACGATCATTAGTTGTATACATTTGGCGATCTCCAAGATCGCCTAGATGTTTGTAACAGTTATGTAATCCAACGCGCCAATCCGACGCTGTCGATCGAGGTCACTAGTGTACCAGCTCAGCCACCTGTCGTAAACAATGCAAGTGTGTGATCGTGTTTAAAATCCATTGTGTACAAAGACCTATCAATTAATAGAAAATCATGTTTTTAATTTATCGAATCAATAAGAATACTTCACCGATCTTTCATTTAATCGTAATTCGAAACACTGGTGCATAAAATCATTTTGAATTGTGATCGCTTTCTTTGGTCTGTTAATGCAAAATTATTTCTCTATTCCGTGTTAATGTATTTTATTTAAATTGTAATTGAAAAGGGACTTCGGCAAATAATTATAATTAGTGATGGAAGTCTTGTGATACGTAATGTACTTATGTACGTTTTATTTTTACCATCACTCTTTTGTTTCTCCATTATTTTTTTTTAATATTAATAAACATTTAACGTTAAAAAAATACTTTAAAATATACTATTATTCACGTATTTGTAATAAACAGTTTACATCCAGCTTTGTCGCTTTGTGTCTAAAATTTTGTAGCCCAGTCCTCATTTACAAGCTCGTGTCCGCAGATAGCAGCGGGTATGTCGATTTGAAAATCTGTTGTGTACTCCGATAGTTACAAATGGAAAATTGGGTTTGAAATCATGTCGACTCCTTTCATATCATTCAATTTCACTCTATTTCAGTTTGTTTTTAAAATCAATCGTAATCGCTTGTGCATTTATTCATTTCAAGTTTTATGCCTTTTGATAGCCAAATAAAAACACGTGCTAGGTTTACACCATTTTTTCCTGTATTTATCGAAGTAGTAATTGTTTTATGAATATTAAACTACATGTACGCATGCATGATAATTGTAGGTGGAGTTAACGTTTCTAATTCACAGGGAGAAATCAAACATGAAATTAAGCACTTTTGAGTTTGCGGTTATTTGCTACTAAACTGAAAATGATATTGTACAGAATGGTATACTATTTCGTCCAATAAACAGAATATTTTACTGTACATGTACAATGTCAGTACGAATTTAATTGATGCAAAGCATCAAATTGGCTGCAAAGCAAAAAAATTCTTTCACATGCAAGGAAAGCACGTCAAGATATTCAAAGCTGAAATAGTTTTTCAATTCTATTTCAGGCTGTTTTCAAAGCAAAATAAAAATAATTTTACCGCATTTGCTCATAAATATATTTATCGATGTTAAAAAAAATCATGTTCATTGATGTATAAGAAGAATTTATTGTCATCAAAATGAAGGTGTAGGCCTGTCCGAGCCTCGATACCCTGGATCTTGATTACGTGATAATGCTCATGGTTTCTGCAGAGCAGGCTATGCTGCAAACCGCAGTGCAAAATTTAAAAAAAATATTTTCATAATCTTTGTGTCATTTGTAGATGTAGAGCAAATTCAAAAAAATTTTTACTAGAAGTTGAAAAACTCCTCATTTTTTTATTCACCATGCACTTTAACCACATCATCATTATCCGGAAAATCAAGAGATTTCTTTTCAAATCTTAAACACACTCAGGCTGGGGAGTATCTGATGTAAACTCTTTTTATATGACCATAAATTATCGATGATCATGAGATATTAATGACAATGAAAACGAAATATATTTCAACATTTAATACTAAGTTTAAGCAAGTTTTTAAAATATTTTACGCATGATTTTTACTTGTTATAATTTACAAATTATTTTATTGAAGTAGTGAAAAAAACGTCTCATTTCCCCATGTGCAATCTCTCACACAATCACAAAAAGATTGGCCGCTACCGCAGCCGATAATAATTATATGTTTATATGTATGAATTTTTACATAGAAGAGCGGCCAAACATATACATCCAGAGCTTTCAGAATACGATTTTACAAAATTAGAAAATTCGTTATTGCCTATTTATCATAAAATATAAATTAAATTCTTTCCTTAATTATTTAATTCCTATGTATTTAACTAGGTACTTAAATTATCGATTCGCTCTGATATTTGGTTGTATAATGATTACAATGTATATAAACGTCCATCTGGTCAGTCATTGTTGCTTGACGACGTCTTGTTGTCTCCTCTCACATTGGTAGCGCGTATGAACAGCGGTATGAACAAAATAAACGGCAACTCACATAAAAGGAAAACCAGAAGAAAAAAGTGTAGATGAAAAACACAGCTCATTAATTTGTTTTTGAACGACCCCATACGTTATTTTTCTTTCACCCATGCATTTCGACTATACGGTAAAAAGATCACTAGAACCTTTGGTTATATTAAAAGAAAGGTGTTGGACCTTCAAACGGCACTATATCCGAACAGCTATTATACAGCCTATCAAATATATCACTGCGTCAATAAGGCCATAATAAAAATATTCCTAGATTCTCATCCCCGCCCGCCTCGATTTTATACCCCCGCCTCGATTTTTTTTATTTCTGTTTTTCTTCGTCTTAATTCTAATCGGGATCGGTATTTATCTACCATTCTACTTTCGTTTTTAATCCCGCGAAAGTCGACATGATTTTGACAGCTGAAAAGATTGTAATTGCTGTAATACATGCATATATATTTTAAACAAGGGTCATTGGTTGAAAAAGATTGATGATAATGTGAAGTAAGAGATATTTGAACTTTTACGATGACTTTTATTCAGGTATTGTAGATAAAATTACACCAATTGACCAGGTCAATAAAAAATCTGAAAAATTGAAGAAATAAAAAATATAAAATAAAAGCCGCCCGCCCGCCTTGATTTTTAAAAAAAATCGGATGAGAATCTAGCAAATAATTTATTATGGCCTAAAAGAATTATTTTGATATTTCAAAAAAATACTAATTTCATTCTAAGAAAAGCCAGGCAGCTGTATACAGACTTTCCAAAATAATGTTTCATGGACCGACAGGTTGTTAAATTCCTCTCATCACTATAAGTACCCCATCCCTTAAAATGAATACAATGTCTTCCTTCTAAGCACAGAATGTCAGTCGGTTGATTTGTTTTTGTACATGCATGTATACATGTAGTTTAGGGGTTGAATTCCGAGACTGAAAGTTACGACCTATTTTTATGTAAACCAATAATCATACATGACATGTTATGCCCTGCCATGAATATGGCCAAGGCATTTGGTGTTTGTCAGATGTCTTCCATCCTTCCTACTTTCTGGCCTTCCGTCTATCCTTCTGTCACACATTGCCTTTAGCTCAGTTTCAAACAAACTATCCAAGATATTTTTATTAATCTTTATATACTGATAGAAATTAATTAAAGTTATGCAATTGCATTAACATTTTTTTAAACTTGACTTTATATACATGCATATACCTCACTTTCCTTAAATTAGTGTTTAGCTCAGTTTTAAACATACCATTCAAAATGGTGTTATCAAACTTCACATGTTGATGCATACTGATGAGAGCTATTTAATGGCATCACCATTTTTGAACTTGGCCTTTCTTTTGACTTTGACCTAATTCTTTTTAACTCAATTTTAGCTCTAACGAGAGTTAGTTATTGCTTAGCACAAGGTCATTTGGAAAGATAAAGGTCACACATACTAGTATTCCTTTACAGTCTTTTTCCTAGCGAAACATTGTAAGTTGGGCCATACTTAAAAATTTGTTTGTTTGGAATTGCCGCCTGAAGGGTTTCAGACACAGGAGGGAGGGAGGGAAATTAATTTTTTTTTTTTTAATTGAAAACTAATTTTACATAGATCTGACACTATATTTCAATGTTTTGTATGGTGCATGTGATACAGGTAATGGGCCAAAAAAAATGATTAAATAAAAAAAAATCTTCCTACTTTTGGTTAATAAATTTTTTTCAGGAGGGGGCATTTCAATGAGGCGGGAGGGAATTCCAAACAAACAATAATTTTATTTTGGCCTTGCTTCTCTTACAAGGTTTTTTACTTGTATATCTTTAGTATGCGGCTTTTGACCTCGACTCAAGGTTACGTCTTCTAGTCCGTAGCTCCAACGGAAGACCTATTCGTTGCTTTGCAACGAGCTCGGCTCTAGTTATATAATGTAATGATACAAATAATAAGTTCATATAATTTTAGTCTATTAATTTTCATTTTACATACGCCATATATGGCTTTAAAGTAATCTGTCTCCTATCTATGTAGAGTATGGGCTAAATTGCCCACATCGGATTACCTTCCTGGTCCTGAAGAGGTCGATTGGCTCGACCAATCATCTGTAAAACGTCAGGCACAGGGTAGTCCTCATACCTATGTTTGATAATAAGTTTTAATTAGTAATCGGTGTGGGTTTTTCTAGCAAAATTCTAATAGATGTCTATATTTCAAATTTTAATTTAAAAATTTCATTTATGGAGTAATAAACACCATAATTCTATAAACTTACGAGTGAGTTTTGCCGTCGTAGTACTGTGTATCCATGACAATGACGAGGTAGGCGGAGACACTCATCCCCCAGGCCAGACTGCGGGAAGCCACTAACACCTGGACAGCGCCGCTAGAGAAGAGATTCTCCACAGCCTTCCTCTCAATGTCAGACAGACCCTCATGGAGGTACCCCACACCGTTACTGAGAGTCTCCTTCAGCGTCTACAAATCAATCACATTACTTATTAATCACAGTTTTATTAAGTAACTTAGTTGAAACTAAAAATTATAATGTATTTTATTGTAAGATATTACATGACTATATTATGAATGCTCATAAAATTTAAATTTCACATTTTTAAGATTTTTTACATTGGAAAATCCATTTTTAGATTACACAATTCTTGAACTGAATTACATGTATCTATAGGCATAATGGCAGACTGCTACAATATCAAATTAACAAGAACACAGATAATCTGTTCCAGAGTAAATAAAAATGTTCTTGAATAATTCTCATTCACAACAAAGACACAAAAGGACCCTCTCTACAACCCTGGTATAATCAAACACCACTTACGTTGTACATCACAGACTTATGCACACAAAATACAACCCAGAAGTCGACACTATATTTCTCATACCTTGTCTGATATTTTCTCCAAGAATGGCTGAATGTCCTCCTCCTTTACGTGAAGGAATCGACTCCTGGGTGTCTCTGAATCAACCTGAATTTCCGCAGCACTAAAGGTCAAAATGTCAATAGCAGTCAAGCGTGTCTGTTTTCTGGACGGTACAAACACAATGACAGGCTTCCTTGGAGAATGACGGAGGATGGCTTGATACGTGGGCTTTGCCATAGCAATGATTCTGGATAGATTGTGGCTGATGTTCAAACCCTGAAAAGAAAAAAAATTCAAGTTCACGGTTCGGTCTCTTATCATTGTTTTTCATGTTTGTTCACTTACATTTCAGAAATTTTCAACCTTGGCTACTTTAATGTTACAAAGATACTTTAACTTTTACAAGCACTTGCACATGCATGATGTCAACTAACAAATTAGAGCTCCCTCTCTCCCTAGAAAAACAGAGTTTATAGTGTTTCCTTCTTCTTTTCCTTCTTCTTTTCTAATTCATTATGTATACTGTTCACCTCTGACACAATGGAGAGATCTTTCTACTCAATTACCTGTATGTGTAGTTCCAGAGGGACGGGCCTGACGTTGGGGTGGAAGTTGAAGAACCCTGTGGGGGTACAGCCCAGCCACTGGGACACGTCCTTGGCATTAGAGATGGAGGAGCTGAGGGCCACCACACGGATGGTGTGTTCTAAATGAGCAGACATGTAACGCATCCTGGAGCAGATCACCTCCAACACCGGCTGTAAATAAAGAACACATTAGGTGTAACTAGGACTGTAAAACAAGCACCTACAAATGCTAATGTCACAGTAGTCAAAGCTCAATCAGATAACCATTAATATACATGGACATATGCTGGAGATAAACAGGATTTACTTATTAAATGTTCACTTTTACGAAAGCTTTGGAAACTTTACATAAAAGGCATCAAAATGGACAAACAGTGTACTAAAATTCTTAAGGTCAGTGGAAAGAAAATGATGAAACATACAGCTTGAATTTCACTGATGTTAAGAAAATACTGAATTTTTATTCATGACCTACTGACCCCAACTTCCTGACCAATCAGATGAAGTTCATCCACAACAAAGAGGTTGACACTTTGTACGTTCTTTCTGACCTTCCATCGCCGTGACAACACATCCCAGATCTCGGGAGTACTGATGATGATGTTTCCCTGTAAATGACATTGCCACTTATTACATGATCCTCAAAGTATCAAGTATCATCAAACACAATAATGTATGCATACTGATAAATACTTACTGCTTTTATCAAGTGTCTACCTACATAAAATTTTAATAAATTAATGCCTGAAAAATACTGGTATACACCAAAAAATTCTATTTGACTCTTAAAAATTACATGTACATAGACACATGCTTTTAGAAACGATTTCACAGTATTTTGAAGATATCATCCATCTTACTTTTTTTGAGCAAGTGCCCCTTACCTTAGCTAACAGTTTGAGATCTGTGACAGGAGCCCCTTACCTTAGCTAGCAGTTTGAGATCTGTGACAGGAGCCCCTTACCTTAGCTAGCAGTTTGAGATCTGTGACAGGAGCCCCTTACTGTAGCTAGCAGTTTGAGATCTGTGACAGGAGCCCCTTACTGTAGCTAACAGTTTGAGATCTGTGACAGGAGCCCCTTACCTTAGCTAGCAGTTTGAGATCTGTGACAGGAGCCCCTTACCTTAGCTAACAGTTTGAGATCTGTGACAGGAGCCCCTTACTGTAGCTAGCAGTTTGAGATCTGTGACAGGAGCCCCTTACCTTAGCTAGCAGTTTGAGATCTGTGACAGGAGCCCCTTACTGTAGCTAGCAGTTTGAGATCTGTGACAGGAGCCCCTTACTGTAGCTAACAGTTTGAGATCTGTGACAGGAGCCCCTTACCTTAGCTAGCAGTTTGAGATCTGTGACAGGAGCCCCTTACTGTAGCTAGCAGTTTGAGATCTGTGACAGGAGCCCCTTACTGTAGCTAGCAGTTTGAGATCTGTGACAGGAGCCCCTTACTGTAGCTAGCAGTTTGAGATCTGTGACAGGAGCCCCTTACCTTAGCTAGCAGTTTGAGATCTGTGACAGGAGCCCCTTACCTTAGCTAACAGTTTGAGATCTATGACAGATGCCCCTTACCTTAGCTAACAGTTTGAGATCTATGACAGATGCCCCTTACCTTAGCTAACAGTTTGAGATCTGTGCCTGTTTCTCCTGTAAGTAGGACCACCTTCTTCCCCAGCTGTCCTCCAAACTTGGCAGACCACTCTGTATAAACCTAACAAACAAATCAAGTACAATAATCAAAAGAAGAAAACATGTAAGAACCTGTCATTGCTAATAAAGTCGACTTTATCTGAGAAACTGTACATGTACATGTATATGAAAATTCGGATATCATTCTTTACAGAGGGTGTGTTATAATAGAATTAAAATTTTTGATGAAGATGAACCATTCTTCGTTACCTGTTGGGCGAGAGGCTCCAGTGGGGTGACATAAACACATCGACCATCAGGGTTCTGGGAGAACATCCTCAGTATGGCAAACTCTCCACAGATTGTCTTCCCACTCCCCGTGGGGGCCCCAATAAATACATTCTCATCCGTGTGGTAGACAGCATTAAACACTGAAATCAATGACAATCACAATGTATACAATGTATAAAGCATCATGTTTCCATGGGGGAATTTCAATAAGTCAGCAGAAATAGCTGCACAAAATGGCCCACATCTATTTTATATGTACATACACACTTTGAAAATCATGGAAATAGTTTAATAACATTAGAACACCTATATGTGCACTGTACAGGTACTTACAGTTAATTTCTTTTTCTTTTCATTTAGTATTAATTGTCACAACACCTCCAAATTACTGCATATTTTCTTGAAAACAATAAAAATCATCAACATAAAGACTCTCCATATCTTACCTTGAGTCTGGATCGGATTAAAGAATGGGAATCTGTCACTGTACAGACTCTCGAAGGCGGGGCTCCTGAGGGCAGACACTGGGAGGGGCTGTAAGTCCAGTAATTCTGTGGGTGGGGGGTACTTCTCCGGGAGGATCAAGTGACGGAATGAGACTGGGAGCTGTGTCTCCGCTCCTGTAAAAAAGGTTCAAGACATGGTATGAAGCAGAGAGAAAGTCTCTATTGAAATGATTTAAAGATATTATTCGAGCTGTTCATTACCTCATGCTTAATACATTTTTTTTCCTTAATATACAAGAATATTTCTACACAGTGTCGTTATAATTAATGCAGTCTCTCTTGAAGATGAACTCAATAATAGACCTATGATACTGACCTATCCACCTGTCGGATACGACTCGGATGAAGTACTGAGGAGGCAGAGGCTCAAAGACAGGGACAAAGAACTTGACCACATGCTCATCCTGGGCAAATTTACTGCAAAGAAACAACATTACAGTATCTACATGTACATGTTTTTTCATCATATAACAGAACAAGAGGTCCATGGGCCACATCGCTCACCTGAGCACTAAGGGTAGGAAAAAGTAGAAAATGGCTTTTTATTGTAAAGTTTAAATCCAAAAGTAGTCCCATGACCAATCATGGATTTGCTATTTTTTAGAAAATGATTTTTTAAGAATTTTCCTATATATATCTTTAAAAACTTTGGTCGGCCATTTTGGCCCCGCCCTACCCCTGGGGGTCATGATTTGAACAAATTTGAATCTACACTACTTGAGCATGCTTCCATATAAATATGATGAATTATGACTTTGTCATTCTTGAGAAGATGATGTTTAAAGAATTTTCCTGTATATTTCTATGTAAAACTTTGGTCGGCCATTTTGGCCCCGCCCTACCCCCGGGGGTCATGATTTGGACAAACTTGAATCTACACTACCTGAACATGCTTCCATATAAATATGATGAATTATGGCTTAGTCATTCTTGAGAAGAAAATTTTTAAAGAATTTTCCTATATATTTCTATGTAAAACTTTGGTCGGCCATTTTGGCCCCGCCCTACCCCCGGGGGTCATGATTTGAACAAAATTGGATCTACACTACCTGCAGATGCTTCCATATAAATATGATGAATTATGGCTTTGTCATTCTTGAGAAGAAGATTTTTAAAGAATTTTCCTATATATTTCTATGTAAAACTTTGGTCGGCCATTTTGGCCCCGCCCTACCCCCGGGGGTCATGATTTGAACAAACTTGAATCTACACTACCTGAGCATGCTTCCATATAAATATGATGAATTATGGCTTTGTCACTCTTGAGAAGAAGATTTTTAAAGAATTTTCCTATATATTTCTATGTAAAACTTTGGTCGGCCATTTTGGCCCCGCCCTACCCCCGGGGGTCATGATTTGAACAAACTTGAATCTACACTACCTGAGGATGTTTCCCCATAAGTTTCATCATCTTTCCTAGCACAGTGGTTCTTGAGAAGAAGATTTTTAAAATATGCCACCAAATTTTCATTAATTCCCAATTATCTCCCCTTGAATGAGGGCTTGGCCCTTCATTTGAACAAACTTGAATCCCCTTCACCCAAGGATACTTTGTGGCAAGTTTGGTTGAAATTGGCCCAGCGGTTCTTGAGAAGAAGTCGAAAATGTGAAAAGTTTACAGACAGACGGACAGACGGACGCCGGACAAAATGTGATCAGAAAAGCTCACTTGAGCTTTCAGCTCAGGTGAGCTAAAAAGTCTCTATCACTGCCTGTAAAATTAGTCCTTTGTTAACATACCTTTTGAGTAAAAAGTACTCGTGGTGTAGTATTACTTCACTGTCGACATCCTCCACCAGAATCCAGAAAGCCTAAAAAATACAAGATAAAAAATCAAGTTAAATTTCTGCATTTCCACTTTCTGCAAACACTTTTATTTTAGCAGTAGAAATATTTGAACACCTTCTGCACTGCTTCTTTTTCCCTAATTTGATGAGTCCAGGCCTGGGGGCCATAAAACTTAGACGAGCTCACTTTTGATCTCAGTCTCACTTTTCCCTATATATTCCTTTGGAAAAAGTGAGACTGAGATCAAAAGTGAGCTCGTCCAAGGTTTATGGCCCCTAGGCCTGGATTATATTATATGATAAATACGAAACATATCATTGTTACAGTCTGCTTAATTATGATTGCATGATAGAAGGTGAGTGTCCTAAATATTGATTAGGCTAATTTACACATGATCACCATGTTTACAGTAACTTTAAGTCAGAATTCTGATCCTACCTCTGATGACCCGTGAATTTTTTCGTCCCACTGGAAGTCAGGGGTGATGGTCAGTTCCACCCTCAGGGTGGCTCTGGTGATCGGCTGGACGTGGACGGACAACTCAAGCTTTGGAAACAGGTGTACATATTTATGGATGGTCTTCCCACTCTTGGGTACCCTGATAAATTCTCCAATCTCCAAAGGATCCAGATCATAAAGACGCTCAAACGGAAAGTTTTTCTTCTCGATTTTCTTTATAACTTCGATGGGCATCTTCTTGTCATGGAACTGTCTCAATGGACACATACTTTGCCACCTATGGAAAAATCACAGAAAACATGCCACATTTGCTCAAACTTTAAAAATATTTACATGTACTAAATTTAAAATCATAATTCTATCAATTTAAATCACTATAGTCAAAATTTTGAAGCAACACATACTATTTGAGTATAAAGTTTAATTTTTACTGAACACTTTAAGTTCATCTCATTTACAAAATAAGACCTTTCTTCATAACATACTACATGTATATGTACTGTATTTGTACCATTTCCAGAATCAAGAGCTCATTGTTAAATGGCAGTCAATACTTACATGCGTTTATTGACCATTTTACAAAGGGCCAGGGCCTTGTCTGCCAGTTGGGCCCAGCCTCTGTGTAGAACTATTTCAAATATGGCCCTCATCAATCTGCCTGCAGACTGAGTCACAAACACCATGTCAGACATCAGGGCGAATCCCTCCAACTTCAGCTGGGAGATGTAGGCCTGTAGCAGGACATTGACCTACAGGGCAAAAAAAGAAACAATACATATTAATGGATATAGACAGCTGGGAGATGTAGGCCTGGAGTAGGATATTGACCTATAAGGCAAAATGTTAATAACATACAATGTATATAGACAGCTGGGAGATGTAGGTCTGTAGCAGGACATTGACCTACGGGGCAAAAAATCCAGTCACATGATGTATTTTTATGTCCAGTTCATGTTTACAAATAGGACCTACCTTATACATGTATTTAATGTGGTTTTAGATACTATACTGTGATGGTCTTTTTTTAAGACTGAGTTACTAGGTCAGTAATTTGTTTGTTTTGCCTTTACCTTAGCACTAGGTTCTTCAATGCTTTCTTTGATTGGGATAGGAACTCTTTCCAACAGCTTCAGTAGTTCTAACTTCTCCTCCTGTAAAACACACTCAGACTTTTACCTTAAATACACTACATATTATTATACACTACATATTATTAACTGTATAAGAATACACCAAACATAGTGAATCACTCCTACCGTATAAGTGGAAATTTTAGCGAGGCGCAAATTTAGCGATTTCTACCTAAAACCTGGTATTTTATTTTCAGCGAGACATAATTTTTAGCGATTTTAAAATGCTAACTAAAGAAACTATTACAAATAATACACAATTAATTTTTAGCGATATTCAATTTTAGCGATGCCCGCATCCTCGCTAATAATGCCAAAATTAAATCCTCGCTAAAAATTCTACTTATATGGTATTTCTTTGCAACTGCACAAAAATATGTTCTATTTCATGTATCACCAATCAAAATTAAACAACGAATGCATTTTCTAACCAATTTTCTCACCTCTCTGACAGCAATATGCTTGAACTCGGACGACAGAGAGAAAACTCGGAACAGCTCAATCTCGCTGAGTGTAGGTTTGAGGAGCTGGTTATACGTGGCGATTGTCTCGTTTGTACAGTAGTAGTGGCTGGCAATTCGTCCTAACTCGGTACTCTGGATCTGTCCCGTCTTCTTGTCGTACTTGATCAGGTTATTTTTATCCAGAGTCATGGCCGCAGTGTGGATCAGATCTTTTCGCCTCTGTTGTAACAGAGGGTCGTCTTTTAGCATGTCATGACTGACTCCGTACAATGCAGGGGCCCTCAGCATTCTTATGTACAAGTAGGTATATCCTGTAGAGAGAAAAACAGCAAAATAAGTGTAAATTTACCCATTGCATTTACTATGGAATCATTTTTTTAGAGATTCTATGTTCAGGGACATAATTTCATGGGTAGCTGGTATAGATTAAATGAATAAATATTTTGAGAAGATTATTGTTCATGGGATATAAGTTCGTTGACAAGAATAACCTACGAAATTCACAAACACTGGTCCCCCACAAACATTGATTTCCCTGCATTATAGACTGACTATGAACTCCCACTTACCCAGCCAGTCCACTGTATTATAGACTGATTAGTAACTCTAACTTACCCAGCCAGTCCACAGCTTCTTTGACAGATTGTACAGTTCCCAGGACACACTCAGCATTCAGACAGTCTGATGCTCGACTTATAAACTGACTCTCTATCGGCAACTGGAATAAACAAATCATTTGTTATCTTCTATAAATTGTTAATCTTATTATTTTCTGCAAAATGATATCATTTTTGCAATGTGATGTCTGATAAGATTTTTGCAAAGGAAGAATTTCTCTTTATTTTCTATAAAATTTAAGAAATATGATTGTTTGTGTCAAAGGTAAGCTAAATCAGGCACTGTATACTGTGAGGGTTATGATCAAGCTATTGACACTATGACCATGTGACAATCATGTGTTGATCAGGCGTAACAAAAAAATATGTTTGTTTACGGTTACCCGACCGACCCTAATTTTAATCGCCGACCCAAACTTTTTTTCGTCAAAAAAAAACCGGAAGTTACTGGCCAGTCAGTTTAACTTTTACATTCATCTTTGAAATCGAAATTGAAAGTACAGAAACAAAACAAGTGAGTTCAATTTCTACATCAACGAGTTCGTTGCTATTTGCTTACCATTGTGTGGCAGTTGCAGGGGTGTGCAACTAGCATTGCCAAACACCCGGAGCTGCCGTTTTTTGGGGGGTAGTAAAAATAAAATTAAAATTATGCATGTAAATACATGAGAAACACAAACGATATTTTCACTCATTGTTTTGCTATTTAATTTCCAACTAATGAAAATTTTCCAGGCAGCATGCTCCTACTGCTCTTAAATCACTTTAATCTCATCCATTTTGCAGTACTACCTGACTTATTTACTTAAAAAACGATCGTTTCTTCCTAATCCGAATTTCCTCCATTCCTCTGTTAATGGTAAATACATGCAGATATCTCTTTTAATTACTGTATATAGGATCCCCAAATCAAATGATAGCTAAGTGTTATGTGATTAAACTTTAATATATATCAATTATACTTAATGGTTTGAAATGAAAATAAAATGATTTTTGCTTCATTTTAGATAAGCTAGAGTAGTGCAATATGCTCAGAAAAGAAAAGATAATTTCTTAAAAGTTTTAAACTTCAACTTTAAAAGGAATGGCTTAGGACCCTACCTTTCTCTACTATGAACTTTTTAAAATACTGTAGAAATGGAAAATATTACGGTGTTTTTAATTTCACTATGTTCACAATTTAAGAATTTTCCGCGAACTTTAAACCATCGCGATTATTGTTTCACGTCATTTCTACCTAGAAACTGTCATAGAACCTGAATATTTACAAACCATTCTCCGTGAAATTAAAACCACCGTGAAAGGTAACTTTCTAATAAACCGTGAAATTTTAGACAAGTGAAATTAAAGACGTCTACAGTATTAGTTTTTACAGTTTTTTGCCCCAATATTTGGACTGGTCACTTTTAACTTCGGACTTATAATAACTTTATTGTTGTTACAAGCCTGTGGGTTAGTACTTGATTTTTTTTTATTGCACACCCCTGAGTTGTAAGGCAGTTGGCAAGAAAGATTATATTGTATACCACCCATATTACAAGCCCAGACAAAAGTAAGGCACAGTACAATGGTAAAACTTTTTGTACATGTTGTAATTCAACCAATTCATGTGAATTTGTGTATTAAAAAAATTCAATAAAATAAAAAAAAATTCCTACCTACCGACCCTATTTTATTTCAGCATGTAACAGTAAACAAAGTTATTTTTTTGTTTGGCCTCATGTGACAATCATGTGACTGACCTGTTGGTTCATCAGAGACAGGTAATACTGGAGTTCACTGTGGTTGGTTATCATGATGCCTTCTCCCTTTGTGTCGTATTGAGGCCGTCCAGCTCTCCCAAACATCTACAATTCAAGTAACACATACAGCCTATGTCCACAATCAGAAAACATTAAAAAATGAGATCTTTACTTCTAGGTCATGCAATCATATGACTTCTCCATTATTTCTACAAGGAAAGTTTTTCAGTATTATAAAGATGTTTACTAGGACATCTTACTTGCATCACGTCTAGAGCACTAAGCTCCACCCAGCGCCCCTTCTCTGGGTTATAGATCTGTGTACCCTTGATGATGACCGTGTGAGCGGGCAGATTGACCCCCCAGGCCAGCGTGGATGTGGACACTAAAACCTGGATGTGACGGTCAGCAAATAAATCCTCCACTAGGATACGGTCAACCCTGAATATACAGTCAAATAGGTATATGAGGACTTGTTAACTTTAAGCTTCATTATATATACATGTCCAATAACATATCGATAAACATAATATCTTAAACAGAAGAACTTGTGTACATGCTAATTTTCAATTTCTTAGTGCTATAAAAATATAGAAATACATTTATATCAGATCTATCATTCTACTTCAGGACTGGCTTAGAAAATACAATTTTAATATTTATTTCTCTTACTTGGCCATTCCTGCATGATGGATACCGAAACCATAAGGCAGTAAATCTTTGAGCTCTAAATTCTGTCAAAAAACAATTCAAATGTGAGATACAAGTTACCATCCAATACTATTCACTTAAGTAATCACTGTATGCATATAAACATTAAGTTTATGCTTGTGAATAGCAATCATTTAGCACTTCATTATGATTTTGAAATCCATTTCTTTACAATTTAACATTGACCTATGTTCCTTAGACCTTACCTTGACCTATATGTCTTTGACCTTACCTTGACCTATATATCTTTGACCTTACCTTGACCTGTTCGGCCTCTGTCCTGAGCACCTCTGTGGAGATTGAGCCCTCCTTGAGGAACATCCCCAGGGAGTCTTTCTCCAGACACATGTCACGGATCGCTCGAGCCGTCTTTCCTGTCTCCTTTCTTGAGTGGACGAAAACCAACACCTAGAATAAACAGTACACCAATCAAATGCATTAACTTTAAGTAAAATATTATCTGATCAATCAAAGCTTTATCAATGCAATCAGATATTTTGAGCAGTTGATTTAGAACTTTAAACAAAATGTTTGTTACATGTACATGCATTCCATCACATTTTTTAGTCTAGATCTTAATGTGAAATAAGTGTTTAACAGAGATGCTTTAGTCTAATAATGGTCTTCTCTGCCAATCTTTCGTATTCTCTTTCTATGAATGGACTTATAAATCAAAATCAAATTGACAAAATTTTAATTTAGCAAATGGACAAAAAATCTCAGTGAAGAGTACAAAGGGTCATGCTAACACCTGATTTTCCCACTAATTTTCTCATTAACGCACCTGATTTTTCCCAGCATGCTCCAAAACTTTCTCGTACACGATTTCATTCATGATCTGGAACCTCTTGACGGCCTTTTTCTCTGTGATTCCAATAAACTGCTGCTCCAGAGGGACTGGTCGGAAACTGTTGTCGAAGAAGTACAGTCCCTCTGCTGGGTCCACTCTCAGGAAGGTAGCCACGTCCTCGTAGTTAGGGAGGGTGGCGCTGAGTCCCACCAATCGTACGTCTTCCTGTGTCGTCTCTATGTTCCTAATGGTCCTGAAAATAATACACAATAATTTCTATGAAGTTACTCTATCAATCAAAACATGTATATGAACACCATGTCGGAAAAGACTCAAGTAAAATTTTGTTTTGAATGAGTCAAAACAACTTTGAGATTTTTTTTACTTAACCTGGAAGTCAGTGGTAAAAAAATGATTTAAATCTTTTTACAGAGAAGGTCCCTGACTTACCTGGCCACTAATGCCTCTAGAACAGGTCCTCTGTCATCATGAAGAAGATGAATCTCATCCTATAGGAAACAAAACAGAAATTAGAGAATAACGCAGATTTCATGAGAATTATATTGTTTTAAAACAGTGTGTAAAAGTGGTTCCAGTGGTCATCTTCAGATCTTCATTGTTACATGTATGCATCTTCAGAATACAGCACACTTGTTCATCCTCAAACTACACATTCATTGAATTCATATACATGTACATCTATGCTATCTATGACACGATGAGGACAGACTAACAACCATTTCCACTCTTAATTACATGTACATACTGTTAATGTGTTTAAACTCATCTTCCTATCCCCTCTCTCTCCCACATGTATATTTTTAACTGATACATAGCCTGAGTGTACCTAAATGTAACTGAATCTTGATTTACTGAGTGAACTCTCTTATTATTTGAGTGTACTCACAAATATCATGAGCCTGACGAGTTGAGTATAGGTGCGTTCCCCACCCTTCCTGGTGATGATGTCCCACTTCTCGGGGGTACACACAATGATCTGAGTGTTGGTGATCTGTTCTTTGGTCAGCTGGTGGTCTCCGGTCAGTTCCTCCACTTTAATGCCGTAAGATTTCAGTCTCTGTAATACACAGAATAAATCAAATTCACTGTTATATACAAAACCAGACCAGGAAATTATCTCTTATCTTTATAGAAAGTTAACAGTTGTTCAGAGCCCAATGAAAACTTAATTAAAAAGATGCCAGAAATTAATATTTTGTTTGAAAACATTAAACATAAACAATAGATTCAAGCTATCTGAGTATATCTCTCCTTCAACAATGTCTTAGAAGTAAATATATGTACTAGTACTTTAAGCACTTTAAATACCAGATAAGAGCATCAAAATCTCAATAAACCAAAAAATAATATGATTCGCCACAAGTTATTTACCTCTCCAAAGCTTCCGACCATTTCCTGTACCAGGGACCTCATAGGGGCAATGTAAATAATTTTGAATTCATCTGTGTTAATCGTTCCATCAGCATTGATGTGTTTCCCAATCTCTCTCAACATACACAGCAGGGCTACGTTAGTTTTCCCAGCTCCCTGTGAAAAAGACAGTACAGGACTCAATCATGTACCTATCCCAGAACAGCCTTGCACGAGTTCAAATACCGGTAACTACTGTATGTAAATCATTACATGATAAATTGCTATTATTAATTTTCAAGTAAATGCATGATGTCTCTGTGACAGGATAAAAGACTAAATTTACTTTCACACTAGTCTAAATGAAATTTACTTCTTTTTCCTAAATCAAAGAGACAAAGAGGCTTTCATTTTAAAGCTCTTAGATGGGGAAAAAAGCAGATTTATTATGATGCCCACCTTTGGAGAACTTTGAGAATATATTAATTAGCTATCTGCAGGGATACACAAGACAAGATAAAAGAGATTAAATTCTGGGGTAAAACAGAAGAAGACTTAAATTCAGAGGCTCACAGATGGCGGCACACAGAAAGATGCTTAATTTTGAGGCTCACAGTGGGGCATACAAAATGAGATTTAATTCTGGGGCTCACCGTGGGGGCACACAGGAGGAGGTTCTGATCGGACTCCATACAAGACTTCCACAGTCGACTCTGGATACGATTCAGACATTTAAATCCCTCAAACGCCGGCTGAGCATACTTTGGCAGTCTGTCTATTGGCAGCAAGGTCTGGTAACAAAAATTCAATGTCTCATTTAATGTGTACAATTACATATGATTTAAATTAAAATTTATTTGCAATAAAATAAAACAGTAACACTGAAAGATGATTACTTGTTATATACATTGTAACAACTTGACATTTGATGCTTCTAATTCTTTACATGAACAGTCCTCAACATTTGCAAATACCATGCAAATAATACACAAACCTCATCTGTTTCAAAAGTCTTTGGTTTCAGTTCTGGAACATGCACTTCTTCATATCCTGAAAATGAAAGTAAAACCTTAAAATTCAAAAGGGTTGCTTATATACTATGTACAGACTTAATACATTTCAGTTAAAAGTATATTATATTAATCCTACACTTCAATTGTATGACCCATAATGTTTTATGTGAGCTTCTCATATGCTTTACTTCTGGCAATTTAACGCTGATATCATTAACTTCCTTAGTATATCAGTAAAAGTGTTAAAACCTTTTCTCTGTTTTCTGTACGACCCATCAGGGAGCTGACATCTTTTGTTGGCCATCAGACGACTGCCCTGACTGAAGGTCAAGTCTTCAAGGTCAAGGAGATGTACTGTTCCGAGCTTTTGCTGAAAAATTTTGGATAAGTGGGTTGTTAGAATTTATGCAAAACATCAATCACTTTAAATTCAGTGAGATTCTATTTTAAAAGCATTAAACATCAGGCAAGATCTAAGAATTTAGAAATTTTTAAAAGACAAATATGTGAACTCAGAAATTCATTTACTAGATGACAATTTTAATTTTCTCTCCAAGTTTGTCCTTAATATTTTCTGAAGCTGTTTGAATCTCTTTTTAAAGTTATCTAAGATCCAACATTCAAACTATAAGTTGAACAGTCTTAAAAGTAATCTCCAATATAAACCCTCCTATAAAAACTCCCAGTTCTCCTCAGTCCCATCCCCCTGGTCTATACCTGGCTCTGGTCCACGTCCATGGCCTCGATGTCTGCCGCGACCCTTGTCTGTCTGGCCTGCTGTCTCCTGGCCCTCTCCTCAGACACCAGGTCCTCTTTGTCTGTGGCCCCCAGCGCCCGGAGGTACCCCGACAATTCCGTGTCTGACGACATCTTCTCCTCGATACTCCTCTTCTCTTCATCTGTCTGAGCCTGGGCCAGCAAGGTACAGTACAGGACTAAAATAAATTCACAAAACTAGAGTACAGGACTAAAATAAAGTCACAAAACTATAGTACAGGACTAAAATTGAGTCACAAAACTGTGTTAAGGACAGATGATACAAACGAAAAATGGATGCCTGGATTGGTATATATTTTTGACTTCATTTCATTGCAAATGATGCAAATAATAAACTTCTAGAATATTAAGAAATTGTAAACCTTCTTTGATATTCAAAATTCTACTCTTCTGAAACCAGCCTTATTATTCTATACAAATATTTTTCACTTCAAATCCCATTTTTGTGAAAATTTGAATAAAAGATTAAAAACTATGCGGTGAAAATTATTTATTTTACTCATTTAAACATAACTCAAGTTGTTATTTCCGTATTTTTTGACAAAAGTTTGTTTGTATCATATGTCCTTAAATACCAAATAAAGGAAAACAGATTTTTACAGAAGACACAGGTATTAACAATAAAAGCAACAAGAATAACAACCTTTTACTACTTAAGACTAGAATAAGGTAACTAATAACAGTAGCTTTGAATTCAGAATGACAAATGTGATAGCATGATACAGGGACAGGACTAAAGTGATGAAAGGAAAACAGAACAATATCCTATCAAACATGAAACAGTTATGACAGAAAATTATTCAGATACAAATGTAATGGTGTGTATGAATGATAATAATTTTTTGGCTTACTCATTTGTCTGTGTTGTCTGAGGACTTTGATGAAATCAAACATGTCGAAACCCAGCAACATGACCAGCTGGTTCTCTGCCTCCCGATCGTCTCCCGCAGTCTGTAACGACAGTCAGAAACAAGATTCTTTTAAAGTAACTCAGTATAAAGATATCAGTCGTGAATGTGAAAGAAAAACAGGATAATTTAAATCATTTAGTTAATGAAATCTCACTGGTAGATGAAGTCATATTTCTAAAAATACTGCATTATTAAGATTTCTTGAATTTTTTAAAAAAGATTTTTAAAATTCAATTTCAATGAAATGATACTGAGCCAGAATTCCTTGTCATTATAATGGTACCAACCTTTAAGATCTGTAGCACCTCCCTAGCTTTTGTCTGAGCCATTGTTGGGTCATCAGGGTAATGCTTACTCAGTTTCCTCTGAAGCCAGAAGGCATCAATATTACGAGGATGGAGTCCAGAATCCGATTTGTTACCCCCATCCTCTCCAGTCAACTGCAAACAAGAAATTATATACATATATCTAAACTTCACAGCATAAAGTACTTTGAATTTTGTGCTAAATGTATATTTTAACATCTTCTATTGTGTGTCACTAGAGACCTTGTATCTGCACATTGTATATGTTCTTAATATTTTGTGCACGTAATGACTACATGTTCATTTTTTTTTCATCAAGTGCTGCTAGCACATATACTGTATATATTTTTGTGCTGATAGTGTAGTTTCTTAATATTGAGCAAGGTAAGTGAACATACTTCAGAATTTTGCTGCTTACGTGTATACATGTTAAATAAGTGCTGTCAGTATACACACTAATTTGTCATTTTGTGCCTAAGTGTACAAACATACTACAGTGTGCTTACATTCGTGTGTAGTGTGTCGTTAACATCGGCCTCCACTCCTTCTTCTTCATCTTCTTCCTCCTCTCCATCTTCCTTAATTTCTCCGTAAACATCGCCCTCATCCTGTAAATATCATCATTAATCTATTTTATTGGATTTTCACTGACTTTTCCATTCTTGTGAAATTTTTCTTAGTTAATAACTTAATATTTGTAAAAACATGAAATCTACCTTAATTCAAATTAAAAATCTTCACAGAATGAAAGAAATGTTTTTAATTCTATAAACTTTTGTGACACTCTGTAGTTTGTGTGACTGGCATTTATATACATGGTTGTTTGTAATTCATTTTCCTTACCTCGTCCTCTGACTCTTCAAACTGTACATTTACACCATAAGTCTCATCAATGTTGTCATCTGAAATAAATTACAAAATTATTTATCTCAATGAGCAAAGCCTAGCCTTATGAATTCCTTCTCATCTCAATATTCTTTTTCTGTAGTTCTGACATTTGCATGGGAAAAAGTAAACTATCACTATAGCTTGTACTCTTTTTGGACATTGAGACATCATTAGGAATGTCATTTTGCATTGCAGTCTTTACAAATGCCTAAGTGTTAAATGCAAATATATAAATCATAAAACCAATCCCTGGGAAATCTAACACCCACCTGTCTGCATCTTCTCTTCTTGTCCCCAGTCTGTGATTTTCTTGCCAAGGTTGACAAGTACAGCAAACCTTTCTTCAGCCACACCTCCCAGTAATTCCTCTACTTCTCTCTTTCTCTCCTTGTCCTTCAATCTGTCATTCTTTAAGACCTGAAGGACCTCATCTGCAGCACCGCACAAAACATCACGTGGCTAAAAAAAATATTTGTCCATATTTTTGGTCTTTTACAGTTATTGGCCTCTTTTCCCAAAATTAACATTCAAAGCAAAAAAATATGAAGAGTATATGTATCTTGGTATAACTGTGATAAAAACAATTTCAAATTAATTGTCTTAGATGTACTACATTCTGTCCTCCACACTCACCTGATCACCTAGAGCGGCCTGAATAAAGCTCAGAATAACCTCATACGTCTGTCTTGTTTCCTGGGTTTTAGGTCGGTATAAGATTCCTACAAAATCATCTATCCCATCAGACAGTAAAGTGGTTCCTTTCATTTTCATCATGTCACGCTGTGCTTCATCACGCTTTGTTCTCCTAAAATAAAATTCAATAATTAACTTAATACTGTAAAAGCACAAATATTCGTGGGGGAATAAATTTCGTTTATTTCGTTGATAACTATATTCAACGAAATTAAATCCCACACGAAAATTTATTTAACTATATATTGAATAGGGTTACTTTCAAAACAACGAAATTAAATGTCCACGAAACTATTTTTGATGACAAAACAACGAAATTTTATGCCAACGAAAATTTGTGCTTCTACAGTAACTTTTTTTAAAAGACTTCATTTACAGCGCTTTGGCCTTTCTAACATCCAGCCATTTAACTGGACACTACAGTTTGCGATAGAAATTAGTTAGTGCAAAGTTCCGAGGATCCATATTATTTTACTTTAGTCAAAATTCATTATTTACATGCAATAAATTCAACATAGTACATATAGCGACTTTCACAGAGGACTGTTAGACCAGTATGGCAGTATATGGCAGTATGCTGTGTCCTACTTGTTTTTGCGCTCCTCCATCTGTGGGGGCTTAGATCTCATGGCTTTGTCCCCCATTCTAGTTCCAATTGTCTTCCCGACAAGAGAAGTAACTTCTCCTGTAGGTTCATCTCTACCACGCTTTTCTATCAGAGAGCGATCAGCTTGCAACACAAGATTGGAGTTCTGAAATTAAAAAAAAATATTTTGTCTTGAATTTCAAGACACTAAAATTATACAAGATAAACATTTTTTTTTTACATGATAAACATATTTTACATCTCCAAGCGTTGCAAGAAAAAAAACTTTAAAAGCTCTCCATCATTTAGAAGAAGAATGACACAACGAATGCAAAACGTAGAATCATTTGAAAAGAAAACCGGAAAGTTTTACCAAATTTTTAAGACATAACGTTATCTTCGACTGACGCTTACCGCTTTGTACTCATACTGAAGTGCTCTGGCCGCTGCACCAGCCATGTTTGCTTAGTTGTTGTTCCTTTACGTAAAATTCACAATGAAAATAAATCAAAGCATGGTTTTCACACAAAACGTACAAATGTCGCTCCCACTAGATGTCGCTTTCCATTTCCGCTTTTTGTTTCTCAAGCCGAACCCGATGGTTTTTATTCTCATTTCATTTTTAAGATTCAAAATGTGTTTTTTTTTTCTCAGATTACTCTGTCTATTTAGATTATGATGAATGGGACAATTTATTTATATGATAAAATATGCATAAATTAAACGCTAAACATGTGTTATATTTTTATATCGGGTTCAAGCTCCGACATGAGGACGTCAACAGACGTTCAGGTCGGTCAATCGTTCAGGTCAGATGTCAGTGCAAATAGGTAAAAAGGGAAGTAAAACTAAAAGTAAACAAAGGTTATAAACAAGGTTGGAAGATTTACGTCACGTATTTCCTGTTCTTTACAAATACATATCATTTCTACAAATGATTTTTTTTTGCTGGTAAGTTTTATCAACTCTTTTCAGGGTTTATTTTGAAGTTGGATAACAACTGATTATTTACACCGAAATATGAATTTTGTAATACACATATGTTATCGTAAACGCTTAGACTGATAGATAAATTAGTGCCAGCTGTTATGGATCCGTTAGAAATAAATCTTGGTGATATCAGTGACCTTTATACTGTTTATTGTGACATAGATCTATTTTTAATGGATGTATTATACAATGTATATAACTTTGTCATATTCTGCAATTTTTTTTTTATTTTAAAAAATACTAGAGCAAATAATTAAGTTAATGTTAATATGTTGATGATGTGACCATTAGGGCAAGCGCAGGCACTTATTCAGTTTTAATGTACATTGGGCTTATCAAACTTTCCTTGACATTTGTTCGTCTATACTCTCGGACATCACATTACGTTGTATGTAAGTTGCATTACCAAACAAAGCCAGAATAGTACTGATTTTGATAAAAAAAAGCTTCATTTATTATTTATCTGCAATATATCATAATTCAAATCAAGGTTAGTTAAAAAACATTTGTTAATTAAACTTTTGATTTTGTTCTTTTGAGAACGTAACTTTAAATTTAGCAAGCGATGCATTCTGGGAACAGAGTAACTGCAGAAAAAAAGTCATCAGAATCAATATGCAAAGTCTGTGTTTTCTCTTCACCCAGGCATTGCTTATAAAGCTCGCAGTGACAAGCGGTGCTTTGTGCCGCTCACTGAGCTCACTATGAAATTTATAAATTATTATACCCCCCGCAAACGAAGTTTGGGGGGGTATATAGGAATCACCTTGTCCGTCTGTCCGTCCGTCCGTCTAGCTGTCCGTCCGTCCAGCTGTCCGTCTGTCTGTGCAATCGTGTCCGGTCCATATCTTTCTTACAGAGGGACATTAGAATCTACTACTCCACACTAAGATTGCCCATGACCCAAGGGTGTGTCATGACCTTGACCCAAGGTCATTTGGGGAAGTTCAAGGTCACTTGAAGAAACATTTCATAAATCATGTTTGATACATATCTTTTATGGATAAATTTGGTAGGTTCTCATTTCACACAAAGATTGCCCATAACCCAAGGATGTGTCATGACCTTGACCCAAGGTCATTTGGGAAAGTTCAAGGTCACAGGAAGAAAAATTACAAAATTCTTGTCCGGTCCATATCTTTCTTATGGATAAACTTGGTAGGTTTTCATTTCACACAAAGATTGCCCATGACCCAAGGGTGTGTTGTGACCTTGATCCAAGGTCATTTAGGGAAGTTCAAGGTCACTGGAAGAAAAATTTCATAATTTTGTCCGGTCCATATCTTTCTTATGGATAAACTTGGTAGGTTCTCATTTCACACAAAGATTGCCCATGACCCAAGGGAGTGTCATGACCTTGACCCAAGGTCATTTGGAGAAGTTCAAGGTCACTGGAAGAAAAATTTCATAATTGGTGTCCGGTCCATATCTTTCTTATCGATAAACTTGGTAGATTCTCATTTCACACAAAGATTGCCCATGACCCAAGGGTATGTCATGACCTCGACCCAAGGTCATTTGGGGAAGTTCAAGGTCACTGGAAGAAAAATTTCATAATTCATGTCCGGTCTATATTTTTCTTATGGAAAAATTTGGTAGGTTCTCATTTCACTCAAAGATTGCCAATGACCCAAGGGTGTGTCATGACCTTAACCCAAGGTCATTTGGGGAAGTTCAAGGTCACTGGAATAAAAATTTCATAATTCGTGTTTGATACATATCTTTATTATGGAAGAACTTACTTCTGAAAAACCCAGCGGGGGTATTTTGTCCCGTTTGGACAGTTCTAGTTATTTTTTATTTCAGTCTGAGATTGTCAGCCCATGAAAATGTAATCTGTTCTTGGATATCGTCCTACATGTAGTATCTCTAGTCACCTTTATGGAAATCCAGGATTCTAACTTGATCGTCCTCTTCAAATCTGGAACAACAGATAACAGTGACCCTTACTTAAAGGTCAGATATCATGGTTAAATTTTAACACATTTTTCCATCACTCAGTGTTACTTATTTTTAGGTTATAACCCATTAAGTACCAGTACATGGTTAGAGTGAATTGAAGTGACACTATAATAGTGTGTTTGTCATGTCCATCTTGGAACTTTTTGTCATTCTCATTTTGTTTTTAGCTCAGATTCAAAGAATTGTTTAAGATATTTTTATTAAACTTTATTCATTAATCAATACAATTTTAATTATATTAACTACTTTCTTTCGAATTTTAAAACAGTTTACATTAATTTGTGTTCTGTTATTACAAAGAACTGAACAAGCCTGGAGATTATAAATAGGATTACCCATGTACTCCTATGAAATGATCATTTCAGTGGTTGAACTCTATATAATTATTAATACATTCAAGCTATAGAATTTTAAACTTAAAACCTGATTGTTCTTTTTCTTTTCAGTTATTGGAAAAACATGGCTTCAAGGGTCACTGCATCCCCATCCTAGATTTCAACTTCATTAACCTTGTCCAGTATGGTCAGCTACTGAAGAAACTGGACAAATATCTGGCCATCGTGTTCACTAGTCCCCGGGCCGTGCAGGCGACGCAGATGGTCCTTAGTTCAGTGGGTAAGAAAACAACCAAGCTATTATGCAAGACAGTCTGCTCACAACATTTCATTCTTGTGTATGTTTATATATCATTATGTATAGTTACTTAAGAAATGTCAGACACCTTTTTCCCCTTTAAATTTTCTAAAGTGTTCTTGGTTTATAAAACAAATTTTCATGAAAGTATATTTCATAAAGTTTTTTATTTTTTATTTAAATTTCATACATGTAATAACATATTATACTGTATTATATGAATAATATACACTATATAATAGGAGTATTTCAAAATAATAATGAAGTTTGTTTTCTTCTAGACATCCCAATGAGCTTCATTAAGAAAGTGAAATGTTATACAGTGGGAAAGGCTACTGCCCAAGCAGGTAACATAACCCTAGAAAGAGAGTATTTTCATGACAAAATAATGTAATTAGTTGAAATTTTTACATTTTTACACCAAATATTTTTCATATCATTATTTGCTGGGTGTGTTTGATTTGTTCAGTTGTAACACTGCAGTTACTGTTACACTAAAAGAATGTTCTTGCATTATGATTTCTTGCTTATAATTTTAATTTCTTTTATTAGATAAATAAATAAACCATCTTCAATACTAAGGAAAAATTTTATTTGGTGAAAGTGCAAGTTGTTTATTTATTTTTCAGCCAAGAAACTGGGTTTTGATCCATCAGGGGAATGTTCTGGCAATGCAGAACTCTTGTCACAGTTTATTGTTCAAGGTAGGCATGCTCTCTGTATTGCTTTCCCTTTGTTGTTTATGGACTTCCATGAATATAGCTTATAGTAGTTAATAATAATCAACTTGAAGGTAAAGGATAAGGATATCTAAAATATAATTGTTTGAAATTGATTGACTCTAAGCAACTTGATTAATATTATTCATCACAACATTTAAGACAAAATCAAATTACTTTATAAGGTGTTGAGTATTAACAGGACTCCAGATTCTTTATAACTGGGACCATTCCCATTCAGCTACAAAAGAAATCATTTCTCTGTTATATGTGTTTTGATTTCCCTTAGAGTCATTGATTTCCCTTAGAGTCATTGATTTTACAAATATCTATGGCCCGAGCCCCATTCCCGAAAAATAGTATGATAGCCCAGGTTTTAAAAATTATATTTCCTCTGTTTACAGAAAATAAGTGTGCTGAGAACCGAGAGGTGCTGTTTCCCTGCGGTAATCTGTGTAGAGATGTAATACGAGAAACGCTGACAGCTCACAGCCAGTGTAAAAGTATGTATCCATTACGTACGTTATCTTCATCTGTATAAAGATGTAATACGAGAAACTCTGACAGCTCACAGCCAGTGTAAAAGTATGTATCCATTACGTACGTTATCTTAATCTGTATAAAGACATAATACGAGAAACTCTAACAACCCACAGCCAGTGTAAAAGTATGTATCCATTACGTACGTTATCTTAATCTGTATAAAGACATAATATGAGAAACTCACAGTCATTGTAAAAGTATGTATCCAATACATACTTTATCGTTAATAATTTGACCAGAGGGTGTGATATGACCTTGATACAAGGTCACCAAGATTGTGTGGGCAAGTTCAAGGTCACTTTTCCAGAAGATAGCTTTCTTAAAGTACTGAGTTCTTGGTTTTAAATATTCTTTCCTTTTCTCTACAACTGGAGCTTCTACCCTGACCACTTAGGTGTAAGGCCAACAATTAAAAAAATGATTTGTTTGATGTACTCCGACTGACCCATCAAAAATGCCCCTTCCCAATTATTTTTTTCATTAATTTGAATTTATAATTTTTTTTAAAAATTCCATGGAAATAGACATAATGTTTCATTTTAAAGATTGATAATTTCACAAAGAAGCTTTCTTTTTAATGAACGTTTTTGTAGCAATAAACATTACATCTGTCTTCTACATTGCATAATGAAAACATCAAAGTCTGCAGGTTTTTTGTAATAAGAAATCAATTTGTCAGATGGCAAAAAAAAACCTACGGTACCTAACTACCCACCTTGAAAAATGTTGGTCGGCATACAAACAGAATTTTTTATATGATGGCCTAAGTCCTTGTGGAGGTTCATTTATAGCTTCACTTTATAAGTGTGTGAATGATTTTTGCAAACCTTGTTTGCTTGTTTAATGAACACTGCATATTAGTAGCAATTCATCATTCCAGTATTTCAAACAATCTCCAAGTGGTTTCATATACTGGTAGCAATGTGTTACTTTGCTTCATTCTTCTATCTACAAAAAGTTTATGTACTGTTTTATCTATTTTCAGTTTTCCGTTTGGAAGAAATAAAAGTTTATGAAACAATAGCCAAAGAAGATATATATGATGAACTGTTTAGGATCACCCAGAGCAAGGTAATACATGTATATCTATCATGTTTAATAGTAAATTAGCTTAAATTCAAAAAAAAAAAAGATAAATGAATTAGCACAATATAGCCATATACCCGTATACAATATCTCATGATATATACTTCTACAAAGATTCTAAGTAACCCAAAAGAAGATAAGTTATATGTTTGGCAGTGTAGTAGATGTAATATGAAGCACAGTATAGATAATCCACAGATTTTTTCACGATATGAAAACAGTTGGGGTTAGCCCCCTTTGTACAGTTAACCAAGTACTGGAGTTTCAGAGCAATATCACAAAAAATTACCCCTCCAGGCCATCTTTAAAAAAATTGTTTGTTTGACCTCTTTCAACTGGCTGAAAACTTTTTTAACCCCTGGGAAACAATAATTTTAATCTCTGTATTCCTGAATTTTTTCATCCCGCCATGTACATGTATGTATGTTGAAAATTTTCTAGGAAAAAATTTCTAACCCAATATTACCCATTTTTTTCCCAAGTGGGAAGAGGTCAAACAGACATTATTTTAAAGATGGCCCCACCAGTGAGTATTTTTTTTTTGGAGGTGGGGAGAAGCCGGGAGGGAGGGGAGATAAAATTTTTTTTCTTCAAGTATTTTGTGGGACTGGTAGAATTTTTCATATCTTTAACACATAAATCAAAATTGTACACAATTTTCAGGATTGTTACTTTGGTCTAAATAAAACCAGATTCTACACCCACATTTTTCGTTTCGTATATACATGTACATGTAATGGAGGAGAATGCTCACAGACTACACCCTAGCGTTTTCACAGTGGGTGAATAAACCAAACCTAGTGGTCCGGGTTTTTTTTTTTACCTCAATCATACATCACTGGTCCTATTAAGGGCTTATGATTAATATCACTGTACCAAAATAACCTGTAAAAATGATTATTGACAAGATAAGGAATTTGTAGAAATGTCAATCACAACATTGTACAGTAACACTAGATCTTAGAGGATTTAATATCCTGGCTGAATTTAACTCACTAGTGGGCGGGATCCTGTAATATTTCATTAGATAAGACCCGTTAACCCAGCAGCTCTGAATGTCAAGGACTGGGTTGATCCGTGTATGGGGATATTTTAAACCTTGTCTCACCACGTGCTAGTAACTTAATATGTCATGTCCTCAAGAAATATAGGGTGTTTGTTACTATAAATAGCCCCCAGCAGCAACAGGAAGTTGTTTTGGTCTCTTTATGGGTTGTTATTAACTGGTGATAAATTTACAGTCTTAAGGTTCCAGGGTGTTAAAGGGTAAGTTATTGATTCATAGCAGCTTCTTGTTACTAGATGTGGAGATCTGAAGTTTTGATTGAGGAATATCACTGATGTTTTTCTCCTTCAAAGCAGAAGAGTTAAATGTTTTTGTTAACCTTTATACATTATATTATATTTTCATGTGAAATACTTGAATTTGATCTGTCCAGAAATGTGGCCTGCTTTTGTCACCCTCTGAATGATGTAAAAAAAAAAAAAAAAAAAACTAAAAAGATAGAACTTAGCAACAGTCAAAATTTCCTATATAGCTTTTAACGCAAGTTACATGTACATTTCTGTACACCTGACTTAAGTCGGAGGTAAATAAAGTGATGCTACAATGCATAGTTTCTTTATCATTAAGCAGAAAACATTATTCACGATGCATCGCAGCATGTAAATTCATTTGGTTGCTTAGGAAGTAAATTCCTTATCCAGGATGATCACTCAACGGTGTACAGGGATGTACTCTGGTTGTATTCTATACCCTTGGCTTTTGCCTTTGGAGGTAATGGGGTAAAACCAGGGGTAAATCACTGTACACCTTTGATTGCCCCGAATAACCAATAATATTTCTCTGTTATCTACATTTATCTCCTTTATTGTATACACAGGTGCCTATACATGCCATAGTGATGTTTAGTCCCTCTGGTGTTCCCGTACTTATCAACACAATAAGAAAGTGTCCACAGCTGTCATTACACTCAGTCAAGGTAAGTGTAATGTAACACACATAGAAAGTGTCCACATCTGTCATTACACTCAGTCAAGGTTAGTGTAACACACATAGAAAGTGTCCACAGCTGTCATTACACTCAGTCAAGGTAAGTGTAATGTAACAGACAGAGAAAGTGTCCACAACTGTCATTACACTCAGTCAAGGTAAGTGTAATGTAACACACAGAGAAAGTGTCCACAGCTGTCATTACACTCAGTCAAGGTTAGTGTAGTGTAACACACAGAGAAAGTGTCCACAGCTGTCATTACACTCAGTCAAGGTAAGTGTAACACACAGAGAAAGTGTCCACAGCTGTCATTACACTCAGTCAAGGTAAGTGTAACACACAGAGAAAGTGTCCACAGCTGTCATTACACTCAGTCAAGGTTAGTGTAGTGTAACACACATAGAAAGTGTCCACAACTGTCATTACACTCAGTCAAGGTTAGTGTAGTGTAACACTCTGAGAAAGTGTCCACAGCTGTCATTACACTCAATCATGGTAAGTGTAATGTAACACACAAAAAAAGTGTCCACAACTGTCATTACACTCAGTCAAGGTTAGTGTAAGACATATAGACAGTGTCCACAGCTGTCATTACACTCAGTCAAGGTAAGTGTAATGTAACACACAGAGAAAGTGTCCACAACTGACATTACACTCAGTAAAGGTTAGTGTAGTGCAACACACATAGAAAGTGTCTATGGCTTTCATTACACTCAGTCAAGGTAAGTGTAATGTAACACACAGAGAAAGTGTCCACAGCTGTCATTACACTCAGTCAAGGTAAGTGTAGTGCAACACTCTGAGAAAGTGTCCACAACTGTCATTACACTCAGTCAAGGTAAGTGTAATGTAACACACAGAGAAAGTGTCCACAGCTGTCATTACACTCAGTCAAGGTTTGTGTAACACTCTGAGAAAGTGTCCACAGCTGTCATTACACCCAGTCAAGGTTAGTGTAGCACATAGAGAAAGTGTCCACAGCTGTCATTACACTCAGTCAAGATAAGTGTAATGTAACACACAGATAAAGTGTCCACAACTGTCATTACACTCAGTCAAGGTTAGTGTAATGTAACACACAGAGAAAGTGTCCACAGCTGTCATTACACTCAGTCAAGGTTTGTGTAAACACTCTGAGAAAGTGTCCACAGCTGTCATTACACTCAGTTAAGGTAAGTGTAATATAACACACAGAGAAAGTGTCCACAACTGTCATTACACTCAGTCAAGGTTAGTGTAACACACAGAGAAAGTGTCCACAGCTGTCATTACACTCAGTCAAGGTTAGTGTAATGTAACACACATAGAAAGTGTCCACAACTGTCATTACACTCAGTCAAGGTTTGTGTAACACTCTGAGAAAGTGTTCACAGCTGTCATTACACCTAATCAAGGTTAGTGTAATTAACACACATAGAAAGTGTCCACAACTGTCATTACACTCAATAAAAGTTAGTGTAAAGTAACACATATAGAAAGTGTCCATAACTGTCAATACACTCAGTCAAGGTTAGTGTAACACACAGAGAAAGTGTCCTTAGCTGTCATTACCCCCAGTCAAGGTTAGTGTAATGTAACACACAGAGAAAGTGCCCACAGCTGTCATTACACTCAGTCAAGGTTAGTGTAACACACAGAGAAAGTGTCCACATCTGTCATTACACTCAGTCAAGGTTTGTGTAATGTAACACACAGAGAAAGTGTCCACATCTGTTCTTACACTCAGTCAATATAGCATAACACACTGTGAAATGTCCACAGTTCAGTACATACATGTTGTTATCTGATAGACTCAGTGAAATTTGGTGTCAGATAGGCTTCATTAGATATTTCAATCTAAAATAAGTCTACCTCTTTAAAAACTTGATTTAATCAATGTCAGAAATGACGTACCTTAAAAGCACTAGGTTTTCCCCAAAGCAAGATTTCAAGAAATTTAAAGTTTTGTATGTTTGTTTTTAATTTTTTGTTGGGGGGGGGGGGGGTTAAGATTATTTTATGCACGGAGGGTTAATTATTTCAACGTAAAGCATTTCATTTCTTTTACTTTTATCAATGACGCTAATAGTCATTCGGGCTTCATTGGCATTTCGCAAACTTCCTTTGAATATAGTACAAGACACCCAGATCCACTAAGAATTATTGTAAAGAAGGTTTAAGAAATAGCTTTGTTCTTTCAAGCTTTAATTTCTTTTACCACCAAGCATTCTTGAACAAGCAAACACTTTCGGTCCCTTTGAAGTTTTTGCTGGTGTTATCGTTAGAATCAAATCAATCCAGACAAATTTAAGAGTACATTTAAATTATAAATATTTCAGAAAAAATCGTAGACAAATCTTCTCCAGCTGATGTAAACACAGCCCCACGCAGACAAACGATGACAAACTGATGTTGTTTAATCAAAACACATTTCATCACGCCACGCAGACAATCCGCCCCTCCCATTGTTACGGTCTATCGGATCCACCCTCTTCCATTCACACGCGCGGGTCAGGGGCAGACGGTACACAGCGCGTGAGTTTGATCGTCTGCCAAATGTATCGTCTGTGAAAACTGGGTAATGAAGGCGCGAACATAGTGTTTTCATTAGACGTGGGTTATCTCTGTGTGTTATAGATGGCCCGCTTCTGCTTCCCGTCAACGTTGAAGGGAAACGTAACTTTGTTCAACAGAAAATATCAGTCATTAGCGTTGTTTAAAAAGTTACTTCAAAGCACAGACGGCTATATCGCAACATTTGTTAAGCTTCACAGTTCGACAGCGCTATATTTTACCTTGGAATAATGATTTATCTCATGATTTGTAACAATTTATGTTTCCTAACTGTTATGTACTAGTATTTCTTCCTGAACATTTCAAAACCACACATCGCGATCTTAATGCAAATCAAGGGAAAGACGATTTTGTCCAGTTTATAACACAGCGGACCCCTCATTCTTCCGATTTCTTTTTTAAATCTAAGTTCAACACACTTTATTTCCTATTCGTGTATTTATTTTGCATTAAACATGTTACAAATCAGTGACGTAGAATCGTTTTTTAAAGTGGGGGGCCCAGCCAGAGAAAAAAAATTACTTACCTTAAAATGTTGACAAGAATAAAAATGCCCAAAGTCGAAAGTCCTCTTTGGGGGGGGGGGGCAACTTTTTTCAATGCGAACTTCTTTCAGTACCGATTTTTTTTTTACCTACAATAACACATTTCCATTATATCACAAAAAGTTGGGGGACCGACCGGCGTCTCAATGAACATTTCCTATAGCATAAGTAATGTTGGGAAAAGGGGGGGGTGCCCCCCACCCCCCTGTTGCTACACGTGCCTGCAAATGTAATATACTTATAGTCATAGTCGTGTGATTTGCGTCTGTCTATAGATTCTTTATTTTAGACTCGCAAAGTTTATATTGCGTAAAATAAGTCTGCATATATAGCTTTCGGATCAAGATCTTGAACATGTTTATCAGCAATAATTAGGGATGTCAACGAGTACCCGGTTAACCGGGTACTCGATCGAACGTCCGAGTATCGAATACTAAAATCGGTACTCGGTTACTCGGATGTATATTTTTGAATGTTTATAAACTTATTCATTAATGCATTAAACAATCTGTTTTATAACTTAAAATGCTCCTTGCACTTGTACATGCAGTAATTAGGGTTTCCTACGCCTCTAAATGACCGTACTTGCCTGTGACAGTGTTTATACAGTAATTATCATGACCAAGCACCTATTACTTGGCTTTTCTCACCTTCGGCTGTCTTCTACCCTTATTTTTGGTTTGCTTTAATTATTTGTTTTCACTGAACATCGTTTAAGGTCTAATTTGTTTAAATAAATTAAGTAATTTTGTCAATTCTCTGAGAAGTCGTAAATGATATTACACGTGCGATTGTTGATTGGTTGTGTTTGATTACATGCCAGTACAAATGGTTGAAGGCAAAGGCTTTAAAATACCGATTTCCATCGTTTCACCAAACTACAAAATACCGTCCCGTAAAACTATAAAATATAGGAGTGAAAAAGAGTACGAAACTCATAAATCCGCTCTGTTAAAAGAACTTGATCAAGTTCAAGTTGATACGGTACGTAGCTCTGACGACGGATACCTGGACGTCAAACGCAACAAAGAGTTACATTACATTTACGGAGTAGACTTTTTTTTTTTTTTTTACAAAAACACTGTGAACCTCTTATAATTCTATTTCTTTTGTTTATCTGATATTTAAATTGAACGTCAAAAAATGTTATTTAAATTTCGTCGTAACAAGTGCTCATCATTGTTACAACAGAAATACATTTACGGGTAAACCTCCAATCAGAGCATGTGGTTTTATTTCTATAAGAGTTTACAATGTTTTACAGTCATCAATTTACTTGTTCATATTTATTTACACTTTTTACCGAGTACCCGGGTACTCGATCGGAAAAACGTCCGAGTAACCGAGTACTAAAAATTGACCGATTTGACATCCCTAGCAATAATAGAATAAAAGCAGTGAGTTTGTTTAGGTAGTGACGCTTTTCGTGGAATCACATTACGATAAATTCATCGCTTATATTTATAAAATCCAGGTATCGGATTATAAGAAATCGTTGAAACTGAAAATCAGTTTACTTCCTACAAGTCAAGGTTGCTTCCTGGACCAGTGTAGGTTACTTCCTGGATCACTAATGTCGATTTCCTGAATAATGTACATGTACTTTATTTCCAGGACCAATGTTGATTACTTCCTGACCAACGTAGTTAACTTCCTGGAATAATGTACAGTAGTTTACCTCCTTAAGCAATGTAGTTAACTTCCTGACCAATGTAGTTTACTTCCTGACCAGTGTAGTTAACTTCCTGACCAATGTAGTTAACTTCCTGACAAATGTAGTTAACTTCCTGGCCAATGTAGTTTACTTTCTGACCTATGTAGTTTACTTCCTGACCAATATAGTTTACTTCCAGAACCAATGTACATGTAGTTTACTTCCAGAACCAATGTAGTTTACTTCCGGAACCAATGTAGTTTTCTTCCTGGAAGTCGTGAGAGAGGCATTTCTTAACATGACAAAATACGATTTTCTCGTTCTTTGTTAATTGATTTGGTTAATCATACCTAATCACTTTATAAAACCTTAGCTGCGCATTTATAATGAGACAGGTCTGACCGATTCATCAAGTACGAATTTCAAAGCCTGGCATTCTATGAGTCACTTCACTCTATCTAACAGTTAAAGTCCACCATTTTTTTAAAAAATCATATACATGTATATCTAAAATTGTTATAAATTAATCATATTTCATTTAAATCTTATCGTAAGAAAAAAAAATCTTTCATAAAAACATTCCAAACGAAAAATTGCCGCACCATGTTGGCCTTGAAGACAAAAAAAAAACCCCGGGTGTTATCAGTCCAGTAAGAATTAGCCATTATTTACTTATATCTATCTGGTGTCACCTGTTGAGATTTGTCAGGGGGGTTTATATTATCAATTGCATCATTCATCATCGTAGATGGATTATTTCATAAATCGCGCGATTTTCGGCGTTGTGTGGATATTGTGGGACAAATAATTTTGGTTGACGGACAGCTCCTAGGGTGTTTAGTCTTTCATTACAGCGGCGTGGCCGTGATATCATCGGTTAAATATTTCTTATGATAATCCTAGATAAATAGCTATCTTCTTACTGAGATCATCATGAAAATAATCTCTTGTGTTTTATTTAAATGACAGATAATGAGAAATGAATTTCTTTAGTTCTTTTAAGGATTTTTGCGTCTCTTTTAGCAATTATAAACTTTGGTCATAAAGATGAACTTGATGAACAACTATTCTCAATATGTGTCCTCTACAAAAATTAATTCTTTTTTTTTAAATTTAATTAAGTTTGTAGTCATTTACTCATTGGAAATTAAAACAGTTAATTAATGAAAGACAAATGTAATAATGAATCAGAATCAAGTTTTTAAAAAATGTTTCATGCCATTACATTGGTAATTCTAGTGAATTATTAGCCCTTACGTTCCTTTTACTAAGTTATTGCGGTAATATCCAAGGAAAATAAAACGTGTATTATTACAATGCACCTTTCAATAACCGACAGTCATGTTTTCTATAAATTCTATGTATATAGTTGAATTAGATAATTCTGTAGATACGAGAACTGAGGAAAAAACCTTATGTTCAGCCTCTTTTGATACAAAGCAGCGTTCTGCTCAAAGCTACAACGATGGACGATTTACGAGATTAACGTGTTTGTAAGCCGCTAAAGCTAATGGTTGTATATATCTCTAAGACAAGATAGATGTGCGACAATTTTCAACACAAAAATGCGCGCCAAAATTTTGGCGCAATTCGCGTACGACTTTCTGAATCAGATAACCTGTATGTTTTCCTGTCTATGACGTCACTGCATTCTTTGATTTCTGTTGACTAGATTCCGGGTTCTGCTGAAGAGGAAATTACGGTTGCGCCACCCTCACTAGAAACAAACACTGGCGATTTTTGTAGAATTTATGACGGCGTTTCGATTAGAATGTGATGATTTTTTGCTGATAAAGATTTATCTTTTGTTATTTTAGTGATATTCATCTTATTGTCGTCATTTTGATGTTTAGTTGTAGAAAATCCGTATTGCTTTGTACTTTGTTAAACTTGACCATCTGTGAGCGCCATTTTGATGACGTCATGTTACATGTACCTGTTCTATATTTGATGAACAATATATTTCTAAGGGTGAAATTAACCAGTCAGTAAAGTTAAACAAGATAATTTTTCCTTTAAAAATGAATTGTTTTGGATGCTGTCAGTGATACAATTGATGGAAAACAAAAGGCTTTAGTTAAGGTGGCGAATTAAAGGGGATCATAGTGGTAATCTAAGTCACCGCGGTTGCCCCCGGAAACATCTCTCACGAACATATTTTACATGATAGTAAATTTTAAAAAAAAACGTCCATTCATTGAAAGCATGCGCCCGAAGTGCACTAAAATGTTAGACATCTTGCCAAATTTTGCGTTTCTATAACCGAAAATAAAAAGAAGTTGCCGAACGAGGGTTGAAAGATTTTGACACAAAACCAAAACAGCGAGATTATTCAATAGTGAGAAAAACTTAACATAAGAACTACACTGTAGAGGTTTCTTTCTACACTACAAAATATCGAGGATTGGCTTTATCTCATTTTGTTATGCAAAGAATTTTTATTTAGAAATACATGTAGTTATTGAAAATACAATAATCTTGTTAGAAAATTTGTTATTTTCTTTGTTGACCCCCGCCCCCACCCACTTTACAAATAATACAATAAAGCGTCACAATATTTGGAGAGTGTTCGATTGGTATTTTCTCTTTTTTTTACACAGATTCTGGCAGTTGGACCAACAACGGAGAGTGAACTACAGAAGCACAATATGCCAGTGTACGCCACCCTCCGTCGTCCCGACCCCCAGAGTCTGATAGAGTGCCTACAGAAGTGAGGAAACCCCACCACCCCCGACAAAGAATGGAGCCATGTCTTTCAATGGTTTAATCTTAGTGCTATTGCCATATTGTATTAATATATAGTCATGCATTTAATACGAACATTGGCGAAGTGTACATAGAAAATCGACATTTGTGCTCAAAAATCACATGATTGCGGCCATGTTTTTCTTTTTAATCACCCTTCATATTTTTTTTAAACTTTTTAATCATGTTTTATATTTTTTTTCTTGGTTTTGGTGGGATTTTTGAGAAAAAGTGGCTTTTTTTCAATTGTAAGTTTTGTACGTATTTCCAATTCACTTCATTTTGTGACGGTCTAAGTCAAAACTGTTTATTTAATTTTATGGGTTTTGGGGTTTTAAAATTTTCTTTGAAATAGTCCCACATCAGAGTAATTGCACAACAAAAAACACATCTTTTAGGAGGCATATTTATGTATGCAGCATATTGTTTCTTGAATTTTAAGTGTTACAATGTATGTGCTAAACTTAAAGATATTAGGGCAGCAAACTGTGCAAGAATTATAGTTTTTGATAAGTTTAATTTGTGCCAATATTATTATACATATTTTTTTTTTGAATATAACAGTGTTTATTTATTCGTTTTATATGTTAATTGTTCATCCTAAAAGTCTTTTTTTTCAAAATTTGTTTCAAAAGGAAATAAAAGGGGCATCTTAATTTGCCTCATCCTTGGTCCCTAAAAATTTTCTTATTACTATTTTCATTTTTGCCAGCGTAAAATTTTACTTAGTATATGTATTTCCTGTTCCTGTTTTTTTTTTAATCATTTCTTTATCTATTTGATGTTACTACCTGAACAGAATAATTTCTTAATATTTCATGATCCGCCACTGGTATATGCATGTTGAGCTGCTGTTCTGGTTTATACACAATACGTCTATGATGGACATGCGTCTCAAATCGTTGATGTAAAAATAAAGTTGCTTGTATTCGTTCCGGTAATTTGTTATCTGTGTGCCACGTACACTTTTTTGTTTTAGAAATTAATTTATGAATAAAACGCAAAAAATTCAACATTTTTATTGTTTTTTTTTATACATCTTAATACAGTTTTCAATAATACGGTGCTTCTACCACATTTCCCCTACTTAATATTCATATTACCTGCTGGAAAGATAATGACGTTCACTAAATATATGACTTAATCAATTTTCAAACAGGTCAAGATTGTACACCTGCATTTAAAATGTCCTAGTTCAGTTTCAACCTGTTTTCTCAAGTTGAAGATCCAGTGATATACACCCCCCTCTTCCCCGCGAACCATGGGTAAATTTGATCAAACAGAACATTGCGGCTAGGAACATGAATTGAGTACGTTAGCTGATACATTATGCCTTTCAAGTGGAAAGGTAGGACCTTTAAATAAATTTAATGAGTCACAGAAACAAAAAGGGGGTTCTGAGACATATATAGGGGGAAATTCAATTTCTAAAAACTGTTTCATGTTTGAGTTTATCGGTATTACTTTGATTACTCTCAACAATTACCTCAGCTTTCAGTACTAGCAGTACTTTGATTTTTCATCGTTAGTATTGTGTGCAAAGTATTCCTTTTTCTATACGGAAGTACATGTATACTTTCTAACAAAGACAAGAGCCGTATCAATTAACAAAAGAACACACAAGAAATTTTAAGAATGAACATGGCAAAGTAAAGACAGAGGGATGTACAACCTGTTGAATTGACAGAAAAAAAGGTATAAAAATAAATCAGAGTCCTGATAGTGAAGATGAAGAAGTTCAACACTTTTTGATTTGATAGAGAATGTTCGAGTAAGTTTTCAAAAAACTTAATTTTAACTATCATGTTTGAATTAAAATTTAAAAGAAAATAATTTTTTTATTAAAATTAATGAAATACATTTGTGTAGAAACTGTTTTAGAATTGGCGTGAATGCTTATCCGTGAAAATCATTTTTTTTTTTTTATGATCTACCAGTATCACGTGATTTTTCAAAGTATACAGATCAAAGAGATAATTATTATTGTCCTTTTCCCTTTTCTATCAGTGAAGGACCAGTCACTCAGCAAAAAAAAAATACATTTGACCCTTTTACAATAGCAAGCGAAAACTTCCTAACACTACTGACATGAAAACGGTATAAATATGAAAAAAGAGAATTTATCAAACAAGGTTGCTTTATTTTTAGACCCTTGTGGGATTATTTTAGGCACTCCAAGCCCGATAAGATATTTCGAAAATAAAAGACGATATAGTTGATCCTAAAAATAATTTAAGATATAACGTTGTTCATGAACACACTGGCGTTGGAGAGAAAAGATATATCGAGGCAGCATGAAATTGTATACTCTTTAAGAATATATAGATTTATACCATGTCGTGATTTATAAACATCTATTTGATGTCTGTTTCTTACTTTCTATAGTGGTCTTGAATTCTTGTGTCACTTCTGTGGTCGATTAAATTACAAAAAAAAATAAACTAGAGACAGAATAATAATTTGGGGATAAAAATAAAACTAAATGGCTTGGAAATAATTTGAATACATGTAGGAACTTAAAATTAGTAAAAAGTTGCGTGCTTCCAGGTTGTAAAAATCATTGGCGCACACTAACTCTGCATCATGACCGCTTTTGTAGAAAGTGTTTGAAATAGTCGAACAAAATGGAAATGTAAAGTAATTTTCCTATAAGTGGGACACTGGGTCATCGATATTAGTGATGCACCATAAAAAAATGTTTGATCTGATTCGTATAAGCGTGCTTGTACTTTTACAATTAAGAGTCTGTCTATTATAGAACTATACGTAGTTATTGGTGACTATACAGATTTATCCCACTGCATTGGAGGTTAATGACGTCAGCGTCTGGTAGGAATTGTTCGACTTAAATGTTAAAAAATAAACGGCCTCAATAAAGACCATCTGGAATATAACAAATATAGCGTAAAATTTTCGCTTTAAGTCCAGTTTGGAAATCTCCATCCATGTTATGTAATCTTTTACTGCATGTTTGATGGATGAAAGGGCATAAAGCAAATTAGATTCTGTATGGAAATTCATTCAGACACATATAATTTAATCATCGAATAATTCAAAATAAAAATGAAAAATCTTTGGAAGAATGTTCATATTTTAAGGTTAGAGCTCTAGGTCTCAAAAGTTGAATTGATTTATTATTTATAATAAATAATGAGGCGCTTCGGGTTTTTTTTTTTTAGAACTTAATTTTTAGAAGTCTTAAAAATGGGCTATCTTCGTGAGCGTTGTGATAAAAACTGAAAAGCAGAAATGAAATTCAATCGAAAATAAAGAAAAAGTGGATCAATTCGTCAGAGAAAAGATATGTCCAGCCTGTATATATGGCTTAAAATCACGCAAGCTAGACCACGTTTTTTTACCCCAATTTTCTGACAAACTGAAATCATTAAACGTCTTCCTTAGAATCCCAAGAGTGAAGTATAGTCCCTAAGACAGAAACATGTTTTCACAATTCGTTCACAACAAAACACAAATCATTACATAATCATAATTCCTAATTGCACGTTGAATTTTCAAAGAGTGCAAAATGCCGGGGGACTTGATTTTTCGGCGAGACGAATGCATCCCCCGTCTTCCATAAGCACAATTAAGGGCAACAAGATGAGTCATGAGTCCTTCAAGACGCTCTCCGCGTATGAAGAAATCCTGGCTTTTGCCATTTACAGAAAACAAACAGACGTGAATCATCCTTAAATATTCATTCTTTAGACTTTTCGCAAAAGAGCTTAATTTGGCAGACATGATTAGTTTGTGTATGTAAATTTATAAGTCTCGCGACTAGCACAAACAAAGATGTTTGTCGAAAGATAAATCTATAATTATGAGAAAGATGATGTCTTCAAAGAAAATTGAAATCGGTGATAAATATTGCTAAATATTGTTGTCATCACAACAAAAATGTGTCCACCTTTTTTCCTTAGTTAACCTTTATCAAGGTTTAGAGAGCTGCTCTCGAGACAACCTTGAACCTTGACATGGCCTTTAATGACATGACACATATATTAAAGTCATGGATAACACATTTTGAAGGTTTCCAATTTAAGACAAGAGTCAACAATTATTTTAAACAGCATTCGCATTGGAATCATGGGCTGGAAAGTTATGGTCATCTGATTAATTGTTATGAACATTTTCAATATCCAGGGTTCGCCTCACTCGCCTGTTTGTTAGAGCGTTTGTTTAATAGTCACAGTGAGCATCGCGGGTTCGAATCGCCGGATGAGACCGCGTCACAGTAGATGCTGGCACGAAAATGATCCCTCGCCGCTTAAAGGCCGTACCGATTACAGGTCCCGTCTGCACCGGCAAGAGACGGCGTCACAATACAAGTGAACAACAACAAACAACAATATTCTATGACCTTGGCCAATGACAATTCATCTTTTTTATTTTTCCTTATAAATGAGAGACAGCATTTATTGGGATTAATGACTACTTCTCTATTATAAATCATAAAGAATGGAGGCGCATAAGACGAGAATTTCCTCACTGAAACAAAATATTTCTCCATCATAAAAGTTTTTAGATAAGAAAAAAGTTTTTTAAAAATATTGTGTGGCCAGTATATCTTTTACGAAAAACATGCATGATTGAAACTCACTCCAAAGGTAGCGATGGGGCATTTAATTAATTCAAGGCTGGCATCATAATTTTTGAACATCTTTAATATTGAAAAATTGAGGGGAAAATGTATCAGAACCCTTTCTCTACATCCTTTCTTAGATTTTTGGAAAATTAACCGCATCAAAGCAAAATTTTATATAAGGAATCAAGGAAATAGTTGAATGATTGATTGTATGTTGTTTGATACCCCATTCGAGAATTTTTCACTAAATATAGAGACGTCATGGGAATGGTATTCAAGCCTTAAATGTTAATCGGTGATAACATTTCGCAACCTACTTTGTAAGATTTTTAACAATAAATATCCATTTGTATACAATAATCCCCCAATAAATCCATGATATTTTTATATTGAAATAATTGAAGAATTCGGTCATCCTCTTAATCCTTATTGTTCCCTATTGCACATAGTAAATCCGGAATATAAAAACAAAATCAGATTTGTAGTTAGTCCAGAGAGGTGAGATTATATTTAGGTCAAAAGCCGTTTTCTGTCAGATGACCTATTTAACACGAATAATCAACAAATGTTCATCGAGTTAAATTATTTATCTACCTAAATTAAAGCTTGAATTCATAAAAGTGAAAAAAAAATGTGACAAAATTAAATTTATCACCCTTACATGTATCGTAAAACAGCCAAAAGCAAAATTAATCAAAAAACTAAAAAAATTATTTTTTTTTCACTTCATTTTGGTAACCTTGGGCATTTTTCTCGACCATTAACCTATTTTCTTTACTTGATAGACCTATTTAGATAGTCCGATCCTCACTTCTGAAATCAAAAGTTGAGATATTGATGATGTTCATAGAAAATGCTTGAATTCTTTAAAAGTATAATGCTTTTGCCCATATGGTATTTCTTTTAAAAAAATTATTATAGCTTATCATATTATGTATGGAAAATTGTCAGATTTTAATTACGCACATATATTTTTAGGAAACGCAAAATATTAAAAATCCGCTGTGCAATCTCTGATTTTAAAATTATTTTGAATAATGCATAGTGTAGAAAGCTTTCACAAGACACCGCAAATCACCTTTAATTTCGCATGCATCATACTTATAAACATGGTACACTTATGCTATATTAAAAGAATTTCGATTGTTGGACGAGAAGTTTTTAATTTCAAGCTCTACACATGTATTTTGAGACTTCAATTGAATAATAATTTAAGAGTTATCATTCCTGGCTGAGGAGCGGAAAACCTTAAAAAAACATTTCTGCTCCTCAGCCAGAAAAGACGTCTCCTAAAACGATTATTTGATTCAAATTGTCAGTATGATTTATAAAATGACAAATTTACCAGCAGTCAGCTCTTGTTTTTTCCTCCCTTTTTTGTATGAATAAATTATTCGACTCACGTACATGAAAGGGGAGTTTTTAACTTTTTTATAATTGAAAATAATGCTTAAAATTTACAGTTAATTTATTTCAAGGTAAGAGGTATAAAAATTAAATATTTAATTTAAATATTTTGTTGTTAAAGGTTTGAATTATAACATATTTATTTATTTTCGTTCTAAATATATTAATTCTCAGACAGATGTGTAGCTCTCTATCTCTGAAGTACACATCTGTTGACGTTATCCGTTTTCTGACGGTCGATTACATTCCTTCTATTTTAGTCCGGATTAACGTGGGCGGCATGTGATTAAAATCTGTGATTTATTGTATTGCTATGGTGCCTGTCTTTCTGTACCACTCGAGGAATTCAATCTTGCGAGAAGAAACTTGAATAATAATCCAAGAACATATTGACAGTTTTTCTGTAGCTGCATAAAGCCACCCACTACCCAGTGTTGAATATCTCATCAAGTTTTCTGGACACTGCATGAAATAGTCGGCATTGGGTACATGTGGACCTTTCCGATTTCTTAACTCTTAACTGCTCAAGACTTGGCCTTTTGTTGTTATTTAAGAAATCATTCATACGACTTCAATTTAATCGTTGTTACATGTAGGTACATGTACATGGCAGGTTTGTGAACGAACGGGAAATATATTATAGAAAACCTGAAAAATAACCGTTTGCATGTTTTAAGCAAAGAAAATGCCGTCCCCTTCATTGCAATAATCATATTTATTTTCTTTTTCTACTCTTTTTAGCCGGGCTTATTGCTCAAAGAGCAATTGCGGCTTATGTGATCCTGTTCAAGGCAGGATGTTAACCCAATAGTCGCCATTTTAAAGTTACGTGCAAAAATATAGTTCTTACTCTCAACCGCTTTTGAGATAAATAAAGCAACAAAAATAAAACGAAGTTTTATCTATGTGAAATAAACATTTGTAGTAATGACTTTGAAAACTTCATAAGTCAAAGAACATAGTTCATTAGCGTAAGGATTTTTGATAATCAGTGTTACCGTAGTTCTCTACACATACGAGGTAAAGCAGGAGAGGGAACCAGACTGGCCTGTTTGTTTACATTCAGCTGCGGTACCAGATTAATTTTGATTCTGACAAAATCGGACCGTGGTATTAGGATTGAAAAACTCACTGTCAGTGTCTTATCATTTATATTGATAGTTTTAAAATATTTTTTTCATCAGAATATAAACGTGATTCATGTAAGAAATCCATTCTACTCTGTAAATGAGCCCGGCTCTCTGTACTTCTGAGTACTTGATTTTCTTCTTGTTTCTTTTTTTTTTCTTTTCTTATGTTTGTCAATTATTTAGTTTTATACCTATATAGTGTGTGTGTTCACCTTGACCTTGTAGGGAGAGAGCTAGAATACATGTAGGCTTCGCCTGTTGTCCAAATTGTGAATTAAAGAATGGAGGCGCACAAGGCGATGACAATCCCCCGCTCTGAGAGATGACATTTCTCAATTCTAAAAGTTATATTTTTTAAAATTATATGGATTTACACATTTAATTCTGTATTTCATTGTTTTATTATTTTATATTTAAGGAATCACTGTCTAGTTAGTGTTGTATTTGGGAAACAATAATTTCATAACGAAGCCCGTTATACAAAAGTTTTATATTTTTCATTGTGAAATAAATTTGTAGATTTAGATTTTAAAAATGTAGACTAATCGATTTGAATTACACGAGGACTCCCATGCCAATTCCAATAGTCCTCGCCCACTGACGTCAAACACGAAGGCAACCGCACGAGATTTACATGCATATTTGGCCTCCTTAGCGTCAGACACAGAGACAAATATGCATGAATATATTATTTTCAATTTTTACATTCCGGCAGAATTTCAAGAAATAAACTTCCCTAACTTTCAAAGAGTTATCACAGAGAAAAAATTAGAATTGGAAATATGAAATTAATAATTTCATTTTCACTCATGTTTTTAAGGTATGTGAAAACAAAAAAGAATATGCTTCATGTGTGATTCGAACTCTCAACATCGCAGGGTCTGGTCCAAGACCGACTGCTTTGACTACTACAGGGCGTACAAGGCGTGGACAACCCCCCGCTCCAAGACAAAATGTTTCTCAATTTTCAAAATTCACAGAAAAGTTATGTTTTTCTAAAATCATGTTCTCAGTAATGTCATCTTCAAATAATATATTATTTTATTTTACTGAACGATGTGATAATCTTTATTTCAAAGTTGACAGTTAAGCATATTTAGTAGAAAATGGGTTGACTATAGAGCTAGTAAATTTTGAATTTTGAACATGAATGGGTCAAGTCTCCATTCTTCGTTAACGCTTAAATGATGGAAACGTAAATGTGAAATCTATTTCATTTGTCCAAAAAATAAAATGGAAAAAAACCCTATATAATTTAATATGTAACGCTGTAATTGGATAAAACATTTACTTCATATCGTATAAAATGGGTTGCCTACGTTCAATGACTTGCGTCAAAAACGTAAATCCGCCTGAGTTACATTCAAATTTTGTACAAATTGAAGTCATTTTATTAGAACAATTATCGTTACAGCGAATGAATGAAAATTAAATTATAAGCAATGAAATTAATAGCTACCCATTTTATACGGTATAAAGTGGGTTGGAACAGTTTACGCTTTTTTATAAACACTTCGACGTATAAAATGGGTATCTATTAAATTCATTCCTTAAATATATGAAAATTGAAAATTTCTGGGGAAATGTACGCTTCAACAAACCCGTTCATTTAAATCACACTAACAGACGACGATAATGCATATTCTTTCTTTTGTATAAATAAAAAAAAAGATAACCATATCAATTCAAATACTATACATAAAGTGATTCAATGGTCAATAATACTTTAATTTTGTTAAAATATCGGACTACCTCCCAGGTAATATGCCTCATCTGTCTGCATGAAAAAACAGACAGGTCTCCACTCAAAAGGATCTAAAACTGATTTATAATCAGTATTCTCATATTTAGACATTATTTCCTTTACTTACAACAGCATATATGTTTTGATTTCTGTTTTAATAATCGATACTTTAAGTTGCTCTTATTTTGTGATAAACAATCGTAATAAACTTTTCAATTCGATAAAAAATGAATTACATGTACCTTATTTATTTTTTGAATGCAAGCTATTTTTTGTGAAGTTCTTTTTTTTTTTAAATATATATATTTATGACTATTTTGTTTTTTGGAGAACAGATACATGTACATTCGATTTATGATCAAACACCGTAATCTTGGTCAAATAAAGATTCTTTCAAACACTTTTTAAATAATTATATAAAAAGGAACTTCAAACTGTTCATCAAATTATTACAGACAATCTTGCTGAAAAGAGACAAAACATCATCATGCAAATGCTATATTTTTTTTTTATTATTAATATTGAAAGAACATCACTCACAAAGATTTTGAACTGTGCTACTTTAAATCGTAAATCAAAATCATAAGAACGTTTGATCCACTTTTTTCTTTCGTATTTGTTGATGATTGTCACGTGATCCATTTCACCATTTTGTCGAATCAAACAATAACAGAAATGAAAATGAATGTGTGCAGACAGCAGGTCTTTAATCTTTACAGACTTAAATTAATGCTTTGGTTTAGATCACAGGTCCCGATTTTAATTAACTTTTCACTTTTTAGTGAAGTTAATTAACATAATGACAGCGCTGGCTTGCTTCGAGTACTCGAGTACTCGGCTGATGAAGCGATCCGTACTGCAATGACACTGATGTGTGTGAACTCTTTTCGCATTTACAAGATATTCTGCTCATGCACAAAAAAGGAACTCTGTAATCAGCGTTTTTAAGAAGTAAGATTTTGCATTACCATATATACATCAATGACGGAAAAAACTAAACTCGTATAATGATTATAAAATAATTTATCTTTTTTGAAGCCTTTCAAGGAAACAAGTACTTTGTATTCATGGAAATTATAAAGTCCGCATTTTTATTTTTATTTTATTTTAATAAATCATTATGTGTCTATCATATCATTCACTTCACAAATACATCAAAGTCAGTACTGTTACCTTATAAATGACAATCTTGGTCTGTTTCAATTTGTTTTAAGACAGAGAGAAGTTCGTAACGATGACATTCGCCGACAGGTTTTACCTGCACTAGATGTCAATGCGTGTCAGTAAATATCTAAATAAAGTGTCTCAGATTTCATTAATTAAATCAATAACACAATTTAAAATCAAAATTACATCCCATAGCTGATTTGTGTTTCGATTTTTGATGTGTATTGGTTCATTATATACAACTAACATCAGTCAATGCAACCACAGACTTTTACCTTATTGATCTGAAGAAAAAAGTGACCAAAGAGCTGAAGTTCAAAGTCATCAAACAAGTATACATTGTATAGTTGTGTTATTTATGGAAAAAGAAGGAACAAAAGATTGAAGGATCATACAAATACATGATGTAACATTTATAGATGGTGGCTAAATATGGATATATAAATCTCAAAATAATTTTTGGTGCACAATAAATCTTAATTTTTTGAGTGTACACAGCTTTAACTCACGTCGTTCAACCCAAGTACAATTCTCTGTTATCCTTGGACTTTCAGTAAGGCGTGGCATTCGTCAAGACGTAAACATGTATTAAGAATTACGTAGAAAAATTAGCTTTTAAAAATTTACACAGCCTTTCATTCACTGTTGAGATATACATGTTGTTTTTTTTTTCAAAATAAAAATTCAAAAAAATTGAATATCAATAAATTCGGCGAACGTCAATGAGTGTATCAAAGATGACAATTAAAAATAATTTTTATACCAGCGTCTTGTACCGTAAAGAGGTGGGGCTTAAGTCATCTCATCGTTGTCAAAGTTTAAAGTTGCTTATGTTATTAATTTCTTAACCAAAGAGAATTTGAGAGACGTTAATATTATCATGTTGCTTCGAGAATGCCACGCTTCACTGAAAGTCCAAGGATGACAGAGAATTGTACTAAGAAAAAGTAGTTTCCAGACAGAGAGAAAAACAGATAGGGAATCACACCATATGACCATATTTTGACTTTGCAAGAGGTTGTTGTATCATTAAAGTTTAAAAATTGAACAGTTACGGTGAACAAGTTTGGAATTAGCTTTGCCAAACAAAAGATCGAAGAAAGAAAACAGAAGATGCGATTTTAATTTCTGAACGCGCTTATCTGTTACGTATGATAAGAAAAAATTAAATGTTCTTATGATTGGCAACAGACCTCAATATCTACATTGATGAAAGTCAGAGATAACCTCTCAGCACCGGAAGTCATTATAAGTTTTCTTGCAACTGGAGAAACTTTTTTCCCGGAGCACATTACGTTTGATTGAATAAAAATCCTGGCTGAAATTGTTACACTTGATGACAGGAATGTGAAAACAAGGCATTATTACACTGGGCGGACAGAATAACAGCCAGATTCCTATTAGCAGACATAAATGTTTAGCTTTAACAATGAAAATCACAAGTAATATTTTCTGATGCATCCCAACCTGTGATATATCAGATATACTATCACTTCGATTAGGCATCTTGTTTTACAATTAAATTTTTTCAACAAAGGTTTAAGTGCTTGAAGAACATTTTTAAAGGACAAAATAGGCTAAAACCCGTTTTTGGGCCCTGATTTTTAGTGTCTTTTAGAATGATGCAACAGTTTATTAATAAAATCCTGTTGTCATCACTGCCACAAAATGAGTATTGGTTCTATGTTTTGGAATACACAGAGGTCACAAAGAGGTCAGAAAATAGATCAATTTTCTCATTTTTTCATTTTTATGCAAATTTTCATCGATTTTACACCACATTTTCTTTCGGAGAACATGGAGCACAAGCGTGCAAGCATCATTTTAAGTTCTTAACTACTACAAACTATTATCAGTGTTCCATGTAGTTTTAAATCCAATTAAAGTGCTTGTTTTATAGCAAGCATCATTTTTACATCAAATAAGGTTCTGATTTTTACATCAAATAAGGGGTCAGATTCGGCCGTTACCCAACCATGCCCTTTGTTAATAGAACAAAGTACTAGTATTTAATCAATATAAAATAAAAATATTCAAGCACCATATTGTGCAAGTATTTGTTTCAAAATAGTGCGTTTTGAAAATTATTTTTTGCAAACTTACAAATATAGGCTACCAGTACATGCTTTTGCATTTTTTTAAAAAATCAAAAATCGTGATTCGTATTTAGGACAATTCTCAGGTAAGCTTGAACTTTCAGTAAGGCGTGGCATTCTCGACATTACATAAATAGCATTTACACAGCTTTCATACGCTGTTGAAATGCTAGTTTACATGGGATAGAAATTCGGGCAAATGCCAGTTAGTGTATCGAATAACCAATAACATTGTCTCGTCCGGCAAAGAGGTGGGGCTTAAGTCGTCTCATCGTTGTCAACAACAATGTCAAGTTCCTGATGTTTCTTAGCCAGTAAGAATCTATTCGCCATTTGACAGACGCCGAGAATGCCGCGCCTAACTGAAAGTTCAAGTTTACCAGAGAATTGATCTCAATAAAAATTGTGAAAAAAAAACGACCAGGGACAGCTCTTGTTAACAATAAATGTGCATTTTAATTGTGGAAGACCTAGAGCATTTGTTCAAAAGTTATGATCGAGATAAATGTTTGGTAACTGTTTGCAAAAAAAGGCAATGTCAAAATGTGAAATATGTTGGTACCAAAAATTCTTTTGTCACAAGAATTACACATGCGAAATTAGAAAGACTTAGCTTCAACTCATCAAGTTATGAACAAAGCTAACGTTTTTGCACATAAAAAAAATTTAATGAAAAGTTCAACACACAATCAGCTAGACAGACGAACGGACAGGACAAAAAAAATTGAACCCTTGCATCTTTGATTCAGGGGACATAAAAGGTAAAGATAATGAACAGTGACCGATCTAAAGAAAATTACGAACGATACGAATCTGTAGAAAGGGCATCGATCACTTGTGATTCCTTGGAAATTCGAGAGGTAGGATCAGGTACCAAGGAGCAGTAAGCATCCGCTGTTGACCAATCAAGACCACCGAGAGACCTACAGTGTATATATTGATGAGGTATATAGAAAAAAAATAGTTTAAAAATTTACAAAGGACCTTTTAAAATCTTCAGCCCAAAGATAGGTTACATTTGTGAGTTTGTAACGGCCATAAACTTTTTGAAATGTTGACTTTATTAATTGAGGTTGTCGAAATCCCTGTGACAAAATCAGAGAACTTATGTGTTCACTAAGTATATAGAAAAAAATTCTGCCAAAGATAGGTTACGGTTTTAAAAATTGTTTGTACTCATGATAAGAACATGCTCTTGAGTATCGAATAAGTTTGAAGACGTAAACGGCACAAAAATAGTTTACTTCTATTTATAACAAAGAATATGTCACAATATTTCCATCACCTCGTGTTTTGATTGCCCTACATTTGGGAAACTTCTTTAAATCAAGATTTTTATACTGTCAACAAGTGTATCCCTTGGGCAACAGTCCAGTGCAGTTTCTTGTTTTACAATTATAATTCAATAAATCTCCCGGTCATTGGCCGATCCAGTTCTAATGATGTCTACGATTAACTCACTACCGTCAATGTATGATATCGGTCTCACTGTACGATACATTCTTTCTGACGTTTATGCGTTTTCCGAACTTTTCGCATTCATCCAGAATGATTCTATTTTTAACAACAGCCTTCTGTTTGGATATATATATTTTTGAATAACGCCTAATGTCTTAATTGGGCGAAATATTTATATGTCTCATCCTTGACGACTTTAGAAGGAAGACATACAAACCGAGATCGAATATAGTGAGATGTTGTACAGTTAATGTCTCCGCGTTTTCAATCAAACATTTTCCGTTTAATTGTTTTATTCTCGTAATTCTTTGTACTGTATCTTCAAGGTGTCTGTATGAAAAATAATTCAATACCCTATTGAAATTATTTCCACGGAACACCGAACAGTTAAAGATTATTTATAAATTCAAACAGATTCTCATATTTATTCAGCATTACCCGTTTATACATAAAAAACATTAAAATGTTTAACACTACATTCTATATGATGTTTTATATATTTGCTTTTTAAAATAAAATGTGAAAACATAAAAACCGCCTTTTGAAAAATTCAGGATTCCAATCTCCTTCAGAGTTTACGTCATTTGAAGTTTTCTGGGTGAGTGCATGCAGCTAAGAATGACACCATTAATTCCACTTTCTGTCCTAAGCCGGGGGAACCGACATGATTTGTTTAAAGATTTCAACCCGAATAGCAGATCTTTGATCGTTTTATCTCATAGACAAAAATAATCCGTATATTGATCTTTTAATTACATTGACGGATCGGCGACTTCCGTTCGGGTATTTACGTCGAACACGATCCTGCCGAGCTGTGTAGATATGTTGTTGTGAATTTGCGGGGTACCTAATTACACCGTGTGAAATTCCCAAGAAGTGAATACTATAAACTCACGAGCTGTTAAAATATATTACTTGAAGTAATGAAGACGAATTGTTTTCACCGAATATCAAGGTCGAGGACAATTCAAATACAAAGCACTTTGCATGTATACAGAATAGAGAATTTTTTGTTCAAGGCTTCCAAAACTATATGTATCACAATTGATTTTAAAAAAAAAAGTATTTTATACTAAATAAAAACTACTCAATTTTTTGTATTATACACCATAATAAGACTTTCGGTTCATATAATTGTGAAACTGTTCAGAAAGTGCAAAATTCTACTCCATAATGATAAATGAAACTTAACCACAAATTCTTTTAAATGAAAATTTAATCTAACAATTACGCATGAAAAATGCTATAACTGGATAATAAGTGATATTGCTTTGATAAAGTAAAATGCAAGCATTCAGATATAGGTCACGTGATATCTGAGAAAAAAAAATTGTTTTGAAGAAATCACTGAATATATGATAATTATTGTTATCCTTTATCTCTTCTCTTAACATGTGTAGTGCCATTTTAAAATCATTTTATGTTTCGAATTATTAATGGTTAATTATTTTACTTTTTCCAGGTTTGACAGTGACATTTATGACTTGCTCTCTGTGTTTCCTTTATTTATAGAATATCTAGTTTTGTCATATTCTAAATTCTGCCATTGATTCTTTTGAAGTTTAATTTAATGCAGTGCTATTTTTGCCCCACGTAAACAGATTCTAATTTCGTCCATTTGACAAGCGGTCCTAATGCACACGTGCTTACGACTCCATTTGTATCTGTCTGCACTGGTACCCCGACATCTGTACTGGTTCCCTGTCAATCATACCGAGTTACACTCCGTGAGTCAGGATTTACTCAGCAATATAGTGCAACGAAAGTGTGACATCAACTAAATCCTTGCTTTGTAATCATTATTTAATAATTAGTTACTGAAAATATCTAATAATTAATTACTGAAATGACTGAATCCCTTGCAATATGTTTTTTTTTCATAAATTTATTATATACTTTGCAATAAATGTACAGGGATTACATAGCAATTTTATAGTGTTATCTTCCTGTCACGGCTAGGATAGATCTAACAGGATTGCTAAACCGAAATGGACTTACATCAGAACCCCTCTAGATTACACATTTAAAAACGGTACTTTTGATACTTTTTTTCTTCGCTTTTTCTTAATTTTAAATTATTTACCAAGTGTTCTTTAATCTCGGCTAGTGCTTTTTTTTTTTTGTTGTTGTTGTTGTTGTTTTTTATACATGTATTTGCTTATGTAGTTGTTTACTTCATTTTATAATTAAGTATATAATAAACATTATAAAACAAACCATAAAAATTTATGGTAATTCTACGAAATGTTCCTTTGAAGAAACGAAAATTAGCCTTTGATTAATTCCGTATTTCAAAACGGAAGTTTAGTTTTTATTATAAAGCGGAACTTGCAAGTAATATTATCAAAAAACTAAAGTTGAAAAACAGGATGTCTTTTTGTCAAAATTATCCTTTATAAACCACTTTCTCATAAATCAGCATTTCGCGCCTTATTTCCCCCACAAATCCTGGTTCCACTTCTTTATTTCTATCCATTCCACTCCTTTTCCACAATGTAGAAGACACAATGACATATCTATGGGAAATAAGGTGTCATCAAATCTTGCCTTTTAAGGAGATCATGTTCCTGCGACAATACACACACATTTCCATGCTCGCCACACGCCATTGCTCGAGTAAACATGTTAAACACTACATTAAGATTGAAAATCTCGTTTTTTATAATTGAAGTGTTGACTTCATTTACCCCAGTTGGCCTCTTAGTGTGTGTTTTGTAATTTGATCGCAATAAAATATGTAAAAATTCATACTTAATAAAAGAATCCACTCATGTACCTCACTGGCTTGAATGAAAGTAATTTTGTGCTTAGGGGGTATACATTAAATGGATATTGTTGACGGTAGAAAAGTAAATCGACTCCAACACACCCGGCAAGGGCCAAATTCTAGGTAGGGGGAAATAAAAATCTTTACAATATATGTGTTAAGTGGTTGTTTACATTCCTGAAATACGAAACTTGCAGTGTATTTTAAATGGCCAGCTTTACATGAGTATTGTCTCTTATAATGAGCGTGGAGCGACCTCTTGGGGATTTTACACGCAATGCACGCAGTCACCATCCTTAACAAAGGCATTCCATTCTCAGTCGACATCAGAAGCTATTACAAGTGATACGTTTGTGGGGTATATATGTAGTGTCTTGTTTCAGAGGAGGTAATCTTACGGTGCGACAAAAATTTACAATATTTTTTCCCGTGTTTATTAAACTGCACACACATTTTTGAAAGTTTCAATATGACGGTATAAAATGTCCCTTTGTTGCAGCTGAAAATTAAAATATTTCAAAAATGAATTTGATTTTTTTGTATATCAATGTCCAGTGCAACAAGTCGTCGTTATTCTAAATGCAAATTATTCACGTGTTCGAAATACATGAGCACATGCACACATGTATAGAAATAAACTTTATAACCTCAATTAAATTAACGGAGGAGAGAAAGCTGAAATAAGATTAAAGGAATTATTTTCAATAGAAACAAGGGGTTATGAAATTCAAAGAAAGAAATAGATAAGATACTAGTAATCAAACTGAAAAATGTATTTTGAGACCTAAAAAGAACAATAGTTTTATAAAAAATTGAAAGCTTTACAGATTTTTTCAAATGAAATTTTATAAATATATGTCCGTCCGATATTAACTATCGTACATTATCGGCATTGAATCGGACATATGACGTCGCAATGACGTCATGGTGCAATAACGCCACGGTGCAATGGCGATGACGTGCATGTGCGACGACGATGGTGCAAAAACTCGATGTATCGATAACGAGCATCGCTTCTTCGTCATCGTACCAATCCCGCTGCATCTTCATGACACCATCGCCTTTGTGTTATCGATCTGTTACGTTACCGCACCATCATTAGCGCGTCATTGCATCATCATCATCATAATCGCCATCGTACCAACGTTGCACCATATCGACCTGTACCTCGATGGAGCATTGTTGCACTGTAGTGATCTACAGCCCTGTCCGCAAAAGAAAGAATTTACACACTTCATTCTTTGGTTGCTTTGAAATAGATAAGGAATTGTATTAAGCTAGGGATGACTTGCAAAACTATAACCAAACATGTGCACCCTTGCCATTCATTTTTAGGGGGTTGTCAAACTAAATCACAAACAATAGTGGGTCACCAGATGTTACAAAGACAAAACAACACTCCAACGGACAGATGGTAGTAAGGATTCCGCGCACTCAATCACACGTCACGGAACAGGATAACGCGGCCATTGGGGGTATAATTCATTGTTTGCATTGAAGGTTAAATGGCTCTCCATAGAACAAGGTCAAAGATCGATATATTGTGCGGTTTGTTTCATTTTGCCTAATCATTAGATGACTTTTGTGATACGATTGGATTAATTGATAGTTTTTAAAGTATATACTACAAGGTCTTACAACAGAAAACTTGAACCAAATTGACCTATCTTTATTACTTGTATATGATGCTTTGAATTTTCATAAAAAGAACACTCTTCTAATTGTGACCGCAATATTTTTCATATATTCTTTTATAGTGATAATGCATTTATATAAAGAATTCCATTTCACCATACATATATACGAGTAGTAATTCCTCTGAAATATAGAAAATGTCTTAATTCAATGTAAGAAATTACTACATATTCCTTGTACTATATGCCTGACAGGCACTTCTTTGTATAAGAAAAGATGTAGGAAAATGGATTTTGAAGTGTTTTTTACCGCCTAGAAGTACAATACTAGCATTTTGGAAGTAAGATTATAAAAATTCACTGATAAACTGAACAAGTACTTATATTAAAAGAGAAAAACGCAACGTCTGTAAAATGACGAGGTATTTGGACTTTGTGTTGTGACGGGCACCTTAATGTTTTGTCCTCATTTGAGAATGGACTATCGTCAATTGACGTCATCACCCTCCGATTGAGTTCCTCATTCTGAAATTTAAATCTACCGACATCTTACAAATCATTCAATCAAATGGTTACCATTTCGGTTGAAATTTTAGGTCAAAGATAGATGAATGCACGATTTTGAAATCTCTCAAATTCTTAATGTACCAGCTGCAAAGTCAAACCTTTAAATTTAATATATTCCATAACTTTGTATTGTTTGGAACAGTACCAAAATAGATTTAAAGTAATGGTTCAGAAGCCGAATTCTTGGCTATTGAAATTAGGGACTTTCAACTTTATAATGCATCAGAAATACATACATTTCTAGGGTTAAGTTGATCCAGGACTAGTCTTGAACTTGGAGTTCAATGCCGAGTCTTTAGAATCAGACTAGGACAGTTACATGTAAACATCACATACTGCCGGGACATTTGAGTTGGAAAAGAGTGTTAGCAATCACTACTTGCAAAGATTTTGCACATTAGTGGATTCAACTGTTTTTTTTTTTTTACAAGGCAGGCCAATGATTTTGTCGCCCGCATCGTGCAGTGGTAAGAACGTTTGCTCTAGAGTTGCGGAGTAAGGAGTCAATCCACAGCGGGACGCGGAGACCGGTCCTTCGGATAAGAACGTATAGACCGTGGTCCCATGTCGCAATAGGTGTTGGCATGAGAAAGATCCCTCACAGAGTGCCTAATATAGGACAAAATTTGCAGCTCTGTTCGTGACACTGGACACTGCACAAAGCTCTAGATCTTTGGTTTTGCTTAGAACTGATCAGATCATAGCAAGTTGTCAAAAAAGGACTTTAAATAGAACTTCCAAGTCTTGTACTAAAATACTGTGTTTAGACGAGCGTTTTTTGTTTTTTTTTGTATCCATTGAGGAAACAAAAAATTCCTTATATCACAAAAAAGGTTCAGCAGTTCTAGAGAAGAAACTGAAATAAAAAGTTCAATTGTTCACGCACGACGCACGGCGACAGACAAAATAAGAAGAGAGCAATCGGTCAATTAAACTTGTGACCTTATTCACCTTAAATACATTTTTTTATTAATCACACTTCACGTGAAAAATAATGAAATAAATATAAACATTACTTACATCTTTTTTGTCAAATTTTGATTTTTTTCTACAAACGAATTTTTTAGTATTATTTTTTTTTTTTTGAAAACATTACAAGTTGATTCCGTTCAGCTTCATCAGTGGAAGTTGGTTTTGGTCTTGTCGGCGTTTGGCAGTCTAGACTGTTTACAGTCCGGAGAGCTGACCGGTGAGGGCGTTAACTTATCGATTACCCATCATATTCAATCAGTAACCACAGATCTCTAAAAACGGTAGCACCGTCAAGGAAACTCCAGTCGGATTCGGAATTATAACACATTTATTGATTTAATATCGAGAGAATTCCATTCTAAGATCCTTACTTCCTCAACTATGAAAAGACCAAAGTTATTTCGATCATCGTGGTTTCGTGTTGAGAAAAAAATTGTAATGTGCATCTTTTTAGGGATTTATTTACAAAAGAAATATGAATGAAAATCTGAATTTTTTGGTTTCGTGATTAAAAAAAACTCCATCGTATTTAAATTGCTAATTAAGAAATCGATACGATTTTTATGTATATATATAAGTTTATAAAGTGCATACGTTAGGTATAAATCACTACGACCTCTCAGGTGAATCAGACCTGTATTGTGAGCGATCATACATGGGAATTAATTTCTACGATAAGATTGCACTAAAGGTAAGCAATTTTAAAAACTTTTCGTGATTAATATAAAATATTTAATAGAAATGTTTCAGTCTGATTGATTCTTTCTGCAATAATTTTTAACAGAAAAAAAACTTTCAATGCAATATTTTTATTATGTAGTACAGTGTAAAAAAAAATCATAATTCTTATATCCATTTAACCGAATTTTAACATAAATAGGACATTTAAAATGGGTCTAATTTTTCTTATTACGTAATGGATCTGTAAATTGTCTTCGGAGTAATCTATATTCATATAATCATATTACACATTACATGCACTGCACATGGTCTGAAACCCAAAAGTCGAGATAATTTAGTAAGCAGATAACTTCTTTACACCACAAAAACCAGGTAAAGGTGTTGGGGGTTTTGTTTTTATGCTGATATAACTAACCAGGATTATGAACTAAAACAAATGTACAAGCTTTTTTAATTCGCTTTTCTTAGAATCAACACTGGTGACCCCTCAGTTGCACGTCTTCTCTGTTTATAGAGTTAATAATTCCCTAGATTACCAGTTTATCATAATTTGATCCATAAGAAGTCCCTATTCTGTCTTTAGTTATAACTTCTGTGGCAGAAAGAATTATTTCAGACAAGGGAATGGGGAATTTTCAGACAGAATAAATCTTTTTCTGTCTATATCCTATAAAGTCATTTCTTACTGTCCAAATGTTCAGTTACTTTCGGAAATATTTTTTTCCTTTGTTGCAGTCTGTAGAATTAAACCCTTATGGGAGTCTTGAACACTATTCCTCGATGTGTCTATAGCACTATTCCTCTATGTGTCTATGGCACTATTCATCTATGTGTCTACAGCACTATTCCTCTTTGTATCTATAAATGTAGCACTATTCCTCTAACTGTTTATAGCACCATTCATTTATGTCTATAGCACCATTCCTCTATGTGTCTAAAGCACCATTCCTCTATGTGTCTATAGCACCATTCCTCTATGTGTCTCTAGCACTATTCCTCTAAGAGTCTATAGCACTATTCCTCCAAGAGTCTATAGCACTATTCCTCTAAGAGTCTATAGCACTATTCCTCTAAGAGTCTACAGCACTATTCCTCTAAGAGTCTATAGCACTATTCCTCTAAGTGTCTACAGCACTATTCCTCTAAGAGACTACAGCACTTTTCCTCTATGAGACTACAGCACTATTCCTCATTGAGTCTATAGCACTATTCCTCTATGAGACTACAGCACTATTCCTCATTGAGTCTATAGCACTATTCCTTTATGAGACTACAGCACTATTCCTCTTAGAGTCTTTAGCAATATTCCTCTAAGAGTCTATAGCACTATTCCTCTATGAGACTACAGCACTTTTCCTCTAAGAGTCTATAACACTATTCCTTTATGAGACTACAGCACTATTCCTCATTGAGTCTATAGCCTAGGAATAGACTACAGCACTATTAGAGGAATAGTGCTTTAGCACTATTCCTTTATGAGAACAGCACTATTCCTATAAGAGTCTATAGCACTATTCCTTTGTGTCTATAGCACAATATTACTCCATGAGACTATAGCACTATACCTCTATGAGACTATAGCACTATTCCTCTATGAGACTATAGCACTATTCCTCTATGAGACTATAGCACTATTCCTCTATGAGACTATAGCACTATTCCTCTATGAGACTATAGCACTATTCCTCTATGTGTCCCTGTGTGTCTGATGAGTAGACAACAGTACATGTATAAACTTCATAGAGTATATCAATCTTTCATTATTATGATTTGTACAAGAAAATTGTCTAACTGTTAAAACAAGCAAATCTGCAATTTCTTTCTAAATAAATAGTTTGGTTGATCTATTGTTTTAGTTTCTAATTAAACAGACTCTAAGCTGCAGTGAAAGTGATCATCTGAGAAGTGTGGATTTCATATTACCTTTGAATGATGATACGCCCCCACCCCCCCCCCCCCAGTACCCTGACTATTTTTTCTGTCGCTTCATTGTGGTCCCACGATCAATTCTTTTAAATGTAAAAGATGTGAAAAAACGTAAAAGTACTATCATGTGCATGTAAACAAACTCACGAGTTGCGATACAAATTATGGCCACGATAAAAAAATAAAAATAATACATCAAAAATACGTAAAAATTCAAACACCTGTCAGGCCCATTGATCAAACACTTAATACGACAGAAGTCCCGCAAATAAAGTCACTTGTTATGTAAAACTACAAGGCTTCACAAGTTTTAAAGCACCTGCTAAAAAATTAACTAACAAATTATTTCATAAATTTTAAATAGGTGAAGCATTGATCTAAAGATTCGGTCGCTTTTGATTTCGATTGTAGAAAGGTTATCCATTATTCATGCAAAGAAATAGCAAACTAGCTATGTTATGACTTTAAAACTTCAAGGAATATTTTGAGGTGAGAAACGTTCCCTAAATCATTATTCATAGTGCGTTATATGATATTTTTTCTGAGGCCTCCTATTGACAGATGCTGTACAGTTCTGTAAAATACAGCATGTTCCTAAATTATGTGCACTTGTATCCATTTGCAATTAATACGATCAAAGACAATGGTTTAAATAGAGTTGTTGCCCTTGGCTTGTTCCATTTCCACCTGTTTAAAGAAAACGCAACAGGTTACCTAAATGAGTAATGCAAGTGTCAACGCTTTAAAGCCAAAAGACAAAAAACTAGCATCTTAATTTAGTCAAAACAGTCTATTTCTGCATCTTGGTTTGATCTGATAACACGGTATTGCCGTGTACTAAACGGCCATTTGATTGATTTAAAGAGAGTTCGCTCGAAACACGTGTAAAGTCGTCGCACTAAGTTACAGGTAAAATCTTATTTATTGCACACATTTAATGCATGTATTAATGTGAAAATAAATCTAATAGCTGCAGACTTTAATCCCTTTTTACGAAATTTTGATGGCATCACGGATTTAAACCAGTTAACATACACATTTCCGTAAGTTTTATTGCCTTCCATTCAAATGTAGGGGATAAACTTTAAAAGAATGAAATGACCTAGAGCATTTTTTTTCAAGGATGAGAGAAAGCAAGCAAAATCTCATTGATACAGGAATATCAGAGAGATCCATTAGTCTAATTCCATCTTTAACGAAGAATTATGCGTAGATTATCTAATTCGACCTTGTGGTTCAAGCAATATCACCGAATTTACTCCCTTCATGTAAAAGTCTATATATTTAATTAACGCGAGTGTCTGAAAACAACAGAAAACTCTGCATGATAAGGCATAACTATGGCCATTCACTTTTGACAAATAAATATTTTGACAGGAGTTCAAAAGAGCCTAATTGCTGGTAATGAAAATCTTACAGAGAAACTGAGAGCTCTGTGCCAAATAGTACAGACTTCTAAACAGGGTTAATTATTTCAAAACAATAAAATGATGCTGAAAGTGCAGAGAAACGGTAAACGTAATTAATGTGGATCTAATTGCTACCTGCTGCAGAGAAATGGCGGGCTTTCTTGGTTTTAATTTTTAGGGGAAAAAATATGTAAGAATTTAGTAAATTTTCAAAAAAAAAAAAGGCAATAAAATATCGCCGCTTCTGATTTTTCGGCTGTTGTTGAGGGAAAATACGGACAGGTGTATGCATTGAAATTAACTTAGAATAAACAATATTTTTACAGATAGTTCAGCTGAAAAATTCAACAAACAAAATGATCGAATATGTATTTCATTGACAGATTGTGCCATCATTTTTATTTTAAAGTACTGAATGGGTGGAACCAAAAATTATTGTAACAAGGTCAAACATTTGTTTGTATATTTATGAAATTAAAAACATAGGGCAACATGACATTTGCTTTTAAAATATCACAAGGGCCATGCAATTTTGGGCAGTGTCTCACTAACATTGAAAATTACATATATCCACAAAAATATGAATCTGTGCAAAAAAAAATGTTAAAAAGAAAAAACACATTTTTTTTTAGATTATTGCAAGTCTTCTAGGGACTTGGGTAATTTTTTTTTTCTTATGCAGTAAAAAGAACGACATCGATACTAGTATTTTGCCCTGTATAGTTACTCACTAAGACTTTATGCGAAACATCGGTCTTCGACAAATTAATAGAATAAATTAATTTAAAAAAACAAAACAACAACAACAACAACAATGAAAAAAGCTCCTTTAAAAAGCATTGAAATTTAGAATTTATTATATTGAGTTTAAGAATGAATAAAATTTATGAAAGGTTTATTACCTAAACCTTTCTTTTCAAGCGTTAAATTATAGCAGTTAAATCTTTTTTATGGAGCGGGGTACGCGCGCACTACATTGAGGAGAGAGAGAGAGAGAGAGAGAGAGAGTCTGGTTTCTATAAATCAGTTCTACTATCTGTCTGGTGCCCAGTGAACACACCCCAGTAAATACGACCTACCTTGGTGTGTTCAGCTAAGATTGATGTAATGGCGGCTAGGTAAACGTTAAACAGATCTACAGCAAAGCATCGGCATAACGAAGATGTATCCAGACAATTTATTACGTTAGAGGAAATCGACTACACTTATCTGTTATTGCTAAAATCAGATCTGTAACGGCTCGTCTTCATTGTTTCCGATATGCGACAAGACAAGGCAATGTTGGAGTTTTGTTCTTTATGTCTTTCTTTAGAGAAAGGGGGGCGTCACGGAGCGAAAGAGCAACACGTCAATGTTAAGCGGGTTTTGAACATCGTTAGGAAATGTTTCAAGGTGTGTGATCGACCACAGAGAACATTATTTTCATCGCCAAGATGTGTGTAGATTTCTCATCTCTTTCCATTGTCAAAACAAATCACCTCTTCTCGTAAAACAGGGGGGTAAAAACTCCTAGCTGTACTCTTGAGTAATGAATTGCTTGAACACCGTCATCCAAATGAAGCCCCTTTTTTGTCAAATAGGTATAAGTACTGAAACAAATAAAAATGTCGTATTAAATTAATAATGTTATCCATCAAAACCGGAAATGATGTCATATCGATGAAAAATGCGTGACGTGACGTCAACACCACATGACTTATAGCCTGGTTCCCAGTTCCTGTTTTCTTTCGTGTACTCTGCGTTAAGGATGAGCCAGGGGACCAGACTGTACATGACTTATAACTTGTCTTTACAGAGAAGCGATTTCATATCAAATTTGTGTTTGTATAGAATGAAAAACATCATAAACCATGGATTTTCTCTCTTTGTCTCTCAAAATTCATTCACACACATTACGGGTTAAAAAAAAACAGTACTTAAAGCTTACAGCCCCTCCAATCCACCCAAAGTAAAAGAGGTTCTGAACGGACAGCGTTTCATTTTATCCTTCAGTATTCTAAAATTATGAACTCTTAATTCAGAAACATTGCTTCAGTTGAAGAGAATGCTTTTAAAATAGCGCTGTCTTGGTGGATGCAACATCAGGAAAACAGATTGAGCAATATAACTGATCTATGATGATAACTAATAGATATTTTTAGAATTTATAATGTAATAAGCAAAACAATGGGTATAAAATTTTGATAGTGTATAATTATACTGCGTTCATAAAGGATAAAAATTTCATCAAACTCTTCTGACACAATTTCTATGAATTCTTTCACTGAAATTCAAGTCTTCACGTGACCACAAAAACACCATTTCCAGAATCCCCAACCCGAGGTCAATGTTTTCTTGAAACAATATTGGCAGCATGTTTGCACCATCTGAAACACATAAAATATAACCAAGAACATTCCTTCCGAATCCTATGCACGTGGAAATAGCCATGTTTCTTTATTTTCTTTTAACAAAATAAACAGATCCATCTTTCGAATACATAGGTTAATGTCAGTTGTGTTGAAATTTGCAATTCAACCACGCTGACGATTTTTGGCCCGCGGTTTAAAATTTTTAAATTGTTTGATCTTAATGTTGCAGTATTTTGATAGTAAATGCACCAATCGACCTTATTCGAACACCGCTAGACGGGGTCAGTAGGTCACAAAAGGTCACGTTTGTGTATTTTTTCTATTCAACATTCATATACATACATTACATCAATGAAGCATTCTCACTTTCGATACATGGTCTCGATTCAGTAAGACGTTTAATCCTCGGTGCCCAGTATTTGAAATATCAAGAACTAATTTTTTTTTATAAAGTTGTCAAACCTTAGGTAAACGTAAGATATTATTGAATGTAACAGGTGTGTGCTTTACGCAAGGTATTAAATCATGCTATTTTCCGCCATAAAAAATGTATAAAGTGTGTAATGCATACAATGAATGGCTTTTAAGAGCGATCTATCATATTTTATATTACAAATTTGATGCATTGTTCACATTCATTCATCACATGGACGGGGGGAACACATCTGAAGAATATTTCTTCCTCTATAAGATTGAGGTATTGTTTCTAGTGTGTATTGGGGTTGTTTTGGTTAGTTATAATGTTCCAGTGCCTGCTTACCCACTTTCTGCTCTTAGTATGGCGTGATATGAGAGTTTTTAAACAACATTTAAAGGATTATGGTAAAGAAGTTCAAAAAGTGTGAGATAGCGCAAAACGAATCCGGAATAATCGCAGTGATTAAGTTTTGAAGGAATTCTGCAAATTAATGCAAATTTTTGGCGAAAAAAAGAATAAAAATATAGCGATGCATCAGGAAAAAATTACATCCATCATAATACGTTGTACAAAGGCTATTTAAGCATGAAAAGTGTGCATGTTCTGAATGCATTGTAGTGCATATCTGTCTGGAATACATATTCTTTGGATGACAAGATTATCGCTAATCCGTGGATTACCTGGGAGGGTGAACTTTGAGTCGGTATTGATGGCACTATCTTATTCGCAGACAATAGCTGTTGAACGCGAGACGAAGTAGCTGGCATCTGTCCACGACGAAGGAACTACATCACGAGAGATTAACACTTTAATATATATATCTTATATGTTGATTCTTTTAAAAACTATTATCCCTTGAGTGAAATGTTTAATTCTTAAGATGTCGTAGTGAATCTTGACACATTTTATTGGAGGGGCTCATTAATGAAAAACAAATTGTCGTGGATGATATATCTCAATTTCAGCCCTGTATACACTTCGATTATAACTGTGGATTGCAATACCAGTGATTTAGTAGAAAAGGCTTTTGAGATTTTGTAATGAAAGTATTTAAAACTGTGAGCGGGGCTACGGATTTAGCTGATGCATTGACTGTAAGGTAGGTAAAAAGCAAAATGATTAACCAAGACGTGTTTGCTTATCGCGCCGTACAGCGGAGGCCCTTCATTGTTCGAAGACAGAATCGGCCGAGTTTTTTATGTTTAGTCTGTCGAAATCTCTCTTAGGAGTGCGAATGTACAATTGTCTTGGAATTCAACAAATTGCAGAATGTTTCAAAAGAGACTTCACCAGCGCAAGGAATTGCAATGCAATACGTATTTAGTTAATTGGAGGGTGATTTGCAATTTCAAGTTTTTTTTTTATTTGATATAGAATAATATAAGTATTGTATACATTTGCAGACAATGTAGTAAAACTGAATCTTTGGAGTTTAAAGATTTTTTACATTTTATTGATTGAAATGAAATATTACGTAAATAAAAATCAGGTAAATCACATGTCACGGCCGCGGGTATCAATAAATGTAGCTCAAGCTCACTTTTATAGTTTGTTTTGGATTTATGTATTTTTCTGGATTTTTTTTTAAATGTAAGCTGATTTTTTTTTTTCAAATTTCTGATTATTCTAGATCTGCTCTATTCTGATACATAATCACCTGTACGTGTATATATACCCGCTGTACGTATTAAGTGCCCCGGCATATTTATGAATGAGTTACTTGAGCAAATGGTTTTAAATCGTGTAGGTGAATTTTAACTTTATCAAGCAGATTTTTTTATTTACATTACCGAGATGAATGGTATAAAAAGAGAATCTTTTACGAAATAACAGATTAAATATGCGCATCTTATGTTGTAAAATAAAGATTAAAACGTAAATATTTTCCCCTTTTTTCAGGTTTTTATTATTTTTATATTTAAGTAGTTTCAGCTTAAAAGTTAATTCTTTCACGAAGCGCTGCAGATTTTTGTTGAATTAATCATATATTTAAAGTTAGTTCCTAGTTGTCACAAACACTTTGAAACTTTTTCCCAACAAATTAATCTCGGCACCGCCATATGACCAAAACAACTCTCAATTAAAAATGTTTACGACATGTGGTAACTTTTACGACAACCAGAGATGGTTCGAGTGTTATAATATGCGCAATTTGTCTAATTTTCGCGAAGTGCCCATTGCACTAAGAATATGTGAATACCAGGCATATTTGGTCAAGAGAAGGAGACAAGCATTTGGCGTGATTTGTTAATTAGCTACAGATTGTTAGTTTTGTTGATCTGTAGACGGCGTGGCTATTCCACGTAAGAGTAGCTACTCCATGTGAGAGTAACATGTTTCAGTTAATTGGAAAATATGAAAAACTCGATCTGAATGTATGTTTTCTATAACATTTTCTATAAATTCTTTTGCAAAGCATTCAAACTTGCAAAATCAGTATATAACGCCCTCGGCTTAACTTGTTTTAAACAAAAACATATATATATATTTTAAATTATTTTTTATTTAAACAGAGGTATTGTTTTTTTCCCCAAATTATTACGGTATGAATAATGCCTAAATTTTCTATAAAAATACGATATAATTGAGACTTAACAGAGATGTTCACGAAGTTGACTAAGCGTAGACGATAAGACATTTATATAAACAATCTTTGATTTGAGGTCAGGACCCATATTATATGGGGACTAGTACGAGCACTCCAAAATGCTTTGAAGAGCGTAAAATGTGTGATAGAATTCCGGCACCGCCCACACCCGCTAAATAGACTCTCTTCACTATCTCCCAGGTCAGATATAGATTTTATTTGACAAATGATAGTTTAGTAGTGTTAAGGGTTGAACTTTTATAAGGTGATAATTTTAAATGCGTCATATTGTCAATATTTTAGGCATCGTTTCACCTGCTATGTCAATGTTGGAGATGCTTGTATCCAGGGAAACGATAGATGGCGCTAAAGAAGCAGGGGCCAAGAACCATAACTTAGTGTTTCCGGTAAGTGATTATTTTTCTTTTGTCTGTTGATTTCTAATTTTCTTCGTGTTTTACTCATCAATCTAGGTAAAGGTAGAATAAATAATTTTCTTTGATGACTAATAAAGTAAGTATTAGATTTTAATGAGATGGGGGACACACTGATGGGAAGTGTCCACCGTACAAGTAATCGTGATAGCGGACCCAGGTACCACTTATCAACTAAATCTCCTTAAGGCGTGATTCTATTCTTTTGTATATAAAAAACAGGATTCTTAATTTCACTCCTTAAATGTAATCGCCACGGTTACTGGACGTAAAATCGACGGACATTGTCCAGTGAATTACACGCTTCTTTACGCGGATTATCTACTCGTTAAATACAACTTTTCCGAAAACGTATAAATACACACTAAAACTTTTTTCCATTCATAAGAAATAGACAACTCCTCGGGTTCGCCTCGGTTAAAACCATTGGCTTCCAAAAGGTATGACATTGTCAAATTAACTACCGTCTGTCGCAATTAATGAAACGTTATACTTTATATAGTTAATTTTGATATATTTTATCAATTTGTACAATGGTTCGTGTTTGTTTCAGATTCCTGTAATTTAATATTAAGGTAATTAATCATGTCTTTAATTACGTCTCTTGAGGTTAACGAAGTAAACTTTTTGAACGCGATTTAAAAACATCAGACAACAATTTGCATGTCATAAGAAATAAAATTTTAGCATGAAAAATAAATCAAAAATAACTATCTCAAAGATCTGTGAAAATATTATTAAAGTAATTTTATTTGATACCGTTATCAAAGACAAATCGAAGCTACGTGGTCCCAATACGATAAACACGATTCCAAGCGGTCCAAATTGTTTACATATTTTGTCCACAATCTTTAAAACACTGAACTTATATCCAGAAATAATGTTTAAACACAGGGGACCCAAAACGAATGAAATTTAAGTTATCGGGGAGGTTCTATCGCCTTGCGACGAAAGCAGGCACGTGGAAGTCAGCCAGGCACTGCCTGTCAGTCATTTCAAGACCTCCCTATTAAAATCATCCGAAACGATAATCTTATCAATATTTCTGCCCCCTTTTATACGTGTAACGCTAGGCTATGTTTGAATTTTGCTTATAACGATTTTATTCTTGTTGACCCGTAGCGTGAAACTCGATCTAGCGTTTTGGTTGTGGGAAAATATAAGAGAGAGAATAAAAAAGAGAGAAATAGAAGGGGGGTTACAAACAATAGTATAAGCACGCGCCATTATTGACATGTGTGTCTTAATCAGAGACGTGTTTTAGGATCAGAAGACGTGGCCAGGCTATTGTACTGAAGACAAGCATCTTTATTTAATATCTTTATGAGCCGTTACATACGCCCAGTAGCACTCTGATTAAAAATTTCCGTTCTGTATTAAAGGGAAGTGATTGTCGCAATAGTCATGACAGGTCTCTATGATTTCAGGAGATGACAGAGCAAGGGATTCTCAGATTTTGAATTTTGGATTATACTTTGGTGATGTGAAAAGAATATTTTACTGGACCTATGATTAATATTTTCTCGAGGAAGTATTTTGATCTTGGAAAGTTACAAAAGATGAAGGACTGTTTAATTAATAACTTATTATATAATAGGTGACAAAAAAGTGTTCCTTTCACAAATGAAAAAGAAAACTGGCTTCTCTCATCATTAGCAGAATATGGCCAAACTGACACTGCAAATTTTATCAGTGATGCAGATACTGTTATTTCTACCTCCGGTGCCTGGAGAGCGATTTTTCCAATTTCGAGATCATTCGGATCAAAATAAATACAACCGTGAACAACATAGGACATTAATTCACAATAGGAAAGAGGCGGAGGTAAGATTTTATTACATATTTATTGTCAAATTATTTTTTTCTGTCTATGATAAAAATTATACCTTTTACCTATTTTACTCAATATATTGATGTAATATAAGTGTTAACCTGGTGATATTTGAAATTTAAAATCAAAATACATATTCCAAAGTGATAGTTGAACTTGTAGACAGTATTTGTGACAGGTTTATAGCTTAAAAAAGAGTGAATATTTGATTTCACAAGAATAAAGTCAACATTCTTGGGCGAACATATATACCTTATTCGTGGTAAGGGTTAGCAGCTACTTCATTTGAAGTGTGAAAAAACTGTAAAATATTCAATTTACAAAAGATTTTCGAGCCAGACATTCTTTTGAATTTAGACACCACAGAGTGAGAAATAACCCAATACCCTACTGTGGAGGTCGATCCGTCTAAATCATTACATAACAATACGTAGCTAGAGTGACAGGACCATTGCGTGCAAAACTTATTCTGATGCGGGTAGTATGCAATAGGAGATGGTTACAGACAGTGCATAACGTGATGCGGTCTACAGCGTAAAATGCCAACACAAAATATCAACTGCTGGACGCTACATACTAGCCTGTATCACCTTAAGAAAAAAACCACCCTCAGTTTGAAAATTTGGGATTTAAATAAATGTTTTGACATTTTTAAATATACAAAGGAAACTATAGCAGTGTAAGGTTGCAATACACGTAACAGAAATGGAGAAATTCATAACTGAAGACAATTTTAATTTACTTATACATGTAAAGATGCCATCGATTTAGTAAAAAAAAAATAGAGTTATCTCTCTTTGCTGATGACCCTTCCACCTTAAAGTTTTTAATTCCGTGTAACTCAAAGAATTTCAAAATTTTTAATGATGTAATCAAAATGCAACTTTCTAGATGAGATTTCCACTGATATATTTAATCCTTTCATGTCGCACCTGCCGGAGACAATGTACGTTTTATTTATAAATATTCTAATTTAAGGAACGTTTGTAGATAAATATTTGTTAAAATAAACTGGGCATTGTCCATAACATATAAAGATAGTCAAGATTTGATTCGTGTCCTGAAACAGCACGGAATTTATTGATATCGTCCGAGATCCAGTCTGAACCTATAAACAAAGAGGTGTAGGTAAAGGGCGTTTTTATGAGAAGGCAGGTTCATGACCGCCGGAAACCCAAACATTCTAATGAGCGACTACCACCTCGCCTAATGGAAGGGTTTCTCTTGTTTCCGTTTGTATCACTCGGTGGACGGGATGGAAGACGTCACGCCGGGAACTTTCATCGCCTGCTAAAAAGATGAGACGCACACACACAAAAAAGAAAGAGATGTGTATAGTCTTAAAAAACTTCTAAACGTATGACTCAAGCTTGCAACAATTACCCCTTCTAATCCCACGTTTCTCCCAGCGTGAATAAGGGAGGCAGGTACAATGTGTCCATTAAAAGCCCCATTGACGGTGACCGGGGTATTAATTTAAAACAGATAAATGTGAATGGGGGATGTTTTAGCCTCCCCGATTATCACCTATCCCAGTAAACATCATTACGTTACTATCTAGGTGAATAGGGGTCACGACCTTTAGTTTGTAGTCCCCAGGTCAATACCTTGTCCTAGAATACAACTGATCCCGAATTTATTTATGTTTTATTACAATTAAATGACTTGTAATTTATATACTTGTACATTTTTGGTAATATACAGTCAATTAAAAAAATATATTCAATGTGTTTCATACCATTTTCGGCAATTGCACTGTACAATTGATAACAATTGAGTCAAACTTCAGAATTTCTGCCTTTCAGATATTGTAAATTTATGTTAATCTGATCTGCGTGCTATTAGTGCGACTGTTATACAAATCTTTTATTATCTGCATAATAACTGTGCTTAGAAACTCAGTTTTATGTCATATTATTTTTGCAGATTCAGCTTGAAAAATATGGTTACTTAAAATGTCGAGTTTTAAGAAGGCGTCGGTCAGCGTTAATGGACGTGGTTATGGAGGGAATGCACCCTCTGTCGGATAAAGAGGTGGAGGAAGATCTTCCATTGTGTAGTGCTTCTCAAGTCAATACGGCCATCAGAGACTACCAAATCAAATACAAACTTCCGGTCACAGGAATTTTAGATGACGTCACAAGAAAATTCATGAGTACGTCACGCTGTGGTAACGCTGATAAAGATTCTCCGGAAGAGCATGCGTTTCCGGATGTTTTAGAAGAAAGTGACGATAACTTGTATGATTCCAATTCTCAAACTTCATTAACAGAGCCCGTCAACAGGCGGCGCTGGCGTCGACACGCTGCCCAGACGAGGCTAATGAATGTTCTTACTAGTGATTCCGTTCGAAATAAAAATATGTTACGACGGACGAAATATATTAAAGAATATGCTGAAAAATACAAAAATGATCTGTTGATACCATATACTGTAGAAGAACGACAAAAACGTTCAATTATAGCAACTATTAGAAATAATTCTTTAAACGGTGAACCCGTTTGGGATGGACAGAAATTCACGAAGAACTATATTCGGTGGCGGATGTTGAGGGATGGGTTCAGTACCCGGATTCCGGTGGAAGAGCAGAGAGCGAGCCTCCGTCTGGCATTTAGAATGTGGAGCGAAGTGATACCGATTATATTCGAGGAAGATGTTACAGGGGATATTAACAGTGTCGACATTGAGATTGCTTTTGGAAGAGGTAATTTATCAGTCAGTTTAACTCCTCTATACCTGTACACCCTCTCTCTCTCTATAAATATTAATCCATTGGATAATCTCCAAATACTTAACTGTTATGCTTTATTTGAACTCTGCATACTGAATTGTAACAATTATTAATTATGTTGTTTGGTGGTGGTCTACTTAAAGAACGCGGAAATTAAATGGGCCGCAGAGAATGTAAATGTAAACACACGGATAGCATCTGTCATACACGTTATGGGGACTAGATTTATACCATACCGTATAATATCTAGGTATGGAGCGAATAGATAAAACCCCATTAATTTAATTTTTTGTGTCGAAACGTACTTTAAGAAGAATGCGGTTAACAAAAATAAAATTGTTGAAATTTGGAATATTTCTTAAATCTGGGTCTTATTTTGTTGTCATCTGACATCACATGGTTGTTTTCATTTAACATTTTATAAAATTAAGATTGGTGATTAATTTATTTTTCTCAGTTTAATAATTGATAAAAACGCATGTATAATTTATATTAACATTTAATAGGACTTTCACCGAAGTTTCTCCGAAAAAATCCGACGTCTTATAAAAAAAAACCCTGAAAAGTAAAAGTCAAGGATAAGAGTTGTTGTATATTGGCGCTACCTGTCAATTCTTGGGTTTATTAGGTTCAAACTGGATCGTGATTTGTATCACAATTGAAATAATGCACTTTTGTGCAAACAAGAACAACGAATGTTTTGTTTCTGAAATGCATATGTTTGATTATCAAGAACCTGCATAGGCAGGATTCACAATCGTTTTGTTTCAAATAAATTATTTAAACTTCAGTAACAGACTTTAAACATTTCCGATCTTTTTGATTCCCAGACCGTCTCGCAGAATTATTCAATATTATTTAATTAGTTCGTAAACTCTGGAAGATTTTTGCAATATTGGATGCGTGAGGCTTATACATTAACTCAAACGTAAGTAAAGTGATAAAGCAATTTTCTAGAGTGCATAACATAAATTCGAATTAACAAGCATATTTGTTTGATACAAATCGATGCACTAGGGACCTTAATACCAACTTCCAGATTCTCCTGCCAATTAAGTGTCTCTGTGATCGAGATCGAGATGAGAACTCTTTGATGTGGAAACCACGTTCCGCCCTTAGCTCTACCACAAGATGGCGATACCCGCCCCATTGGAGCTATAATGTTATAATTGCGGTTTTGAGCGTAACATTTATCGTTTTACAGACAACATATAAAATTAGGCCAATGTTACGTTCTATACTATAAAAATCGTTTCAAAATAAAGATGTACAAATTTCTTGTAGTGTTTTCATGAGAAAATCTTCCAGGGTCTCAGAAGCGCCAAAATACACACATTCACAATTGTCAGATTTTTCATTCGCCTATTTGTATATCACATGGGAAAGTCAGTCTACTACCCGTGTAAACGTCAAATAAGAGCGCCCCAATAGTAATCATTACATAATATGTCGTTTGTAATATGTCGTCATTGACAGAAATCCGTTTGTCAGGTATAGAATATAAAAAAGATTTTTAAGGCATCCATCTATGTGTTTAAGAGATAATGGCCCTATTATATTTTTATTATCGAACGACTTAGATATCGGTCATAGTGCATGACAGATAAACGCCCTTTTACTTAGTATACGAAGGCAACAGACTACGCCTCTATTTTCATTAATTGCATGTGATGTAAATGTAACAAAAACATACATTAACTTAGATGTCGGGAGTAGAGAGACCATTCAGCTGCCGCTTTCATGTTTACACCTTTCTGATGCGGACAGTAATTGTACACAGATTGTTATTTTACCACTAGCAGACGTTTATTTTTAATTGCTCTACATGTACATTGTATAGTATTTGAATGGAAGCACTGTCAATTATTAGTTCAAACTTTCTTCAAAGGACGACAAGAATTATTCTTTTTTCCGGCATGTTATTTTCTGATGCACCCTCTAGAAATGTTTCGATCAGTGTTGTGGCGAATCTCCGTGTTTGGAATCAATTGATTTTATTTAATTAAATACAAGGTTTAAATTATTTTATATTCATAAAAATATAAAAATGATATCAAGGCTTTGGTTAAAACGGATTAGTCTGGATACTTAAATTCAATTATAAAAAATGAAAATGTCAGTTATATTTTTCACTGGCTTTGATTCTTTTGAAAGTGTCTTCAATCGTCTTCAGGACAAAGATCACTGCTGTGTTGTCTCTTAGACGCTTTATTGATAAATGTCTTTTGGTACGATCCGGAACGTTGCCATAATCCAGAACTTTTGTCGCAAATTCCCTTTTGCAAAAATAAATGTCATATCGTTTGATTTTATTTTTAGTGTCCTAATTGTCGGTTGTTTATGATCGTATTTCGTTTAATGATTCGTTGTGATAAGCTAGAATTGTTCTTAGGTCGATTTTTTCTTGGAGGTCCGGATACTGTGCAAATAGTTAATTGAATATAAAAATACTAAAAAAAGTGTTAAATTTATAAGACAAATTTTTTTTTTAATGGAGATTTTGTTTGTTCGCAGCGCTATTTTTCCGCCATGTACAGTATATTATGAGGGTCACTGCAGCTGCAGAACTGACCATATGGTCAAAGACGAAACTATCTACATGTACGTGTAACTATATAAAACCATAGCGCTACAGTTCTGCAGCTGAGAGTCAATACCTATCGTACAATGTCCTAACTAGGTCAGTGGGTTAGTATTCCTGTGGCAGAATACGTCAGACTAAAATTATTATTAGTATTGAATTCCATACAATCATATCAGCATATTTAACGAACGAATGCTTCAGTGTATCAAGGCCCTTCCACTCAGTTGCACCGTCTAAGCATTTAAATTTTGCTCCAATTTTTTTCTGCCCCAGAGACTGAACAATATTTATCTTGTGCCGTAGCATATTGTATCTTTTTATTTAGAGCACACCTTTTTTCAAAAAGTCTGGGTAAAATCTGTATTTAAGGCGAAGATATATTTAATTTTGCTTCTTCGAAAGTTTGATATTGAAAGGATAAAATCGGACGTGGACAGATTAAAGGTGTAGACGTCAACCAACTATACCTAAAACTTAAACTTGAAAACTTTTTCCTTATTGAGAACTCAAAATCAAAGACATGTAATTGATAAAATACTAAATAAATCAAATGAGAATATCAAAACAAAAGCAATTAAAAAAAACGATCATAAAGATTTTAACAAGAAATTTTATATTAAGAAAACGTAAATGAATAATAATTGACGATCTGATTTAATTTTTTTAAAACTTACAAATGTAATAAAAAGCCCCCCCCCCCCAAAAAAAAAAACAACAAACAAACAAAAATAAATAAATAAAAAAGATTAATTTCATGCTTATACATTTCACTTGCTCAGGTCCACATCAAAATTGCGGCCGGAAGTTTGACGGACATGGCGGTGAGATCGCCCATTCCTGGAGCGGAAGGAATGTCCATTTTGATGACGAGGAAGATTACAAGTCCATTGACACGATCTCTAAGGACGGGATCTACCTACTGCGCGTGGCGGTGCACGAGATCGGGCACGTGCTGGGACTGGCCCATACCGACAAAGGGTATTCCATTATGTACGCCATTTACCACCAAAACGTGGTGCCGTCAGCAGGATTCGAACTCGGATGGGAGGACCGGAAGTCTGTGCAGAAGATCTATGGTGAGTTAATTTTAAGTCCAATTAGAAGTTCCGGGTACAGTCCTTCCGGATACAGAATACAATAACTTTGTTCTGATGCCTTTTTTGTCAGAACTATAATATATTTACATGTATTTAAGACGATTATTTGAAGAATACAGTCTTACACTTAAGATAAATCTAAATTGTATTTATAGACTATATACCAGACAACCTTTGCAAAAGGCTAATTCTGCCCGTGCTGGATCATTCAATACCGGCTAAATTTCTAGACAGTCAAATAGAAAAATATACATACCTATACAAGAAACAAGTGGTTCTAATCGATAGACTGTATAAAATATGGACAAAGATAATTTAAAAAAAATATCTGAATTTAATTTGAGCTATACAACTGTTTCTAAATCATGTTATGTAATCTCATATAGACGTTGTTTTGATGTGTGTTGTGAACCTAGATCGCTACTCAAAGGGGAGTTATTGGGGAACAAAATAACCAAATTTCTTTAACAAAGTGTTAAACCCAGAAACAGGTGATATCTTCTTTTCTTTAAGAACCCTTTACTTCTAGTTCACTTAGAAGCTTAGCTTTTATCTATTGCTAAGCTTAATGTCGAAGAATTCCATTGACTAGTACCAAGATGCTATCGTTAAGCTGTAGTTCAGCATATCAATGAATGGAATTTACCCCTTTGGCAGATTGTGGTATCTTTCAAGTATATAGGCATGTCACAAGAATGCAGTTGTGATACCTCAATTGAAAACAATAGTTCACTAAAACTGTAACAAGGAACCAAAAAATAGGGGGAAAATAGCGCCACATGTGAGAGCAGATTCAACTTACCGAATTCATCCGCATCGACTTTTAATTCCTCGAATAACTTAAACCAAACTTAGCGGTATAAAAAGACACAGAATAATTAATTTTTTTCTAAATATTATGACAGACGTTTTGGAATGTTTAGATTTGATGAGGCATGTGCTTTTTACAGGTGTTTGTAAGGGACGATTTAATACAATCTTCGACTGGGTACGAAAGAAGCCAGATAGCACTTTTATCTACAATACGTACATCTTCCGAAAGAATCACTACTGGATGTACGAAAATCACGCCAATAGAACCAGATATGGCGACCCCTTATATGTGGCCCAAGAATGGAAAGGAGTTCCGAATTTTGTGGATGGTTATGCGCATGTCTGGTACTACTCCGGAAAACTCATCACCGATTCAGCGTATTTTTTTAAAGGTGTGCATTTCAAAAAGTCTTTACTTAACTATATATTAGCAGTAATCAACATTTTTCAATATTTATGTTCTTTGTAAACTGGGATTGTCTTATTTGAATACTATACGAACTACACTTAAGATATTCTTAACTTACATACTTTAAATTTCAGGCGAACATTATTACAAATACGATAGTGAGAACGACCAGGTATATGACGGATGGCCCCGACTAATTACGGAAGACTTCGGACCGAGGCCAGGAGAAACAGAGGGTATTCCCCCAAATATTGACACTGTGTACTTTGACATGCGAGACAGAAATCTTTACTTCTTCAAAGGCGACATGGTACGTTTGATGATTATAGTCAGTCTGAAAGCTGTGTTCGAACTGTTTTCTTTCTTTCTTGAAGGTTATATTTAACTGTTTATTGATTTATTTTTCTAAATAATTTTTTTGTTTAGGTTTATGTATATGACCCAAAAGGTGAAGATCAAACAAAAGGCTGCTGCGTGCGCAAGCGGAAAATATGGGAGGAATTTCCGCCTGCAGATAAAGAAGATCCGCTGCCCAGCGACTTGGACGCTGTTTACTTCTCATATAACGATAAAAAAGTTTATTTCCTAAAGGATGAGGTTGTTTGGGAAAATATTTTATTCAACCCGAGGCAAAAACAAATAAGAAACTCTGTGAAAAAAATTGGACCTTGGTACCAGAAATGGTATGACGTCTGTGACGTAAGGAAAATGGATGCCCCACCCGACGGAACTGAGAAAACGTAGGACTTAGCTCAAATCTACTCATCGTATGAGTGATTATTTATTTTTACCTACTTTTGCTTAGGAAAGACAAGTCTTGCTTTCTCCCCGTGCGATGAAAACTGAATCTTGCAATTGGATCGTGCTCCGTGTCAGCGCTGAAGTTACTATGCAATGATTTTTGTTCCACTTTATTGTAGGCAGTAATTAAACTTCCCGCAGTCTGATTGGCTAGTAGAGAATATTCCTCTCACTTTGATTGGTTGACGAGGTATATTCTTCGACATGTAACCCGATTATTGATTGGGTATATAGTCCTTAGCCTAACAAGTCCGAGCTCTGATTGGTTGGTAAGGGTATATCCATCAATTCAATATCTTCCCATTAACCATAACCTATAAAAAAGAAAATATTTGCAGGTTTATTTGTCAGCTTGTTTTTTTTAATTAGTATTTTGAAATTTCCTTTCCCCAGTTATATGTATTTCTCGCAAAAAAAAAAGTTGGGCGGGCATTAATTGTGAGATGCATTGGGCTAAATAATGATGAGAAACAACTGAAGCTTGTTTTTGCTCCTGTGGAATGAACTTAAATGCAAAAGACAAGTTTTTGTGAAAAGGACGTGTTCTGTGGTGAAGGAAGAGACGAGATTTTATTGTTCTTGCGCTCTGTTTAGTATCCATGATACTATTGTGATATATTTATTAAAAAGACTACTATTTATGTACAACACATTCCCAAGTTGTTTTAAAACCTCTTCTGTTGTAAATTACATGTAAAAAAAACTCGTTTAAGCAATCATCAGCTGTATATTGTTTAAGAAATCATAGCTTTTGAACTGTGTTTGTAATTATGTGTACTACGTCATCAGTTTTTAGCCCTGGCATCACAGGTCTAAGGACTAATGTACATCAATATAGCTTGCAAAGAGATTTAATGTCTTTACATACATTTTAGATGTATATTTGGAATTGCAATTTTATGCAATCTAAATGAAATCAAAGTTATTTTCAATCAATATTTATTATTTAAGAATATGACATAGGTGTTCCAAATAGGAATCTAACAGGAAGGGCATATGGGGGGTTTGTGATGAAGTTCACAATCATGTTTGATTAATATAGGAATGCAAAATCTTTATTTTTTTTTTATAACAACAGAATATACAACTTTGAGAAGAATAGATTTTAATGAAATTTTTAGAAAATCAAACAAATTTTATTGAAATTTTGTTTTTTAATCAGAAAGTGAACATACGAAGATTTGTAGCAAAACAAAACTCCGTTCTGTGGCTCTGCAATATACATTTCATGCTATATGGCGTCGTTAAAAATCATTACATATCAAATGACGTCATACACATAAATATATGACATCTGCATATGTTGCTTTGTACTATTTATAAAATTGTTTCTTGTAACCTTGACCCAGTTGTTAATTATTGTCCTCGTTGTCTCTTTTTGTTGCAAGATGACCTAATTGTTGTAACCTGTTACTTAACGCCGCCAGATGACGATGACGTCATCTTGGATATTTATGCATAATGTTATGTTTTGAGATTTTAATTTTGGTATATCTTATATTTCACGTGTTTTTAATTTATTATTTTTTGCCATCTTGATATGACTGTTTCCCAGGAGTATGTGCAAAATGTCGATTTACTGGGTTCTTTTGGAAGATATTCATCTTTTGATGGAATTCAGTAAACAGAATGAATGAGAGAAAATGAAAGATGAAAGAGTGTTGGTATTAATTTTGTTAAACACAGATCCTTTTTAAATCAGCTTGATGGATCATTGGTGATATAAAATTTAATACAACAATCTCTACTTGTCTTTTAATGAATTGAAAGTGAAAGTTGAAAGATGGAAATGAATTGAACCTATATAGTGAAAGAAAATACGGTTCTATGTTGTACTAGTAGTTAATTCTACAACTGAGGCGTCAATTCATATAAATGGTATCACAGAAATGTCTTGATTGTTCTGAAAAACAAGACAGCTTACTTAAAATGTAACAAGACAATTATGCGTTTCTCAAGTTTCTAAAATGCAAGTCAAACTCCAATGTCAAGGGATGAAGAAGTTGTTACTCGAAGAAAGGACTTATCTCAGTGAATGAACATGTCAAATATTAAAGCCGGAGCAGTAACCATTAGAGGGTAATTATCAAGGTTAAAGTCTTTTAAATGTGGGTAAAACTGCAAGGTCAAAGAGTCTAATTAAAGGTATCAAGGGGAAGGCCTTCACATAAAAAATACACATGTGAAATATTAAAGCCCTAATACCATGTGTTCGAAAGTTATGGTCAAGATAAAAGTTTTTCAAAACTAGGTCAAACTCTAAGGTCAAGGTCTAAATTGTTAGTATATAAAAGAAGACTATATCACATGGAATACAACTGTGAATAAGATGTGTTTGTGAAACATTTGACCTAATGGTGTGGGACGTAGACTGAAGTGGTACACATTTGTAAGATGTTTTAAGGGTAGCAAAAGTGAAAATACTGCATGAAGACCTTTTGTTTTAAAAAAAGCATTGTGTAATGATTAATTGCATATACACGGTGCAATAGTTATGGCCAATGTTAAAGTTTTTCAAATGTAGGTTGAAGGTCACAGTTGAGGTCACATGATCAAAAAATTTTGTACCAGTGGAAAGGTCTTGTCATAATGAACTCTCATGTCAAATATTAAAACCTTATACCCTTTATGGCAGCGTAGTCACAAATAAAAGTTCCAGAAATTCTTTGACAAGCAAAAAAAAAAAAAAAAAAAAATTAAAAGTGGGGGGGGGAAAATCCCGAAAAAAATTGACCAACAAAAAAAAAAAAAAAAAAAAAAAATTCCCCACTCGAAAATCCTACAGACTTTTTTTTCAAAGGCAAATTATTTCCAATTTCAATACACAATTTTATTATACAACTATGTTTTACTATTATTTCATATATTGTTTTATAAAAAGTTATGTTTAAGGTTAAAACTTTTTAAAGTGACAAAAGCAATACCCTAGTACTAATTGTTTTAAAGTTATGTTGAAGGTTAAAAATTTAAGTGGATCAAAAATATTATGGCCATGGAAAGACATTTTCACAAATAAATACACATGTGAAGTACGAAAGCCTTAGCACCAAGTGATAAATATTATGACATAGGTTTGAGCTTGGTAAATTCTTGCAAAATCCAAGAGTAAAAATTGCAAGGTCAATGTCAAATATGTAGAAACCCAAAGAAAGGTTTTTTACAAGGAATATAGAGAAATGAAATAATATAAGAGCCATAGGTCCAACCAATCAAACATTAATTACAAACAAACAGACAGACGGACGGACAGGGCAAAACCTATTAACCCTCGAATATTTGATTATGGGGGCATAAAAACAAAACTTCATAATACGCTTTAACGTCCCCTCTTGAAAGTGCATGATCCAGAGGCATTATACTTCCCAATCTTTTCTTGGTGATATTTTTAAACATTCCAAACATTAATGAAAAGGGGAAAAACCTATTTTCCACATAAAAAGACCATTTGGCTACTAGGTAAAGAATCAAAGGCAAGGACGAAAAAGATTAAAATGCTAAAGTTTTTCATACTTATTGTTAGGAAATCAAACACTGAATTGTCTACGGATTTTTCCGTTATTTCCCGATCATGACAAGGAGTAGACGGCGGGTATGACCGGTCGTCAGGGGATGCTAACTTTCCATGGCATCTAATCCGGTCTTTGATGTTTTAGTGGTCTGTGTTTACACTGCTCCTACATTGTGTTGGGTACCAACATATTTGATTTGCTTTTGAGAAAATTTAACCTTAGCTATGTTGCCAAACGGGGACACCAGTGTTTTAAAAACACATCTTGTTTATTAATAAAAATGGTACTCGTTAATTTACTTGCCTTGCCATTGGTCAGTTGCAAAATTAATTTATTTTGTCATAAAACACTCATATTGTAGATACAAGTACTCTGAAGAGATATTTTAATAGAAAAAATTGTTTGTGCTTCTGATTGACATTATCTTTGTAATATTTTAGACCAAATATGTCAAAATTCCAATGGGTACCAACTGTGCACCGTCATAAGCAAATCTTTTGCATGTAAAACATAATTTATTTAAAATCATGTTCATGAGAAGAAAAAAAGACTTGCTTTATACGAATTTGTTTCGCATTCTCTCATTGGTCCTTGAAAACCAACAAAAAAGATCGACAGCATCACAAAAGGATCGAAACTAAAACATATTGAATCTCCTCTTTGGCTAACAGGACTCGAAACTAGGAAGAAATTCAATGAAATTAAAAACATAAAAGATATGAAGGCATTGAATACTCAGTTTATTTAGACATAGTTCCCATTTATTACTGTAAGTATGTTTAGTGGGATGTGTCCTAATTCATGACCTTGAATTTTGGTAAGAGTTATCTCCCCTTTTTTAATTAATAAAAAAAAAATCAATAAAAAAAATTTAGCTGGTAAAAAATTGTTTTCAATTATCATTCTATTTTTAATATTTCAATGCATCTTTTCACCACAGGATTTATTGATATTCAAGTTATTTGAATTTTTATTTTGAAAAAAACACTTTTCTCCATAGACTTCAATGCAATCTTTGTTAATTAATTACTCCTTAATTAATGAACTTTTTGAAAATTTCTCGTGGGCAATCCTTTTCCACTATAAAATGCTTTAATATAATATCAGAATATTGTGTACTTGACGGACATTTAAGGGTAGAGAATTTTGTCCCATTAGGGATTGAAATCCTTAAGACAACTAAAACATGGGTTTGCATGGGACATAATTTATTGCTATTGGAAATGTTTTACACACGTTGAAAATACTCTTTGAAGCGAAACACTTGTTAACAAGAGTTTGTTTTTGTTGCCCCCGCAAAGTTTTTTCTAGTTTTTGCCCTGTCCGTCCGTCTGTCTAGCTGTTTGTTTGTCTTTAACCTTGCCAATCAATAACTTTTGACGGGTGGGACTATGGCTTTCATATTTCACATGTGTTTTCCTTAAGACAACACCTTTCTTTTGGTAACACCAAATTTGACCTCTTGACCTTGACCTTGGGAGTTTTGACACACTTTTACACTAAAATTCCAAACTTTTACTTTGGCCATAACTTGAACAGTTGGTGCTAAGACTTTCATACTTCACATATATATTATGTGTGACAAAACCTTCCATTGGATTTCAACAATTTTGACCTTTTGACCTTGACCTTGGAGATTGACCTAAATTGTTGATAACTTTAACCTTCCCAATAACTTTTCACATGTTTTTAAACAACAGCTTTGTATATTAACTTTTAAAAATTTATGCCATAACTTTTGAAAGGTAAGGGGTAGGGCTTTCAAGCTTCATATATGTAATTCTTGTGACAAGACCTTCACTGGATACCAACAACTTTGACCCTTTGAGGTTATTTGATATGAAGGAATAAGGTCAACTTTTAAAAAAATTTTAAAGGAACAAAATAAATTCAATATCATTTGTATTTCCATTACAATGTTTGATTTAAAACGAAATAAAGGTTTTAATTTCAAACACAAGTAGTATTTTATATAAACATTTATTGACAATCTTTGAAACTTAACAAAAAATGAAAATGAAAGAAGCAAGGGCGAAGATTTGAAAAAGACAATTTTGTTGCAGAAGTCTGTGGTTATTGCAACAAATTTAAGGAAACAAAATAAACCCAAAACCTTCCATACAAATAAAAGGAAATAAAAGTCTGAGAAAGCTTTCTTTACTAAGAAAGAAGCAAGGGTGAAGATTTGAAAAAAAAATTGTTGCAGAAGTTGTTGATCAAATTTAAGGAAACTGGCAATTGAATTAAATTATTTGTAAATATGTCATAAAAATAGTCATGTATATATCAGATATATGATTTCAGAGGAACGACAGCACAGTCAAAAATATTTTTCATGTAATAGCAAACATAAGACAGAACCCAAGGTTAAAACAATTTCATGAACGACTTCACAGATCGCAAGAGGGTTGTAAAAACCACTTGTAGTGTGGACGGAAAAATGAAGAGGCCTAAAACGAAACCTGCAAGTAATTTATTTTGTTTATTGATAGCCGGGGGAATATCTGTTTTACAACCAAATCATGCTTCTGAATGAAAACCAAGCACGACTTGTGAATGTCCGCCTTATTTACAGAAAGTTATTCACGGTGCGTCAAATACGGAAGCAGACTGTTTTGACGAAGAAAAGATTTAGTGTTTAACCCTGAGGGTATATTTGATATGTAACACAGTACAAAACATAAAGGCGATTTTTTCACGCTAATTGTGTATCCTTTATAATTCCTCTTATCTGGTTTTTCGCCTCTAACACAAGCGTTCTAATATTACACATTGTCCATGTCATTTCGGATCATTACGGAGTCTGTTACCGATTCTGTTGTTTACTTTTGACCTTCATCTTCCGTTCAAATATGATCACCTTAATAATTGTGCTTAACACAAATTTAAAACGTAGAAATCAGCCCTTATGGTGTAAAATTACTTTCTTTTCCCCCTTTTTTCGTTACCTTCAAATTAAAGTAATTATTTAGGCAATAAAGCGGTCGCTTTATATGTTTCCTCCAAGACTACACATAAAGAATATGATTACTATAAAGTGGTATTTTCAAATTGATTTGCGTTGGTGGACTAGATTTACTGGTTTTGTAGGCAGTTTTCATAAATCATGACATAAGATTTTATTCACAAGGGTAAAATTGGTAACTTTTGCAAGGCACTGTATGAAATAGCAAATTTAGTTTGAAGCCGTTTTTTTTATTTATAATGAAAAATATTTTTATTTAAAATGATAGATGGAAAAAAGTAGGGTAAAATAACTGATATTTCCTGCATTTATATTATTGAAGTGTATGAATGAAATTGCAATAGACTATAATTTTGACTTTTCTAAAATAAAAAAAATTAAAACAAAAATAAAATCAACATCAGAATTAGAATGTATTTGTATGAAGTATTGTATTTAATGCAATATAAGGTGATAGTGATAGTATTGAACTACATGTAGTTTAAGGCCACTACAATGTTTGAGGCGAAAGACAGAATGGGGATTTATTTTTCAAAAGCTCCTGTCAAGGTTATTCGCAATTGATTTAGTTGTTTTAAATAGATACTTGTACAGAATTCATTATTTCATGATGAAAACGGAGAGAAATATTAGGCCATCTTTAAAATAATGTGTGTTTGCCCTCTCCCGATTCAAGGTAAAATTATTGGGTCAGTAGGTAGGTGGAAATCTTTTTTATCCTGAAAATTTCAACATATGTGTTGACGGGATAAGACGAATAAAAAGGGAAAAAAGAACGTGAAAAAAATATTGTCATTGGCTGAAGAGGACGTCACATTATAGATGCGTAAATAATCAAGATTAAGAAACTTTTTGTGATCAAGCAGCCACGGGCTGGAGAGAGATTTTAGCGGATTCCGGACCATGGCTTAAGACGATGGTCGGTATATTATAGGGCAACTGAACATTTTTCTAAAGATGGCTTTATTTCCGATGAAGTTATTTTAGGTAATAATAAAACTATTAATTTTACTAGTACTCTAAATGACTTCTAATGAAGAACTTAAGATTACTGAATTTGTTTGGTTTTATTTATTTGAGCTGTAGCAACAAATACCGCAAAATGGCGCAGTTATATTTGTCAGAATTCATATAGGAAATATATAACCGCGGTTACAATTTCTTACTATTTAAACTCGTTATTTGAATCATGTAACAAAAGTAAACTGATCTATACAAGTGCCGTGAAAGCAGCTTTCTCATGTTATAAATAGTATAATTCCCCAATTATTGTGTATTTTTACATTCAGTTCAGACGATACAGAACCGTACCATTAGGTATCTCGTACCCGAAAATGTCGAGTCGGACCCAAAGGTAAAAAATATATATTGATGTCTGCTTGCAAGTCAATCCTTGCTTTTTATCAAGAGGGGTGGTACATTCACCGTATTATCCCAAGATCGACTAATTGGGCAAAAAGTCGCCGTTTTATATCCCCGGATGAAATGACATACTACAGAAGCGTTGTGACGATATTATCAGCTGATATTTATGTTGTCGGCAATTCAGGTGATAAATGGAAATATGATGGCGATATCCGAAGTAGGAGGTTCGGGTGGCTGTCCGACTAGAATTTCCTCTAAACAGTTAACTGATGAAGTGTCATAATATATGCGAGATCCCTTTAAATCATAAATACTTTATTATTTCAAGTACTTATTTTGGGGGCGTTGTCGACTTTTTTAATTCGCTTAATACTTCATAAAATGAATCTGCTAGTTGATTATTTCGCAACATTTAACAATAAAATTAGCTAATCGCGAATTAAGCTATATATTTCCCCTAACTAGTTTTAAGTATATTATCTTAATGTATCAAATTTTTATTAAAACAAATGGATGGAAAACTAAGAATTTACATTTAAGTAATGCAGTGTAGCCTTGATATCTCGAATCTTCATATTTCGATGGAACTTCGTATTCTAGTCTTTATAAACTTCACTCTCAAGCCCCGGATATTTCGAATTTGAAAGGTATAGTCCTCTTAATATTTCTTTTTCAAAATCACTAAAAAAGATTGTTCCTTGTATTATATAAAAATTAAAAACGCCATTAAAGTTATGTCATGTATATATTGATTGATTGAGTGTATATTGTTTTTCTTCCTTCTCGAGAATTTTTCACTCATAAGGAGACGCCACCACTTGCAAGTGGAGAGTTGCAAATTTTGTCCCATACTCGGCACTCATTGCCAGCATTATATAAATTAATATACGGTCCTCATCCGAAAGCTATATAATATATATATATACTTATTTGTAACCACCGCGCATCGCGTACATGTGTATTATCATGTATAAAATTCCTCTTCTTTTTTTTAGTAGAAACATTCTTACATTGTATGTCTCTCGAATTAAGAAATTTTGCAATAAAAGTGACTCAACATTGAATAAAGAAATTTGACAATATAATTCAAATCCAGAATATTTATTCACACATTCTGAAAAAAGAATGACTGCATCAGAAGAAAGTTACAACTTTGTTGCTTTTTATGAATATAAAAAAATCTCATGCTTCTAGCGCCTCTGCGTAACAACTTTCATTATCGTAAAAGAGCACTACAACCAAAACGATTAACAGGCCACAAATTTGACAGCCCAGCCAGCATTCTAACAACCAAATGTGTCAGCCTCGCTGCAGTTTCCTCGGCAAATCCTGACCATGATATTTTATCAATATATGAATTCCGACAGGCCAGTCTACGAAAAATTGATTCTTTATTTCCGCGGGAAGAATTAATGTGTGAAATACACTCCAAAAGTAACTATAAAGGAGGAATTACATAACCGTGTTTGCCGCAGAATATTTATCATGTGAGACTGCTTTTAGGGTTTGGTCGTCTCTTGTGGCAACGGGAGACGCCAATAAACCTCAGTAGAGTAATAGACGAGAATAACCGAACAAATTCGGAAGCATTTAGCGTCATTCCAAGAATAACATTCAACACTAACTTTTGAATTACGGTAGAATGCTAATCTCTTTTATATATAATTAACTGATATATATTATACATAATAAATGAAATATTACATAAAAGAAAAGTTTGAAGAATATAGTGATAAAATTAACAGCTATTCAACTTTAAAAAAATAATATGTGGTTTGACCGCCATATATTTAAAGAAATACTGCGTTTTACAAAGCATTTGTCAAAGTGCCATCATCTAACTGAGATTGTCAGTAAAAGCTTCACCATTCCTTGTCTTATGTAAATTTAGTGGCGTGATCAAAACCACAGTTCTCATTCTAACGACCACGAATGGGCTTTACAGATTCAACAAAACTGATATTTCTGTCAAACAAACGTGTAACACTGTCTTTGAAATCGTCAGACGGTGCACTACAGTTGTTACTAATTCCAGAAAAAGGGCAACAGATTGCATGGTACGAGAAGAATCTAAATGACCACTTTATGAATGAAAACTAGTGGGTTAAACCCCAGTCATCAATAAGTTGTAAACCACCCATATGTAGGCAGGACTGGTAAACACTCAAACCGCTCTTGAGATTAATTTTAGCACCAAAAGTGGCATTTCCTGTCGAGAGACTTTATAGAAACCTGAGTGTTTGTCAATGGAATATTAAGGCGCTCTATTAAGTACTATTGATCATTTATGGACATGTTTAAGGGTGTTCTGTAATAGAAATAAAATCTATCAGTAGTTTGAGAAAATAAGCAATTTTCATGACAGTAAAATGAAAGTAAAAGTACAATACATTTACCGTTCTCTTTTCTTTTTGTAAACCTCTGTTTTATTCTGATTCTAAAAATAGTAACAACCCAATAAAGATTTCTATTCCATAAAGGTAACCTAATCTCTTTCGACACATTTTCATTCAGATATTTTGCTAAATACTTTTCAATAATTTCCGTTTGCTATTTATGAACTATGGGAAATCAATATGGCGGCAATGAGGGAAAATTTTCTCAATTAGCATTAGTAAGATCAAATTTAATCATGCAATTTATTAACATCTCCTTTGTGTAAAGTCACGCAAGATTAAGATTTTTTCATTCATGGTAAACATAAATTGACTCCGTCATTTGAAATGTAACATTTTTCAATAAATAATTGTACAGTAGCACGTTTTCGACATTTTTACGATGTCGAAAGTGGGAATAGTTATGTAATTAATCACGAAAATACACGGATTTGCCGGATGTGATAATCCGCCAGCTGTTCATTCAAAGTAAATTCGGAACACCTCGAACATTTAGAATATGCAACATAACCTATAGTTTTATGATTGATCAGTATCGCTTGTATCTTAATGAACTATTTCCTTTGTGAATTAGCAAAAAAGTTGAAATACTTCTATATCAAGTGGTTTATAATGGTACGCGCTTTCAGAATCTCGTTGCGCTTTTTAAAAACACAGGAGCGTTGTATCATATACTTTAGATTAAAATGCCTCTTGAAGTTTTTTCACAGAGGACTTGGTTTACTTTTTTCAGATCTTTTTTCATGACATTACAAAAAAATCTTTTTTATCGAGACAATTGCAATAAAAATTGAAAAGAAGTCAGTTTTGAATCTTTTTTATTTGTTTGTTTCAGTAGATCACAACTCAATTTACCTAATGTTACTGAAATTATTTTTTGCTTAATTAAACTAAAATTACATTAACTAAAACTTGTTTATTAGTTTTTTTTGCTTGCAAAATGTTCAAAACGAAAATAAACAAAATACAGCTCATATAATGCTAGCAGATTGTTCTTTTTCTACAAGCAACCACAAGGTTTAACAGCTAGAATGGTGGTAGCAGAAGTCATCAATTACGATACAAAAACTCTCCAGATTTTAATTTGAATGAAATAAAAAAAAAAGTGCCAGAAGTGGGTAAAAATTTTCATTTTCTTTAAAATGTTGGTCTGTTGCTATCAATAAATGTATGATGTTTGTATGAAGGTCTTACAGTAGTATTTAGATAGAGATATAACTTACATAGCTTAAGGTTGTGGGGTCTTTCTCCTATTCCGTGTTAGACATAACTACGTCCAAAAGAAGAAGTACATGGGTATATCAGTATAATGAGAAACAGTATTAGTCATGAGCTGTCTCTTACTAATATATATCTAAATATAATAGTACAAAACAGTACTATCAAACAAAAGCATTAGTCATAGTTTGACCTGTAGGTAACAACTGACTTATTTTGTTGTTTATGTGGCGGCTTTATGGTACTCCTTGTCTTCTTCAATTAAACCGGAAGTGAGGATGACGGGGTATGATGGGAAAATCTGCTGCTTTTGCCTTCTTCTGACCGGAGAGTTGACGGGACGACATGAGATGCAGTAGATTTCTTATGTTTACATCTTGTCTGAGAGTATGAATCACCCAGTCTCTTGTATTTTTGCTCCATTGATCGTACGATGTCGGTGACCTTCAGACGAGGTCACGTTTGTATACGCAAAGCTTTATTTCAGCCCTCTAACATGGCGTCATCGCTATTTATAAAATTAAGACAAATTACTTCCTTTTGTATGATCATATACATTTTATTAACATGTTTCTACCGGTATATCTGTTATTATTGAATGTTTTAGATCATCATATATACAGTTTGCTAACATGATTTTTAAAATGCTTTATTATTCTTTGGATGTGTTATTATATAAAATTGCATGTTTTTGATGATTTTTATACATTCTGCTAATATGATTTAATGCATTATACTTTGGATGTGTTATTATAATGAAATGTTATATAAAGGAAAATGTTGACTGTTGCTACGCTGGAGGGCGTGGCTTCATTATTCAGCGGGTAGTAGTGTTTTTTAGCAAATGTTTCTCGACCAATCAGATTCAACTAATTTACATGAAAGTATAATATAATGAAATGTTACATGTATATATATACAATGATATAAGGAAAAGCCATGCAAGTACCTAATGGATAAAAACAATTCAACAAATTGACAAAATTCGAACATTTTTATCAGCGGTTATCGGTTTTTAAAGAAAAGACCCTTGACCTGTTGACAACCAATTGTTTCTAATCTTTGTGTTGATACTTTCTAAATGTTTTGATGATACTGTCAATGAATTCAAAGAATCCCTAGTGAGACTGAGAAGTTTACAATTTTAGATGTCAGTGTTTTTGTTACTGGTTCCATTATATCTACAGTTTATGAAAATTAATCATATGGTTAATATACAAACTATGGCATATATAAACGCTTTATCGTAAACCTTCGCATGCGCTGCGATGTCTAAATGAGTGTTATTAGCCCAAAATTTCAAAGATATTCTGCAAAAGATTCTTTCGAATTCTTTAAAATTCTTTGGACTTTATATTGAAGAATTTTAGAAAGTTAAAATATCAAATTTAAACAAAAATCATTTAAAAAAATTAAACTTCCATATATTATTAGACTTTTACCAAAAATACTTTTTGGCGTAAATTGTCTGAGCACTATTTCACCTCGCGGAATGTAGGGTGGTAAAGCGGACATTCCGGTCACGCGACATACAAAGTGGTTAAAAGACTTAAACACTTGTCTTTATTGGATTGCCTTGTACAAATTAAACTAACGGGTTTGTACCCCATCACTGTCAAAAGGCTGGGGGAAATCTCACACAGATGTTCAGATTTGCATTTTTAAAATAAAACATAGAATTTGAAAGTTAAGAAATTCATCCAAAGGCACTACTTTTATGTATTTTTAAAGTCTGTTTTACATTAATGTTACATGTATATTGGATATAATTTTCAAATTATTTTAAAGGTTAATCAAATTTTTGTAATATTTATGAAATAAATTTGAACAAGTTCAATCGAAAGAATTACGTTAATTATAGGTCATGTGTTTCTAGAAGGCTAGAAACAACTTGTAAAAGGCTTTTCAAGTTTTGCTGCAAATTATGAAGTGTGTTAAAATCTAAATCTCCTGGAATAATATTACGCAATTTATTTTAAAATCACTTTACGGAAAATGCATTTTCATACCCAAAAGTCATATTTTATTTATTTTTATTTCAACTTTAAAACTTGTGAAAGTTATCATTAACACTTTCGTCATCTCACAAACCTGAAATCTTGGAATATTGCTGTTAGTATGAATAATTAAGCGAGAGAGACGTCTTTTTCTGTGAATGAGTCAGCGGGCTGAGATAACTCGATGTGACAGTTACTAGTGCTCACCCCATCCAACAGAGATCAACTCTAACTGTACTCACACTTGTCCTATATAGGTCAGGGCTACGCTTCAAGTCCTATTTAATTTTGTAGCAAATCTCATTTAGCTCTTCTCCGTCATTTCTTTGAAAATCGTTCAACAAATACACACCCAGAAAGTGATATTTTGCGCATCTGGCTAAAACGACTAAGGAATTGTATCATTGTTTCGTCAGGTTCTGTCTTGATACCCATTTTGTAGTATCCGTTTAATGATGTGGCCAGTATCAATAAGAATTCTTATTATTTGAACCCTATCACCGAAGTTTCGAATGTAATGACTATCTCAAAGAGGATTAACAACATTAAGACTTGTCAAAGACAGACAATTTGAGACTTAAATCATTAGTCATTTGTTGATATTGGACAGTTAAAATTTAAGGAAATGGAACAAAACGGGTACTGATTTTCAAAACCATGATTTACTTTGGGCAAGACTGAGGTCCCATGTCGCAGCAGGTGATGTCAGAAAAAATATTTCTTAAAATATATAATTTAAAATATGATACTTTAAAACATTTCTGTGTAGAAACATTGGTTAAAAACCACTATTATGTACATATAACAATCACGCCCTCCATCGTCGACATTGCTTGACGACGGGTGATATTCCAAAAATAAAACAAAATTTACTACAAAATTGTAACTTTAATTGATATTATCATGATGTCATTTCTTCTCCAGTCGTCGCCCGCGTGGTGCAGTGGTGTTGTTTAACGTCCCTTTCGAGGTTAGAGCGTCTGCTCTAGAGTCCCGAAGTAAGGAGTTGATCCTTACGTCGCGGGTTCGAATCACACTGTGGGCCGTGGAGACCGGTCCTTCGGATGAGACCGTACAAACCAAGGCCCCATGTCGCAGCAGGTGCTGGCACGAAAAAGATCCCTCCATGCTCAATGGCCCTAAGTGCCGAGTACAGGACAAAATTTGTAGCTCTCCACCAGCAAGTGGTGGCGTCTCCATATGAGTGAAACATTTTCGAAAGGGACGTTAAACAACATACAATCAATTAACAATCAACCTTCTCTAGTCTTTGATAGTCAGAGTGAAAGTTCAGTCTCTTTTATTTTATATTCAAGGTTTAATTCGCAGATTGCATTCGGTAAGGTTTAGCATTAGTTACAAATAAGTTATATGTTTTTCAATATTTGTAAAATGGGGGTCGTCAGGGCACTTTTGTAATTTTCGAGGGTATTTTGTCAAGGCTGAGAAATCGTTTGAAGAATTTTTTTTTTACATCTACTAACAGAATTCATAAGAAAAGGGTTTAGATAATATTTTTTAAGAGCTATCTTAGTTTCGGTGTTAGATAACTACATTCAAGATTCATCGCACTGGGACTTGAACTTAACGATTAAAATCACGTTAATTTTCAAATTTGCTAAATGTTTTCTGCTTTCTATTGATTATACACTAATCATAATATTAATTATAATATTTTAAATAATTAAATTATAGACAAATTTTATAATTTAATAAATGCAAAAAGCATTAAAAAGATATTGACTGACCTCGTTTAATTTTTCTTAATAGCACTAAACTAGCTTCACTCTAAATTTTGTTTTTTGTCTGTTAATTTTCAGAGCAATAAGTGTAATTTCACTGATGGTTTGATCAAATAAATAAAAATGTCTGAAGTGTGCACGCGCGGAGAGGTATAAATGTTACGCATCTCTCTTGTCTTCAGACATTAAATATTCTACAACCAGCGTACTTTAGCAGACGATATTGTAGCTCCGCGGGACGTTTGATTACCCTAATCTTTTTTATTGTTTTTTATTGCTGAAATAATTGATAACTGGCATATATCGATAACATTGAAGTTTGTGTAGATAATCACGTTCGTCTAGCCAAACTACGCTCAGATTGTGCAATAGCCCCCATGAGTCCTAACACGAATCGTCCTCGTTTTTCACGGTGCTACAATCAAAAGAAAAACCATTTTACCTTCGAAAATTTGATTTATAAAACCCATGTAGATCAACTTATGTTGGTAACTGGGTTAACAGAGCGTTTTATCGATAATGGTCGCATAATATACTCATCAAGCGTCTCATACATCAGACTTCGTATAATCCAGATGGGGAAATCCTTGTCAAAAGGAACTTGGGACAAACAAGTATTAGTCGGACCAATGCCTTATCAATGATCCGGGATAGATTGGTTTGTTTTTTGTTTTCATCTTGTTATTATAATCTGTAATTGGTAAATAAACATGACAATTCTAGATCAATTGGTTGTGAGTACTCGACCTTTGTGTTGATTTCTATAGGACGACGAGTTCATTGAATTTTGAAAACAGTTTAAAAAAACAGGGATAACATCACAATGAAATACAAATCCCGATTTTTAAAGAAGATGACACAAAAACGATACAAGCCACAGACAGAGAAAGAGTAAATGGCATGAATCTCTCTCTCTCTCTCTCTCTCTCTCTCTCTCTCTGAATTTCTTCCCATATTAAATAATGACTTAACTTGTCAAAGTCTGTTGCATGACATACTTTTTCCTGTTTTTCAACGACTTGACCTATTGCTAAACGACACATCTATAGAATACTATACGCTCCCACGATCTACCATAGTTTTTAATGGCCTTTTTAATTACTAAACCTGAGTCCTCTGAAATGAGAATAGTATATAATTAAATTACCTAGATTCCATGCAGTGAATTCCATTCATTTTATCCAGTAAAATATCTTAAATGTAAAATAGCAGTTATATTATAATAGAAAAATATTTTTATTTATATGTTATTTCTCTCATTCTCAATTATACATTCAATTAACAGTTTTGATTGGATTTTTTATGAAAAGAACTATGAAAAATCCCTTGCCTTTCAAGCAAATTTTCTTTACAAACAATATTTGAAAAATTTTAGTTAATAGTTTCTTTGAAGATTTTTCTTCCTGCATGCGTTATTGAAATTCTTGATTAAGTTTTGTTTGTAAAAACATTGAAGATGCTTCGACTATTTGTTTGATTTCTGAAAGCATTTGGAGTACTGCGTACCACTTGACTCGGAGATTATGTTTTAAAGAGAGTTTTGCAATTTGTATGAAAAATATTATTATTGGGAGAGAAAATCTTTTAGGATATTGGCACTGAAATACTTTTACATGTATTTTAGGTGTGTACAAGAGACGTAAACAAATCTGTACATAGACCGGAAGGAGTTGATGAAAAATATGATTCGATTACTTCCGGTGTCATTGACTCTCATAGAGTTTAAAGAAACACTTTAGTGGTTTGGAAAACCTGGAAAAATATTACATTATAATTGTCTAATCAATTAAAAAATAATTATTTTTTTTAACAAACTAGGTCTATATGTGTTGTTTAGATATGTAGACATCAGTACGCAATTTTTTTGACAGAATTTCTATAATAATTATGTTTTCTTTATGTAGTGATATAATTACAATGTACCGAATTTAATTCGTACTTGCATATTTATCAAGATTACAGAAGTAAAAATGAATTATTTAACACTAATACGTAAATCCTGAGCGAAAAAATGCGATGATCGAGAGCAATGCCACCCATAGAGGCACTGGCTTTTAAAAAACAGACTGATTCGTTTAATTTTGTTAGATATTGTCTCAACGATTTGTCAAAATCTTTCAGCATGCAACACTTTGCTTTCTGGTAGTAACATTTTACAACACTGAAGTTGGCGTCCCTGACACAAGGCGAATTTCGCACACCTCGCCGGGGGAGCGGTCTATACTTTTCGTCGTAATTACATCGCTCCATCAGACGGTTAACAGGTTTCAGATTCCTACGTCACAGACAGATCATCTTGTTTACAGGGACGTCTGCCGCAATCACTCTGGAAAAATAGGCGGGGATTTCAAGTAGCAGCGAATTACGCTTTATAATTCTACAAGTAATAACTACACTGTTGATTTGATTATGCTGAAGTTTTTTTGGCGTATTATTTCCGCGTTGTAATCTAAGATCCTTGATTTAATTAAATATATACTCAAGTATTATATTTTCTCCCACACACTACTCACATTACATGTATTAAATTGAACTGCGCTTCAGAGGCAGCTCAAAAGATGTAAAACTGTGTTTTCCTTTTCATTATTTCTTGAAAATAATCATAGTCTTTTTCAGGAAATCTATCTCAACATTTGGAAATACATAACCCATTTTTTTTAATCTTCCAAACAGAAGATTTACTTTGTTAATTTTTAAATTACATGTAAATTTAATTAGGCCTAGAAAGTTTTATTCGTGTAAAACCGTAAAGATAGACTCTTGAAAATATTCCCAAAAATTTTACAGCAACAAAACATCGGATTTTTCTAGAACTTTTCTAAAATGTCGTGAACTATAAAGTAAGCTTTTCTTTTTTTTCACCAAAATATATGGTTTGGTCAAACATCAAATTGTTTTACTAAAATATCACTTTTCATATAAGAGATACACCCATTTAATCAAAGATAATTGAATTTTGGAGAAGAAAATGTTCCTGTATTTATTCCTAAATTATCAAGGTCTAAAATTATTCAGCCAAATTGCATTTCTTCCGTGTAATGACATAACAGGTTTTTGCAGTAGCAGTAAAATGTCGGTAGGAAAAAATCGTACATGTAGCCAGTAGAAACAGCAGTACGTATAGTACTTCTTCAAATTTTCTGCTTAACTTAAAAAAGCTGGGTTTCATCTGTATTTTTAACATCTATTTTACCTTTAGCATATTTTTTAACATCTGGTTAAAATATTTTTTTTCATTTTGCAAAGTCAAATCAGTGTAATAAAAATTTTATCGATACATTTTTTAAATCAATTTTTATCATCATGGAGGTATAATCTTGAACACACTTGGGGAAGAATTTCACCAGAAAGTGAAGTACTTTAGAAACAAATATTTTCTGAAATGTCTCTAGTACTCTGATGCCTGCAAGACAATAAATTTAACACGCTTCTGGGCTTGAGTGGCTATTTAGTTTATTGTTATTGCCCTCGCTATTACAAGGGCGAGGAATTCCGAATATTTTCCCGCCTTTTTATCGTACATATGGGAAGGTAAGTGCGAAAAGGAATGTCTTTGATAAAAAAAAATATGCTTGTTATGAAAGAAAGGATATTATTTATTTCTGTATATTTTAGTAAAGAGCACATAAGAAATAATCAAATAAAAAAAAAAGTACGCAAGGTACGTCAAATTTGCAATGCAACCATGAATTTACGTTAAAATTGCTTCGTTATTATCCAGTGTGCTGTGTCCAGTGTACAGGATGATGTTAAATTATAATCTGAATTATCCTTTTTCCCATTGCGTGGGGTATATATTACGCTGTAATGAATCCAGAACAATATGCATGAATGGTGTTCTTGACTTTTAGAAACCCCCTGAAGTTGATCATGAATATCCAGATAAGTAAGAAAAAAGTCTCCTGACTCTTGTGAAGTTCAATGCTTAAACATTTGATCACAGATGGTAAAGGAAGCATGCAAATTTGGAGAGAAAAAAACCACCTTGAAAAGAAGCGTGGAAAAACGATTCTATTTTCAAACTGTTAATGATAATCAAACGAAAGACTTTATTTATGCTCTTCGTGAAGCACATAAAATAATTGATTAGTCCTTACAATTTCCCGATCATAAAAGACCATGACGCGATTATTCATCCACCAGCGGAACTCTTCAGGAGATAAAGGTACCGTCTGTTCTTGCAATGGACGATGATCACGGGTACGAGACTATATATTAATGACGTCATAGGAAGAAATTGGAATTTAATGATATAATTAATTTTTTCCCCAGATCAATTATGGAATTGGTTTAATTGGTTTTTCCCAAGTTTTAGATATATCATACTTGTAACTCTACAACCATCTCGATCTCGGTATAAGAGGGAGAGAAAGACAAAGAGAGAGATTCTCCCTTCTTAATTTTCAGTGAACCACTGCGTTATGCTGACTGATATCTACAGTGTACCTTACCTGACAGGATGTATTTTTGGGGTGACAATTAGTCTTTTTCAGATATCACTCAAAGGTGAAATTTACTGGAGACGATGATAATTCATCAATTGCAATCTGGGGTCATAGGACATTGGCCCTAGCAAAACAATGAAAAGAGGATAAACACAAAATGTTTATTTACAGAACATTTCTATTTGGGATTTTAATTATAATGGCAATTAAAATAGATGGGTAAAAGTTGTTGGCGTAGATGTTAGTTAGAAATGCGTGGACTTTTTTTCCAAAGCTCAAATCTTTTTTAACCGAATAAACCTTAAGATTTATTGCGATTTCCAAAAGCTGCAAGTAAAAATCAAGGATTACAGAGTCAAGACCTTGTGCATTTTATACTCCTAATTATATTTTATGATACATAAATCCTCTGCTGGCATATTTGGGATTAAAACCCAGAAAAAAAGAGTACAAAAAGACCCCAAGCCTTCTTACAAGTGCACTGTTTCATACAGATGACAAAAATGAAGATGTTTGCCTGGAGTTGGAAATAAAATCGAATTGACAAATATAACTCAAAAACTGTCGGTTTATGAGAAAATGACGATCTTTTAATGTATTTAACCGTTACGCCACATTAAGGTAGCCGTATAAACAAAAGAAAAATCCACATGGAATGTATTTAATGTTATATATTAATACTAAAGATAAATTCTTTGTTTTGTACGAAAATACCTTGTCATGGTTCGATAAACAAATGATACTTAAATTTAAAGAGGAAAAACATTTAGGTTACTCTTCGTTCCACTTACATTTTGATGTATCATAAGAATTAAAAAAAGAGAGATCTACCAGAATTTACAGCATACTCTCACTACAGAATTAATTCCTAATGGGAATATAAGAATTTCAGAAATTGGAATTAAGGATTTTTTCGACAGCATCTTCAATGTCCCCTTAACTAACAGTAAATCAATTGTGGAATTGGTTTATTCGGTTTTCCCTAAGATTTTGATGTATCATACTTGGAACTCGTTAACTATCTCGATCTCGGTATAAGAGAGAAAGAATGAGAAAGAGAGAGATTATCCCTTAATTCTTAAATTTCAGTGAACCACTGCGTTATGCTAACTGATGTCTAATGTGTACCTTACCTGACAGGATGTATTTTTGGGTGACAGTCTTTTTCTGATATCACTCATACGTGAGATCTTCTCGAGACAATGATATTTCATCAATTGCAATCTAGGGTACAAGACAAGTTCATCTTTTTCTAAAGCTTTGCCGTCTTTTACCAACAACCTCAAGCAGAAATCTGTCAAACACCTATTAAGACGATTTTTTTTGCAGACATTGTCCCTAACATACATGTATAAAAGACAGTGCAAAACAATGAAAAGAGGATAAAACAAACTGTTTATTTGCATGTAATAAAGAACATTTCTATTTACCATGAAAAGTAGAAAAAACTTTAGTGCAACTGCTATAAGAATTTCAAGCGTACTTAGATTCAATCATTACTATTTTTTTTCTCTTTTCGTTTTGTCTAATTTTTTTAAGATTGGAAAATCTTGAAAAATTGTTAAGTCGTACGAAAATAATATCACAAAAGAAGTGCATCCCTTGCCTAAACCAACATTTAAACCAGTGAACTGTAGTGGACAAAATTTGACAATAACATCAACCGCTAAGAAAAATCCAGTTTTATTGAAAAGATATTGGATGACCATGTTTCAGTTTTTACCAAGCAGCTTCAACATTCTTTAAACCCTACCCCCTTAGATATTCATCTACCACAATTTTTCTCAACTGCACAGGCCGGATATTATAGATGTATAAATTAAATCAATGACTGGAAATTTAATATCATGCAATGTACAATTTAACTTTTTTAAAATTGTGACGTGGCTTTTTAAAAACCTTATGGTCCGCTGAATAACAGCATCTGCTTTTGTCATTTGCTCGAGTCATTTCGCTATCATTGCGTCCTTGAAAAATACAATATCCAGCAGTTCATGGTCTACATGTATTTGTCAATATATAAACAATAGTGGTCGTACATTGTCATTATTATCATTGTAGTGTGTGGCTCAGAAAATTTCCTTAAATGTACTTAGGAATACCGATATTCAGAGTTAACTGGTTTAGTAAGTCCTCAATCCAATACTGCAACTGAACGCAAGGACTTTGACGTCCGCCAGTCAGTATGTTATCTTTACTCAGTAAAATCTCCTAATTGTCGTTCAAAAATCCATTTTAATCCTTATCAGTTCGTTTCTTCATTTCTTTTCTGATAAACTTACTGTTGGTATATTATAATAGTGAATGCAGAGTGATCTTATTCGATGCGATGCTGATATGACCTTGACACCCATTTAGTCGAGAACACAAAGCTACCCTTTAGCAAAATGTGTGCGCATTTATAATGCAGAATTATCACTTCTTATTTGCAATTCAAAATTATCCGATTACTGGAATTTTTTCCTTTATTTTTTTTCAAACGTTTTGTAGACTATACGGAAGGGTGGACGATTCCGGTATTAAGATAAGCGTCCCATCCGCTCTATTTGCACCGCCTTGTTAGCAAATTAATTAGCAGCCGCAGATTTGTGTCAATGTTTTGACTTATCTGATAGTCCGAGTTCATTGGGTGTCGTAGTATTAGAAGACGATCTTGTCACATATCTCAATGCCAGAAACAGGTCTAATTGTCGTAATAGGTGCTAAAAAGTTGATAAGGATATTTTAAAGAAATATTTTTTCATCCCATTTAATTTTGATTAAAAAATCAATCAGAGGATTCACATTTTAATTCCAAGGGCGAATGATACTTCTTTAACCCTTTCTCCTTAAACAAAGAAAAACGCCTACATGTACATGCATGGGTAATATTTGAAGAGAAATGCCCAAAGCTCTTAAATGATTTTTCAAAGATTTTGTAAAATATCGTTAAGTTTTCGCGATCAAGGCCACAGAATGAACGTAAGTTTAATAGCGATGTATCATCAATTTCATAACATATCTTCTTCAAAATGACAGAATTATTCATACATAAATGGTATATAACATTTTTTAAATAGGCTTTCTGCCCTTGGGAACAAGTTTTGAATACATTTTGTGTAGTGTTAGAAAATAAAACAAATGCTAAAAATTAACCCAGAAAAAGGAGTTTTACTGTTACATATGAAAATTGGACCATTTCCTTGCGAGCTTGTGAAAGACGACCAATTAGATTATTCTTTTGGGTCAGTATATTAGATGGCCAATTGTTTCTGCTAGTCTTTTAAGTATCATCAGGGATGCTATAATTGTATGGAATAGTACTATTATATTTATTTTTTTAGAAGATCTATTACTGAAATTGATGCCATAAACAACATATCTTAATTGGGTCAATGATTGTTATCAGAAGAAAAACCACTGGCTTCTGAAAAAGTCTGTTAAATCAACAAAGATTTGAAGTATCCACTCGTCTCCAAAGAAAAAAAAACAACAGGAAATATCAATAAAGCGTCTGGACAGTAGAGATTGATTGACCTTCGCATATCACCATGGCAACGGACCCAACAACACAATCGTACAGTTACCGATGAAGAGTAAACAAGGACAAACTCTTGTCCTGCGATGAATGTGAAATATAATAATTATGTCGAAGTGGTCTTCAAATGTTATGATCAACACTTACCGCAGGGTTATACATGTATGAATCACTGAAAGTTATCATTACGTCTTCATAAAACTCTGATACTCTTAATCAATATATTAGGGCATTAAGCATGGCCGATATGATTTATATGTATAACCGAAATTCTAGGAATTTTGCTCTTACAGTGTATAGGTCCCACAGAACGTAGACACAAAGTTCTGTCCAAATTAGGCTAAATTATGGATTCAAGCATATACTAGTATCATATTTAAGTGATCATTTCTTTTCGAATATCAATCAACATGTTAAGTTCGTCTGTAAATGCATGTTTTTATATAGGTGTGCATTAAAACATCTTGCAACTGTGTACATTATAGGTTAATACGTGAATACATCGTGCTATGTGTTTACATTATGTATGTACATTAGGTTTACATTAAGTCAACTTGCTATGTGTGTACAGTAGATTTCCATAAAGACACATTGCTATTTTTGTACATTAGGTTTACATTAAGACATCTTGCTACATGTATGTGTGTACATTAGATTTACATTTAGACATCTTGCTATGTGTGAACATTTGGTTTACATTAAGACATCTTGCTATGTGTGTGCATTTGGTTTACAATAAGACATCTTGCTATGTGTGTACATTAGGTTTACATTAAGACGCCTTGCTATGTGTGTACATTTGGTTTACATTAAGACATCTTGCTATGTGTGTACATTAGGTTTACATTAAGACACCTTGCTATGTGTGTACATTCGGTTTACATTTTGACATCTTGTTATTTGTGTACATTAGGTTTACATTAAGACATCTTGCTATGTGTATACATTAGGTTTACATTAAGACATCTTGCTATGTGTTTACATTAAGTTTACATTAAGGTATCTTGCTACTAGTATGTGTGTACATTAGGTTTACATTAAGACATCTTGCTATGTTTGTACATTAGGTCTACATTAAGACATCTTGCTATGTGTATACATTAGGTTTACATTAAGACATCTTGCTATGTGTTTACATTAGGTTTACATTAAGACATCTTGCTATGTGTGTACATTAGGTTTACATTAAGACACCTTGCTATGTGTGTACATTAGGTTTACATTAAGACATCTTGCTATGTGTTTACATTAAATTTACATTAAGATATCTTGCTACTTGTGTACATTAGGTTTACATAAAAACATCTTGCTAGCTAGGGTTTACATTAGGTTTACATTAAGATATCTTGTGTATGCATTAGGTTTACACTAAGACATCATGCTATGTGTTTACATTAGGTTTACATTAAGACACCTTGCTATGTGTGTACAATAAGTTTACATTATGACACCTTGTTATGTGTACATTAAGTTTACATTAAGACACCTTGCTATGTGCGTACATTAGGCTTACGTTATGACAACTTGCTATGTGCGTACATTAGGTTTACATTAAGACATCTAGCTATGTGTGAATATTAGGTTTGCATTAAGACATCTTGCTATGTGCGTACATTAGGTTTACATTAAGACACCTTGCTATGTACGTACATTAGGTTTACATTATGACAACTTGCTATGTGCGTACATTAGGTTTACATTAAGACATCTAGCTATGTGTGAATATTAGGTTTATATGAAGACATCTTGTTTTTTGTGTACATTAGGTTTATATTAAGATATCTTGCTAAATTTGTACATAAGACACCTTGCAATGCGTGTACACTTTGCTATGTGTGAGACACTTTGCTGTGTGTGTTTATTAGGTTTACATTAAGACACATTTCTATGTGTTTACATTTGGTTTAAAGGAACTTCAGAATCTATAATGGTCATTCACTCTTATTTACGATATATATATTAGATTAATTAATACAAGCTACATTGTAAGTCTAAAATATACAATTTACAGGATTTGCATTAAGAATTTTTTGTATTGGCTTAGTACTTTTGTCCTGTGCAGATTTAACACATTTTAAAGATATTTTTAAATGTATGTGTACATTTCGGAAGGCATGGTTTAAAAAACTTGTCAAAAAACCCTTAAATCTGAGAACCTCCGCAGGCTTTGTTCCTTGTGTCATCCTCCAGGTCTCAAATGCCTTTCAAGAATCCTGTCTTAGATCCGCCACTGGTTGAAAAAGTAAAGATCTCCACAGAGGTGATCAACAGCCGGGCTAAGTTCGATAACTCCAAAAAAACTGTTGCCAAAATCCTATTTTAATTTAGTAGATAATTCGGAAAAATATTTGAAACAAAATGTTTAATCTTAAAAAATGTAAATTTAAAATAAAGTGAGTATAAAGTTATTGTAAATGATATATACATGGTTTTAAATGGCACAATGTTCAATTAACTAATTATTCTGCACTTTAGAATCACGTCCTTTGCCTTTAGATACAATTTGGTTTAAAGTTATGGGGTAGTTCACCGGTGCGTTTTACTGAATAGTATTACATACGGTAATCCGATGGCTGTTTTGTGTCCAAGTAGTCTAAGTTTTAATCTATTGGTATGTGCGATTTTATTAATCTTTTTAAACTTTCTACGTTAAATTTTCTACAGTCGAGTGTAAAGGGAGTTTTCAGAAATATTAAACATTTTCTTTTTGTACATTTGAATCAACAAAACGTAAAACTGATAATTGCAATTTTGAGAAAAAAAAAATTGAAAATACGATGCACATTTTGAATCTGAAAAGCACGCGTTAAGGTATTGTTTATTAAATGAGAGTCCTTCAAGGAGCCCCTTTTGGATTAGTGAATTGAACAGAAACATTTTAAAGGATTTTAATCTTGTGTATTGAAGACTTCGTTACACAGTCAAAATATATGAACTTCGTAAACAAAAAAATTGGAACAGAAACGAAAAATATGCGTCACTGTGGAAAAAGCAAGCGACTGCACAAGAACTTAATTAGATTTGCACCAGGAAAGCATCCGTACCCCAAATGTTAAAACCAGGTAAACTCAACATGCTCCATACCTCGCTAGAGGTTCTAGCGAAACAAAATAAACTCAGGCCTCGGACCCAGCAGTCCCAGAGACACGAAGGAATTCCTATACTTCGGAAACGAGAACCCTTAAAAGCAGTCAGGACTCCCTTCACGAGTGAGGCATTTAACCCGTGGCCAGAAGAGGAGGAAAATCGACCAGAAACACCTTTTGTGAAAACTAGGCTTCAGAGGCAATTGCTGGGTAGCGGTGGCAGCCGGAGCAATGTCCCAAGTGAGACGGCGGATTTGTTCGGGAATAATGGCATGTACAGGAGACAGATTGGGCTGGAGTCGCCCACCCTGATATTGAGGTCCTCGGGGCGAACAAGCAGCCGAGGAAAGAATAGATGTGGTACTCCTGTTCCATTTGGTCAACCGTTAACAAAACTGTGCTGGAATAATGCAATTGGTAAAATATTACTATTCTATTATATAGCTAATAAATTGTCTATAATAAAATACAACCAATAAATCTAGAGAATTTTAGCATTCAATATCTTGACGTTTTATTGAAAAAGTTTTTTTACGTATACTTATTTTCTTGTATGCCCGAAACATTCCGAATACGAGCGTTTAACTTTATGTAACAGAATTAGAACTTGCTAGTAATTATAAAAACTTGATAAAAAAAATAATTTTATTTTCGTTATTTTTTCCCGCAATCATTAATAATATCAATAGCTTATAATTAATTCTACAATTGTGCAAAGAAACCATATTGTTCACCTATATTGTATAGAAATAAGGAAACAAAAATTACAGAAACTATGACGAAATCTTGAAAGTTGGGTGTTATTGCAAACGTATTACATTTGGGGATGTATACTATTTAGCAATTTTGGCGGAAAGCAGAGTCCGCTAACTCAAGTACATCGCTAAATTGTCTTGTATATCATACATTTATATTTATTTAGCACATTCAGATGGCGCTAATTCAAATCAACGCTAAATTGTGGAAAAATAAATTTCCGCCAAATAACGTACGCGCCAAACATAATACATTTACAGTATTTGGAATAATTGTTTGAAACTTTAATTCTAAGTAGCATCATGAACAAATATGTCTTTTATTGCTATTGCTATATGTATAACAATTAAAATTTGACGTGTAACAATTTGTAGAAGACGAATTTAGTGATCTCAGCGATCTGGACGACGCACCACCAGTTCGACAAACCAACACACCCAGACGGTCGACCCCGAGCCGAAAAAGACCGGATGTGAATGATATTACTCTATCTGACCTAGAAATGGACAGTGCTTTCCCGCCAAAAACACCAGAGGTGGTCAATCTTACTCAAAAGGTCCTACATCATTATTTTCATAAGAAAATGAGCAGCACACAACGGATTTTCAAGTGGTTAGCTGACTGCGAGGAAAAATCATCGGGCTCGACATTACCAGCGCATTTACCGGATATCACAGTTACATGCAGGCCACACTTACAATCACCTTTATTAAACTGATATAGAGTGTACCTGTTCTTCTGAAAGAGCAACCATCGGAATTATGCATCTGAATTCAAGTTTGATGATTATTGATTCCAAACCAAAATGTCATTAACGTCATATTTTCCAGCATTGTAGAAAGCTTGTCATCCTTTTGCGTAAGAGTATGATTCAGCAAGAAGAGAGAATGACTGAGGCATACCTTCTGAGGTTTAATTCTTGGTCCATGTTTTATTTCAGTAGAGACTGAAGACTTAGAGTCTATTTATCATTTAGTTCAGATCAACAGAACTTCAGCGTATCAAATAGGCGTCGGAACCAGGCCGGGGACTAAGCACCGCCACTTTTTGCAAAAATGGACATAATATGGGTATTACAAATTTTGGCATTGCCCCCATACACGTTTTTTTTTAAATTGAATCTTTAGGCTTGCTTCCGACGTCTATATGTTGGTAGATTTTCTATCGTTATATTTTCGACAATATAGGTAAACGCGCAATAAGAGATTGAAATTGACGACAAGATATGAAGAAAAGTTAAGATAATGCTAGAAAAAAAAAGATTTTCTAGTGCGAGTAAATAATCTTTTTATTCAAAAATTTTCGGATGAAGCTTGGTTAGAAAGGTGAATTACGAAGTGTATTCCAAACCTTTTGCACTTTCGCCCTAATTTAAATGGCCAGATCGATTACTTCTTAAAGTAAGTTTAAATGGCCAGCTTAATTACTTAAAAGGTCAATGGTGCACGTAAATATCACTGCTTATATGCAAGTGATTAATTATATCCATAATTTACATGAAATGTTTTCATGTATTTTTTTTTTACTGTGAAGATTAACAGAATAAAGAATGGTGTAGATAGTTAGACAACATTTGATTCCTTGCATTCGTTAGTTTAAATATATAATACTTTTTTTTTCGAAGATAAAACTTTTCGATTTCGGTTATTTCATTTTTATTTTATATTAAACTTTTGAAATCAGTTAAGCGGTTACCACGAAAAAAGGTAGTTTGCAAGGAATAGGGGAAAGTCTTTAAATTCCTGGGTTTGTTTTTGTTTGTTACAGTGTATTTGTTAAATTGTTTTCAATATGTTGTTATTTTTATGCAAGGTTTGTTTGCCAATGTTCTTCCTTTTTTGTTGTTGTTATAATCAAGAACACAAAGCATCTGTGAAATTTTAAAAAGAAAACATTATAACATTTAACATTATCAAAGGTCATACAAATAGACTAGTCAAAGAAGGCATTTTGGTGTGTGTCAATGTTTTTATTAAGGTCAGCTAAGAGTCTGTATACAGAATCTCTTATATAATTGTTCATATTCTGGATATCTGATGCATCAAACTGTAATTTTGTATTTACATATTATATATACTGTTACTAGTATATAGATGTACATGTATATAGGTGTTTAAACTAATTTGTTCAGGTATCTGTAATGAAATAGCACTTGTTTTTTAAGGCGTTATTCAGTAATAAATTGCTTTATATTGTTTTATAGCTAAAAACGAATTTATTCGGTTATGTATTTCATGCCTACATATCAGACAATTTGAAAAATAAATCATGTCAACAACCCACCAAGATGAAATCAAGTCTTTGTTTGCTTACTTTGACTTTACGTCAGGCATTTAACTTTTTGAAATCGAAGTTAAATCTCATTTTCAGGCCTTATAATCAAGGAAACTAGTATAACAGTAGAATGCAAGCTTTCCAACAGTGCATTTTGAAGAACAATTGCGCATTGAGACAAAACAAAAGATTTTTATTTCATGTTAAACATTTACAAGAATTGATATATTGATTTCAATGTTACAATGTTACATGTTCTAGTTAATGGGATACATTCTAAACAGATTTGTTATCCCACAATGGGAAACCATCAGCAAACAAATCATTGTAAACATTTGGTCATCGGATGACACCTTACCTGGCCTGTATAGACAACTAACTACTATCGAAATAACATGATATAATCGAATTTGGGCAGCAAATATGCTTCTTGAAGCTCCGGTTCTTGACAGTACAAATTTACTGAGCGATCATACTTGAATCAGAACAGAGTTAAAAGCTAGCATACTGTTACCAGTCCTTGTCATTGAGACGTTTTCTGGGTGGGAAACTTCACATGTTGGGATAGCAGCATGTTGTAATTTGTGACCCTCTTGAGGGGTCCAGAGCATCTTCGTTATTGAGTCGCTCGTATAAAACGGACCCCACTGAGCAAAGCAACTTAAAATGATGGAGGGTCTTTCTGATAGTGACCTGTCCTGGTTAGAGAATTACATAAAGTCACAACAAAATGACAGTTTGTCTACCAAAAATAAAGAAAGGAAGCTTGATATTCCGTTTGGACTAAATTTTCAGGAGTTTCACAATACTGAAATATCTCTGCCGATCTATGGGTACGTTACACCTGTGTTATGTGTGATTGTGTTAATAACCAATATTCTTTTTGTGACCGTCTTTGCCAAACTGAAAATGAACTCCCCGACTCACTTCGTGCTTCGCTGTATGGCTGTTGTTGATACCCTGACTATTGTTTTGCCTACACCAACATATATCTATGTATACACCATGAAGAACTATCAAGAATTCATTCCCTTTGAGGTTTGCTATGTTTGGGAGTATATGACCGTTTATCTTCCGACGATCACGCATACAGCCTCGATTTGGTTGACAACACTTCTGGCGGTACAAAGATACATCTGTGTATCGTACCCTCTCAATGTCAGATTATGGTGCGGCATCAAGAGAACTTATTTCTTTGTTATCTTTATTTTCATACTGGCTACTGGCTGCCACCTGAGCAGATTTTTTGAATACCAATTTATCAAAACCAAGGTCCCATCTCTTTTGGATCCCAATAAAGAAGTAACCACATGTTTTCGGTCACCCTCGGACTTTGTCCATGGTGTGTATGTCGTTGCCTATTCGTGGGTTAGAGCAGTTGCTGTGAACATTGTTCCATGTTTGGCAATGATTGTCTTCAGCACAATTATGTTAGTGAGGATTCGTGTGGCAGAGAAACGCAGACGCACGATTCGGCGCAGAAGCACTTTTGGTTCCGGTGAAAACGAACCACGTGACAGTCGGATCACCACATGGTTGGTTATTTTGATTGTAAACAGCGTATGTATTGTAGAGATGCCCATTGCAGCCTTTTACGTGATGGTGGCTACGAACCTAACCAGGGGAGAAAACCCGATCTCGGAGAATTCTCACACGATCGAGATTATTCTGAATTTGCTCGTACAAGTTTCCTATCCGATACATTTCGTGTTGTATTGTACCATGAGTGAAGGGTTCCGCTTTGCTCTTGTTGGAATGTTTGTCAAGACGTGGAGAAAGTTTCAGCAGATTATTGGTAACAGTGATGAAAACAATGGACGAACCTCTAGGTCAATATCTGTTGTGTCCTCTGACACTAGAAGTGTGATTTTTAATACAATCTGATTAAATGTACAAGTGCTGTCTGCACGTATAATATTGAAGATAAATGTCTCTAGTCATCTTGATAATGTTACAAAAATGTACATGTATAATCATTTAATCTGTTCATAATAAAATGTAATTGTTGATTTTTTTTTACCCTTTCTCTTTTTGATCTTATAAAATACAGTTTCATATATCAAAGATGGGGAAGTAATTATTATCATTTAAGGAATGTCTCCCAGATTGAGTTTTTCTGATGAGGAAATGACGTCAGAACAAAAAGTATCATGTTCTCCTTTATTGGTTCTCATGGACTGAAAAATAAATTGGACGTTTATTATGAATAATTAATTTTAAAGATAATTATATTCTTTTTAGGCAAACGAGTAAAATAGGAAATTAATTTCGTTATTGTATATTCAAAAAGATTAATTTAAATAAGCTTAAACAGATTTATAATTAATTAAAGGCTAATTTTAATGCAGCGATAGCACAAATCGTCTGCATTCTATTCACAGGTAAACAAACAAATTTACACTCTGGTGCTAAATGGAACAGCGTTATCGCAGCATGGTGACCTAATTCGTTTCTCTATAGAGAAACGATCAGTCGTATTTTAGAGCGGCTACCACACATAGTAGAATAGAAAAAGGTCCTTGTTGTCGTGAATGTTACAGAATAACCTCCGAATTCTTTTCTCTATAGAGAAACGATCAGTCGTATTTTAGAGCTGCTACCACATGTAGTAGAGTAGAAGAAAGTCCTTGCTGTCGTGAATGTTGCAGAATAACCTCCAAGGTGGAGAAATTTTGTTTGAAATATACCGCTAACGCCTTTGCTTTTATCTTTCAAACAACATTTCTCCACCTCGGAGGTTATTTTGCAACATTTACGGAAACGCGGACTTTATTGCTTAAATATTCATGATATTGCCATTTACATCCTCAGAAAACATATTTTTATATATATTCGTACAATGTATATTGGGGGTATATAGTTTTTGTCGTGTCTTTCAGTCTCTCTTGCTATCTGTTTTGTCTGTTTGTCCGCAAAAACTTTAACTTTGCCCATTACCTTTGATATAGTGGAGCTATGACTTTCATATTTCACATTTGTATTCATTGTGACAATAGCTTTCTTCGGGTACCACCATATTTGACCTTTTGACCTTGGAGTTTGACTTACTTTTACACAAAAATTCCAAACTTTTATTTTGGCTATATCTTTTGAACAGTAGATACCAGGACATTTATACTTCACATATGTATTTTTGTCGAAAGACCTTTCATTGAATACCAACAACTTTGACCTTTTGACCTTGACCTTGAAGATTTCCTTACTTATGAAAAAATCTTAAACCTTGGTCATAACTTTGATTGGTAAGGGCCAGTGCTTCCATACTTCACATGTGCAATTCTTGTGAGAAGACCCTTTATTGAATACCAAGAACTTTGACCCTTTGTCCTTGACCTTGGAGTTTGACATACTTTTAACATGCAAACATTGACCATAACTTCTAAAGGGTTAAGGCTAGTGCTTTCATACATTACATATCTAATTGTTGTGACAAGAACTTTCATTTGATATCAAGAACTTTGACCTTGACGTTTGATCTACTTTTTAAAATTTTAACCTTGGCCATAACTTTTGAAGAGTAATGGCTAGGGCTACCATACTTCACATATATATTCTTTGTGGCAAGACCTTTCGTTGGATACCAATTACCATGGCCTTAACCTTGGAGATTTCAGTACTTATAAAAAACTTTAACGTTAGCTAAGGGATAGTGCTCTTATACTTCATTTATGTAATCCTTGTGAGAATTCCCTTTACTGGATACCAAGAACTTTGACCCTGGAGTTTGACTTACTAGTACTTTAATAAAACCTTGACCTTAACTTTTCAAGGGTTGGGGCTAGTGCTTTCATTCTTTTCATGTTTTAATCTTAGTAACAAGACCTCTAATTGGATATCAAGAATGTTGACCCCTTAACTATGGAGTTTGACCTACTTTTTAAAAATCTTTTGAAGGGTAAGAGCTAGGGCTTCCATACTTCACATATGTATTCTTTGTGGCAAGAACTTTCATTAAATACTAATTACCATGACATTTTGACCTTGACCTCGGAGATTTCAGTAAAGGTAGTGACTGTTCCTTCGCCAAGCGCTCGGCACTAGAAGTGAAAGTCACGGGTCTTTCGGATATGACCTTAAAAACGTAGGTCCCGTGTCACGGTAGGCGCTGGCACGATAAAGAACCCTCACTGCTCAATGGCCCTGAGTGCCGAGTATAGGTCTAAATTTGCAGCCCTTCACCGGCATACGGTGACGTCTCCATATGAGTGAAAAATTCTCAAGAGGGACGTAAAACAATATACAATCAATCAATCTTACAATTTATTGAATTCAGCACATTTCAGGAAGTTTTCAAAATTTGACTTTTGTGGGGGCAAATATATGCAATATACCTGGCACATATAGTTCTTTGCATCTAAGAAAAGTTTAATCTTCAGTATGCTGCCATACGGGGGCATGAGTGTTTCACAAACACATCTTGTTTTTAATAGTATTTGACTATAATTCCAATCTTAATTTTATTTATTGATTCCCTGTTTTTTGATTGGACGAGAACAAATTCAAGAAAAAGTTTACACATCGATGAATTTTTCAATTAGAAGTACTTTCTTGACCTAGCTTCTAGCTAGGCTGTTGTAAAAACAATTAAAACAGATACTTCTAGTCCGTTTAGCTTAATTATAATTGCAAGAAACTTGAAATAAAATAAATTCAAAACAGGAGATAAACAGGACTGATAGACGGGAATAATTATGTTTATGTCACTGTCGGATCACGAGTGTGAATTAAAAAAAAAAATTGCTGATCATGCTGTCATTTTCTCGATGTTCCATATCAGCTCAGTTGGTACCGTATTGTTGTGATAGGGAAAAGAAACGTACCTCAGACTCCTGCCTTATCAGCATCAAATTCATATATTTACATATCCTACAGATCCCATATTCTCCCTAAATCTTTGAACAAACCAGAGCAAATCGAGGACGTCGTCGGTCTGCAACTTTCGCTGTGACGTTGTCGTTAGATCTATAATGTCAACATTGCCATGGTCAAGGACGAATTATTCTGGAGAATACGCGTATTTACGATATTTGTTGACTTAAACAACATTCAATGAGTTTTTATAAGTTTATTTATTGATTGTTTTGACAATTTAAGTTGGATTTTATCGATATTCATCTTGAAAATGTGTCAAATTTGCGGCATAAGTATTCCTACGCCGTACAAAATAACGGATTGTATGGCGGCCTCAAAGAGAAATAATTTTGATAATTCAAAAAATTAGAAATTGGAATTATAAGAATTAAACGTTCTTTTTTCAGAATTTATCGATGTGTAAACTCTGCCTTTTTACTCACAAACTTTACATAAAAGTGCTTCGCACTTTTATTCAGTTTGTGAGTAAAAAGGCAGAGTTTACACATCGATAAATTCTGAAAAAAGAACGTTTAATCCTATAAAGGAAGAAAAAATAAACCCATACCTAATAATACATTTATAGACACTTGACGTTACTTTTTTTTCTTACATGTATAGAAAAATTATAACCCTAAACTAATAATACAATAACTACACTACATATTATGAGGTACGGGTTATTTTATATATATAAGAAAAATAAGAAACGTCAAGTGTCTGTGTACGAAATGATTCCTTTTTCAATATTCATAGGGCTCATGGTGGGTGTGACCGATAGGCACCTGAATGTATCTAACCATCTGTTTTTGTATCAAACGGGAAAAACCCACTTCCCTGAATGTTCATGATAAATTTTAAAAAGTACAATAACAAGAATATGTTCGCTCAAAGTGTAATGTAAATGGAGTTTACTAAGTTTGAATTTGGCGCCATTAGTTGGCAGGTCATGTGACGTCCGCTCTTAGGGTATATAAACGTCACAACGTTGGCGTCAGACATTCAGTATTGGTTTGGCTTCAGAAGCAAAAGGTTGTGTAAGGTAAGGAATTATAGGTAAGTCAACAGTTTCCCATAAGAGAACGTGGATCAAGCATCCTTACTCTCGCGGGAAAAGCTCGACTAGTCCTCAGTGGACAAACATTTAAAAAGAATAAGTTTCTTTAAGTGTTAAGTGTTGAGTAGCCGAGTACTCATTTGTTGAGCACTCGTGAGAGCGGAAGGTTTTACTCATTAGTTGAGTAGTATTCTGAGTATTGTAAGTTTGTATATAGTTAGCATATCTTAGGTAGTATATTTTTTATAGTGATTTTTAACAGTGATTTGTTTTGTTAGGTAATTTAGGGTAATCATTTTATTTTATATGAGAGGAACTCGTATCGCCTTATTTGTATATTTTGGCAGGCGATTATTTTTAAGTATTATATTTGAGTCTCGGTCTCAGTTTAGTGACTGAGGAATCCAATTCAGAAGAAAACACGTTACATAATTTTTGGTGGCAGTGGTGGGATCTTCAAGACTCGGTTTTGTTTTCTAAAGATGGATAAGAGTTTGGAAGAAATACAAAACGAAATCACTGCTCTTGAAGGACAAATTGAGCAGATAAGGATTGAGAACTCATTTATGAGAGAAACTGGTAGAATTGGCCATTCGACCCCTAAGACGACTCATGCAGTGAGTAATCCAGTAGATGGGCCTGATTCTGGACTAGCTTCGGGGCGTCCTTCCGAGTATGCAGATTTCTCGGGAAGTGAGACTAGTGATCAAGAAGAGTACAGTGGGACCAGGCCTAAAGTTAGATTCTCAACAGCAACAGCGGAGCTGAGAGAAGAAGGAAATTTGGAGTCTAGAGTGAGAAACTCAGAAGAAAGGAGAAGAACAAGTAGTTTGGAGGAGTTCCCAAAGCTGGAAGAAAATGAGAGTCGCCCATATGTACCGAGAAGAGAAAACGGCATAACGATGAGGCAAAATCGATCACGTGAGAAGAACAGAACAAGTGATAAACAAGGACCGAAATCCGACTCAACAGATAAAGCACCGGTTAGTTCGTTTATAAAATCAGCTACATTCGATGGAAGCGGATCATGGCTAGATTACAAATCTCATTTCGAGGCTTGCTCAGAACTAAAACGATGTACTAACAAACAGAAAGGTCTATACCTTGCGGTTTCGTTAAGAGGTCAAGCACAAGGGATACTAGGTAATTTGAGCACCGGTGCTACTCACGATTACTCAATCTTAGTGAAAGCACTAGAGGAAAGATTTCTTCCTGCAAATCAAATGGAATTGTACAGTCTATGCTTCGCGAGCTTACTCAGCTAAAGAAACACAGTGTTGTAACTCATGAGCAGAGAAAAAGTTATGAGAAGAATTCAACAACCCAGAAGCCCAAAGGTCCTATGTCTCAACGGACTTGTTATAGGTGTGGAAAACGTGGCCACATAAGTCTTTATTGTAAGAAACCAAAACCCAGCCAAGACAACAGAGGAAACAAAGGGACGGACCATTACTCAAAAGATAGACCTAAGGATTCGGAAAAAGGTAACAGCAAATTCTCATCTTTGAGTACAGAAGAAGAGAAATCCGTTCAGAATAAGGTGGGAATTAGTCGTGACAAGAACGAAGCAGGAATGTTTATTAAGGCGGTAGTAAACCATCGTCCAGTTAACTTACTGGTGGATACTGGAGCAACAATTAGCATCCTTGCGTCCTATGTTTATGAAGAGTTGAAATCGTCTCTCGATTTAACAGAACACACAAATGACATATTGTGTGCAAGTGGGTCAAAACTTAAAGTAGAAGGAAAACAACTGTCTCGGTTACATTCGACAATGATGAGGTCTACTCACAGCAAATGACAGTAGCTGATCTACAAGTGGATGGTGTCATAGGATTAGACTTCATGAGGACCCATTCCTGTGTAATTGACGTACACAACAGTAAACTAAGAATTAGTGAGAAGTCCTACACGCTATTCTTCGAAGGAAAAATTGGTTGTTATCGAATAGCAGTTACTGAACATCTGAACTTACCCCCAAGAAGTGAAACAGTCGCAATTGGTCGCGTGTGCATCACCGGCAATGAATGTTTACCTGAAAAGACTCACATAATTGAGCCGTCCGAAAAGTTTAAGGGTGAAGATCAAATGTTGCTTGGACGAACACTTACTCATGGAACTAAAGACGTACCTATACGAGTACTCAATTTATCCGATGATGTAAAGCACATATATCCTGGAACAATAATTGGAATGATGACTCCAATAGACAAAGTCATGAGTACTCAGACAATTGTGAGACAACATGAGAAATTGCCTTTATTCTTGAAAGATTTGTTTGACAGAACAGTGAAAAACTTGACTAGTGAACAAGCAGTGCAGGTTAAAGAATTTTTACTCAAACACGCGAGCGTTTTTGCATCTTCAGAAAAAAAGATCTCGGACGAACTAATATCGTAAAGCACAAGATCGATACTGGAAATGCAGTCCCAATAAAGCAGCCTTTGAGAAGAGTACCTGTACATTGGCAAGAAGAGGTCGACAGACAGATTAACGACATGTTAGAGAGAAATGTGATTCATCCAAGTTCTAGTCCCTGGTCTTCGGGAATAGTGTTAGCAAAGAAGAAAGATGGCACAATGAGGTTCTGTGTCGACTATCGACAACTCAATGCTGTGACAGTTAAGGATGCATATCCACTGCCACGCATTGATGAGTCGTTAGACTACTTAGCTAATTCTCTTTGGTTCAGTACCCTGGATTTGAGCTCTGGGTACTGGCAAGTTGAGTTGGACCCTAAAGACAAACCAAAAACAGCCTTTTCAACGAAGAAAGGACTTTATGAATTCCAAGTCATGCCGTTTGGTCTCAGTAACGCACCAGCAACGTTTGAGAGACTAATGGAGACAGTACTAGCAGGCCTACAATGGCAGATATGCTTGATTTATTTAGACGACATAATTGTCATCGGTAGATCATTTGAGAACATGCTAGAAAATTTGAGCAAAATATTTGAGAAGTTGGAAGGGGCAGGTTTAAAACTCAAGGCCAAGAAATGTTCGTTATTTGCAAGAGAAGTAGAATATCTTGGACATGTCATCTCAAGCAAAGGTGTATCCACAGATCCACTAAAGGTAAAAGCAATTAAGGATTGGCCTGTACCTACCACAGCAACTGAGGTTAGGTCGTTCCTTGGTCTTTGTGGTTACTATCGAAGATTCATCGAGAGGTATGCAGAGAAGGCAAAGCCACTTACTCATCTGACTGAGAAACACAAAAACTTTGTTTGGAATGAAGACTGCCAGGAAGCGTTTGAGAAACTGAAAAAGTCTTTGATGAATGCACCCATTTTGATCTATCCAGATTTCTCAAAGCCTTTCATTCTCGATACCGATGCGAGTAACAATGCTATCGGAGCGGTTTTATCTCAGAAGAATGAGAATGGAGAGCAAGTTATCGCTTATGCAAGTAGAACTTTGTCTAAACCGGAAAGAAAATACTGTGTCACTCGTAAAGAGTCAATTGCAGTTGTTTACTTCGTGAAGTATTTTAGGCATTATCTGCTTGGAAGAAAGTTTACAATTAGGACCGACCACAGCTCACTGAAATGGCTGATGCGGTTTAAAAATCCAGAAGGCCAGTTAGCTCGATGGATCGATGTCTTATCAGCTTATGATATGGATATTGAGCACAGACCTGGAAAACTTCACCTGAATGCAGACGCAATGAGTCGCATACCATGTCACCAGTGTGGATACCGAGAAACTGAAGAAGATTATGCAGTTGTGATGAAAGCCACAGAAGTGAAAGACAAAGAGCAAAATTTGTCAAACTCCGAGCTTCAAAGACTGCAAGATGAAGATCCTGATATTGTTAAGGTTAAACATTGGTTGACTAAAGGTGTTAAACCCAAGCACAAAGAGATAGCGGGTGACAGTCTGTTTGTTAAATCATTACTCACACAGTACGACAGGTTAGCCTACAAAGACAATATCCTATTCAGGAAGTGGGAAGACTTTGAACTGAAAACTACAAAACTCCAAGCTATTATTCCGATGAGTTTGCGACGAACAGTACTCAAGTTCTGTCATGATAATCGTTCTTCAGCACACTTAGGAGTAAGAAAAACCATTTGTAAGATACGTCAGTCTTACTATTGGCCCGGCTTACAACGAGATACAAGGTTATACATAGCTGGGTGTGAGCAATGCTGCAAGAGAAAAGGACCAAATAGAACTAAACGAGCTCCAATGCAGTTACTTGAAACCGGTTGACCAATGGAGAGAATAGCCACTGATATCTTAGGTGAGCTGCCAGAGACAACGAACGGAAATAGATATATTCTAGTTATATCAGATTACTACACAAAATGGACCGATAGTTATCCAATGCCCAATATGGAAGCTCGTACCGTTGCAAAGATTATGGTGGAAGAATTCATAGCAAGATTTGGCGTACCATACTCGATCCACTCTGACCAGGGTCGACAATTCGAGAGTTTGTTATTTCAAGAGATGTGTAGCTTACTACAAATTGAGAAAACTCTCACAACGCCATATCACCCTCAGTCTGATGGCATGGTTGAGCGTTTCAACCGAACGTTGTTAAACATGCTAAGTGCATATGTGAATGAGAGACATACAGACTAGGATGAGCAGCTTCCTTATGTAATGATGGCGTATCGTTCATCAGAACATGAGACGACAGGATATTCCCCAAATTTCCTGATGCTAGGAAGAGAGACAGCAACTCCTCTCGATATCATGTACCAAAAGCCATCTACTATAGATAAAATACCACAGTCAAGATGGGCCTGGGAACTCAAAGAACGTTTAGAAGAAGCACATAATGTTGTTCGTGAGCACACAAATGCTGAAATGCTTAGACAGAAACGGTATCACGACAGAAGATTACAAAAACGGTGACCTTGTTAATGTGTACTTCCCTAGACATAAAAGTGGTCTATCGCCAAAACTAACGAGCTATTGGCATGGTCCATTTAAAGTTATATCCAAATGCTCCGACATAAATTACAAAGTGAATTGCGGACCAAGAGGAATACCTCAAGTAATTCATGTTGATCGTATGAGACCAGTACGATCGCAATTAATTTCAGGCGAAATAGAGAATTTACCAGAAGTTTACACAGATTCAAATGTACAAAATGAGTCAGAGAGTATTGAACAAAATGAGTCGGATAACTCATCTAAAGTTGATCATAGTATACGGCCAAAACGAACAAAGCAGTTACCAACATGGTTAGCTGATTATGACACAAAATGGTACTAAAGCATTTTTAGTCAATGATTTTTTTCTATTTGTAGAAATCAATCATAGTTAACACCAAAACGACGCCTTGGAAAGAGTCTGAAAATTGTCCTATGTGTACATTTTCATCGACGAGTCAAGACCTTGCTTAATCATGTTTTAGAGTGTGGGAAGAAACAGCAAGAAAAGCAGTTCAAGTGTGATAAGTGTCCATATGTTTCACTGAGAAAAGCCAATCTGAACAGACACAAGAAGTGCAAACACCCAAGTGAGAAAACGGAGCACAATGAGAAGAGACCGGAAGGTATTGATAGTATTCGTAATGAATTAGAGATCTCAAGTGACAGTGATACCGAAGAACAGAATTTAGGAAGCGTTGTTTCTGAAGATAGTGTGATGTGTGGTGATGAGGAACCTGATGAATCTTCAGCTAAGAAAGATCCAGTGATTGAGAAAGGACAGATGCAGGATTCGCTGATTCTGGGGAGGGTCGTGAGAAAAAGAACCATGCCAGAAATATTTATCCCTGCAAAGAAATCTAAGTTCCAAGCTGGAAGTACAAGGGCAACGCTTGTTTCTGACGTGAGAAGCTCAATCCCTAAGCCTCAAGCTGATGCGATTGTACCTTCTATTCCTGAATCTTCCGATGCACAGTCTGTGAACAACGAGGATAAGACCATGAAGAATATTGCCGTACAGACTGAGCCAACTCAGTACAGCAGAATTGAAAAGACTGTTACAACAAAAAGTGACGATGGAACCATTAGGGTTAGTCGTGTTGTAGAGGAGGAAGTTGTTATCAAACTGTAATGGGACCAATATTTTTAAAGCTAACTCAGTAAAGTGTATAGATAATAATCATATTTGTTTCTGAGATAATGTGTTTTATTGTACATTTTTCTAATTCGATTTACTCATTGGTAAAGAGAAATTTCCTTTGAGCAGTACTGTATATTGTATTGTACATTGGTATGTGATGAAAACTTTTTGACATAATTGAGTTATTTTGAGATAAATGCCAGAAATTGTTTTTGAGTTAGATTTGGTATAAAGAGTTTAGTTAAGTGATAGAGATTTTAAGAATTTAGAAATGCTGGACGCATTCCTCTTAGGAGGGGGTAATGTAATGTAAATGGTGTTTACTAAGTTTGAATTTGGCGCCATTAGTTGGCAGGTCACGTGACTACCGCTCTTAGGGTATATAAACGTCACAACGCTAGCGTCAGAACTTTCAGTGTTGGTTTGGCTTCAGAAGCGAAAGGTTGTGTTAGGTAAGGAGTTATAGGTAAGCCGACAGTTTCCCATAAGAGAACGTGGATCAAGCATCCTTACTCTCGCGGGAAAAGCTCGACTAGTCCTCAGTGGAGATATATATAAAAATAATAAGTTTCTTTAAGGGTTAAGTGCTGAGTAACCGAGTACTCATTTGTAGAGCAGTCGTGAGAGCGGAAGGTTTTACTCATCAGTTGAGTAATATTCTAAGTAGTGTAAGTTTGTATATAGTTAGCATATCTTAGTTAGTATTTTTTTGATAGTGATTTTTATCAGTGATTTGTTTTGTTAGGTAATTAAGGGTAATCATTTTATTTTATATGAGAGGAACTCGTATCGCCTTATTTGTATATTTTGGCAGGCGATTATTTTTAAGTATTATTTTTTGAGTCTCGGTCTCAGTTTAGTAACTGAGGGATCCAATATAAGAAGAGAACACGTTACAAAAGTACTGAATAAAACAGATGTTTATCATATTTATATAGGCATAAGAAACAAGACACGATGATTTAAATTGCATTTAACATTTTACATGCATAATAATATCGTAGCAAACAAAAACTATATAATTAGTCCTCATGTCAATTACTGTAACATTTTGTTTTTGATATATTGTGTAATTATGAGGCTCTTTTCTAAACTAGCAATACTGATGTTGTGGAAAAACCAATCACAGTCAGTAAAGATTTACAGATATACACAGGTCGACCTGATACAGAATATGTTAGCTTGGTTCTAAAAGTAAAATATAAACTGAAAAACAAGTTGCTGTCCTCTAAAAAAAGGACTGCAATACGTGGACCATATGCATGTGTTTCTAACCGAAATTCAATTTTAAAGAAAATTTCTAATTTTTTTTTTTCATCTGCAAACCCTTACTGGGTGTTATTTGTCCATATTTGTAATTTTTTTTGTAGTATTAACTAATATTTTCCGAGTTTAATTCATTTTTTTTAAGTCTTAGGAGAAAGATTTCAAAGAACTATCCTCTTTTTCTAAACCTGTGGCACGATATTGGGTCTCCTCCAAAGACAAAAAATTTATTGTATCATCTGTCCTTAAGGCTCATAAATGACTTTCTCTGCGTAATTATATAATTACCCAACGTCTAAACTTTGATAAGAAATAAAATTGCAATTGATTGGTTGATTGATTGTATATTGTTTAACGTCCCATATGGAGACGCCACCACTTGCCAGTGGAGAGCTGGCACTCAGGCCATTGAGCAGGGAGGGATCTTTTTCGTGCCAGCACCTACTGCGACACTGGACCTCGGTTTATACGGTCTCATCCGAAGGACCGGTCTCCACGTCACACTGTGGGATTCGAACCCGCGACATATGGATCAACTCCTTACTTCGCGGCTCTAGAGAAGACGCTCTAACCACTGCGCCACGCGGGCGACAAATTGCAATGGAAAATAAAAAAAGATAATGCAAATATGTAAATGGACATTTTATATTTGAGATGTACATGTAGGTTAAATCTTCGATCAAATTGAAAATTGTCAATGGGTCGTATTTGTTGATTGTGCTCTATTTTCTCCTTATTTGATTTTTCCTGATCGTCCCTAAAATAAAGTTATAAAATATAAAATTAACATCAGGAAAAAACTCATCGTGGAGAATTGTATAGGATTTCCTGTATTAAGAACACACACAACGTACTTCACAAAATTTTAATCTGCTGGTTATTTTTCAGGATACTATCAGTTTAAAATCAATGAACCTTTAGATTTTCTTAGATAATAAAAATGCAACATCTAATCCTTTTTCTTTATTCTTCACTCAAATATTAACAGTAGTGAAGGCGAAACTTCAGAAATACTGTGCAACAATATATTCGTGAAATGGTGTAAATCAGATGTGGTTATACTTTAAAACAATTCCAATTAAAGAAAATTTGAAAGCGCAAAATTTTACCAAAATCACCAGCATAATTTTTTTATAACTCTATATACAACCAACCCCCCACGATAAATAAAAGTTCAGGCCTTTTGATATCATTGAAAGCTGCTTTTTCAATAAAAATGGAAGTGATTAAAATACGAGGGCTGTTCAATAAATAATTTAATAAATTTCGGTGCTCAGAAAGAAGCAAAAGACTTTTTTCAATGATTAAATTTTAATAATTTAACTTAAATATTCTCTTTCAATTAAAACACGTTCGTAACATTTTTATTCAATTTCTGATTATTTTTAGAACTCATTTTTGAGTATGGCCCTTTGTATAGTCCCTGTGGGTTATAGCAGATCCTATGATTCCTTGGACTTGTTTCTGCTTTCTTAAAGGTGTTTTTTTTTAAGTTTGGAAAATGAACCAAATCAAAGAGTGACAGATCTGGCGAATATTAATGTGTGACAAAATATTACCCTTCGGTTTATCCCTAAAACTCCTTTAATCTTCATGGCTTGTGGATTTGGACGCTGTCATGAAGTAACTCTAACTTCTTCCTCTCAAACACCTTTCGATGTTTTGGCAAAAAAGTTGCTTTCTAGACTCCTCCAGAAATTGGACTGCCTTCCCAAATAAGACTTTGAACAACAGGACCGCTAATATTTAAGAAAATGGCATGTAAAACTGTCTTTTTTCTTTTGTAATTCTTTGCTCTGTTCAGACCTTTGCTGTTTTTGTCAAGTGCATCTCATTGTAAAAAGTAATTAGTAATTCAGAAGTGATTAAAGAATTCGAAAATTACACGATCAAATTTTAAGAAAAAAAAAAAATTGAATTGTATTTTAGAGGAACTGTGAAGATTAAGTCCGCATGTGGTACATGTATATTCGACATTCATTTCCCACGATAAATTAAAGTTCGGGCAATTTGACAGAATTGACAGCTGCTTTTTAATACAAATGAAACTCGTAATTTAGTTGCCCAGTCATTCCTCATTTCAATATATATTGTTTTGTTTATAAAAACATACAAGTTGACATTTAAAAGATGCTAAGTTTCTGATTGACAATATCTAGTATAGTTTAGATTTTGGAGATCAGACCTCCCAATTCCAACAATCTGTTGCAAAGAATTCTGATGGGTACCAACAATCTAATAAAAGAATTCTAATGGGTACCTTTTGTAGTCATTTATTAGCAGACCAATATTTTTATTCAAATACTTATACGTGAATAATTTAATTTCACTTGTATCAAGCAGTTTCATTGGCTGAATCATTCAGAGGAACATATAATATTTTGGATAACATAACTTGCCTACGTCACAATGAGTTACGTCAAAAACGTATTACTCCGCTTGACGTTACTTTTAAAATAATGCTCAATTTGAAGTCTTTTTCCGGTGGAAATATTGTCTCATTGTCTACACTGGAATTAAATTATAAGGAATGAAGCTAATTTCAACTTATGTTATCCGATATAACAAAACTTGGGGCAGTTTACGCTTTTTTATAAACCGCTTCGCGGTTTATAAAGCGTAAACTGCCCCAAGTTATGTTATATCGGATAACATAAGTTGAAATAAGCTTCATTCCTTAAATAGAAAAGAACACTTGCCTTAGTCTTCAGCTCGATATTTAGATCGAAGACATATAATCAATCAGTAGTAGTTACTTCCATTCATATGTCGACTCTATATACAATGAAAGTTCCCACTGAGCTTAATTAAAATAAAAGAAATCACAGCTCTGACAAATCTGTTTCATATTTGGATATTTCACTTGAAAAATACGTACATGATAACATGCCAACAAAGATTTATGACAAACCTAATGGTGGGCTTGAACTTTTCAATCGTCATCTTCCCTTACTTAAAGGGGCTTGGACACAGCTTCAGCTAAAATTTCAAAATTGATTTTCCCATTTTTACAGATATTTAATTAAGGTCTTTCTAATGATCATCAAAAATTTTAAACTTCAGATGTCGAGATACAAGACATATTTAGAGCTATTAACCTTTGTTATGTAAACAAGGTCCGTGTCATGTTTTTGTTTACATAGGTTAATATACTAATATATGAGACTGAATACTGTTCGTTATCTCCATATCCTTCATGTTCAATCAAAGTAGATAATTTCAATAAAAAGGTAATTTCAAATACGATTCGACAGTTTCTATTGATTTGCTGAATTTCATTTTGTTATAAATATGATATTTTCTATACGTAAACAAAACAAGGCACGAGCCTTGTTTACATTATGAAGAACTTTAAGTTCTGCATCTCGTTTGTTAATCATCACATGATTTTCAAATTTTTGCTTATCATTAGATGATGCCTTAGATGTGAATTTTAAACATTAAAATTGGTTTTAAAAAATTCAGTTGAAACTGTGTCCATGCCCCTTTAAGTACCAAAATCACATGCAAATGTTTATACCTCTCAGTTAACTCAATACACAAGAGCAATACGTCCCGACCATTTCTTAAACGCAAAACAACTGTTGACAGATAAGATAATGAAACAGGAATCTCAACATTTTCGTTAACTTTATTGTCAGAATTAGAAAATTTTATTTTGAGTCGGATTTTTATAACAGAAACATAAGCTCTGTAGAGCTTTTGACCGACATTATATTAGTACTACATATCCTAAATAACTATCTACACATATAAAACAGTTAGAATTTATTTACATTGTCATGCATCACAACAAGCAATATTTACACATATACACACAAAACGACACAGAAAGCACATATATATCATGCATATAAATAAGACAAACACAGAAAATAAATATAAATGAGTGTCCAAGTAGCACTTATGCTCTAAAAATATAGTCTATGAATTATTTATTTGATAAAAATATTTTATATTTTGATGAAAATTTAGCAAATTTGTTTAGTTAAAAGTATATTTTTAATACTATAAATTTATGACTACTAAATTTACTCACTTTTAAAGCAAACAAAACAAAATAAACTTAAAACAGAAGAACAATACCAAAATAAATAAATAAATAAATAAAAGGAACTAAAAAGAAATTGAGCAACAACTGAAGATTAAGATTTGAGGATTATATTGTCATCATTTTGCAAGTTCTCTGTCGAAACAATGACTTGTTAGCAAATAACGCATTCACACATACATAGCCATTGAGTTAGTAGTAGCATACAGTTATCCATATTTAGCAGGAGTATTTGGACTTACTGTACCATTTTTTAAAGACAACGGTGAAAAAATAAGTAAGTAATAATAATCTTTATTCAGGTAAAGACATTGAGCAATGTACAATAACATTTAGGTGTGAGTATTAAATCAGTATAAAAAATTTATAAATAAATAAATATACATAATTTAAAAGATCAGTTATAAAACTAATTGACTTATAAATCATAATTTATATAATTCAAATAAATATATTATATTGAATATGCCTAAACCCAAGGATAGCCCATGAAAGCTAGTATGGCTTATTTCCAATGGGGTCCTTTCACATGTAACAAAATTACTGGCATATGACATATATAATATACAATATAACCTATGAATAGTATACTAACTAAAAACGAGATTGCCTAAAAATTTAATCATACTATGCAAAAGCATCTAAAACACAAGTTCTTGATTGTAGAGGTAGGAAGAACAATTAAGATTATAAATCTAATAGTATAAAAAATCCTTTTTGGCATTTTTCTTAAGTTTCTCCATAAAATGTTTTTTCACCTCTTTTTTGAATTTTGATTTACTTGATATTGTTTTAATCTGGTCAGGTAGAGCATTCCAATCTTTGATTCCGTTATAAAAAAAATGTTTGCCTTTCCATTTTTTGAACCCTTGGCACAAAAAAATTGAATTGACTTGATCTTGTACAATTTTTAGAAACATTTCGCTTAAAATTGCTATTCATATAATTTGGACCTTTATTATGAAAAATATTGTAGACATGATTAAAACGTAACTTATTAAGTATTAAACTTAATTTTCTTTTGAAAAGTGGGTCTTCGTACCAATTTTTTTGATTTGTGATTTTGTGAAATCATGACCAACTCTATTTAAAAATGTAGTTATAGCATCCAATTTATGTCAGTTTTTGTAAAATAAAAAAAATTGAGTGTACAATGTATTGCCATTTGGTTGTGATAATCAGAATAAATTTTGCTGTTACAATGTTAACTTAAGATATTATCAGTTTTGTGTGTAAGTGGTTTAAAGCGTAATACAAATTTAACTAAAAGTAAAATTTGTGAAAAATAAATTAAGCTATTTTTTAAATCTGTCATTATGTGGGCATATGTCTTACCCTCCCCCTTTTAACTGCAAAAAGCATTTATATCGTAAAATATTTACAAAATTACGTTTGTATGTATAATCCCAGAGTTGAAAACAATATTTTTAATTATGAATAATTATAATACCATTATGGTAAACTTGTAAGTGACATGAAACTTGTCTTTTGATCATTTTTAATTTGTTTTTAATGTAAAATGTCTTCTAGATTTATAGTATTATTATTTTTGAATTCAGTCAACTACAAAACTATGGATCATATGATTATATTAAAAATCACTTTTACAGACTTTATGAAGACCCGCAATTCCTTGTGCTACTCAACACTGACTTTTCCATGTGATTGATCTCAAACCACTGATAATTGTAATCTTCTTTTCCTTTTTTTAAAACACCAATGGTAAAATATCCTTTGTTGGAATACCTACATCGATATTTGTTTTCTCCGACTTGGATACACTCCCCTACGTATATCATACGACTGAATTCAGTCAAGTGAAATGTACAAAGGTATTTCGGGTGCATGGGCGTTTTTCGATTTCCACACGTGTGTCTTGGATTGTTGATCTCCTCTTTTTTTTTCCTGCATCCATAACTAGTATTTCTCAGACGCTCAGACACACGTAGATTTATATCTGAATAAAACCCTGTTCTTGCTTGTCCTAAATTCTCATTCCCAATTGTTGGTATGATTATAACACTTTGTTTAGCAATACCACTTCTTTCAGGTGCCCCATTATGTAGCACACTACACACATTGCTAATACTGTTAATAGGCTTGACATGTTTTTCCTCGAAAGAGTTACTTACGGAACGCCTAAGACGCTGATTTGAAGCAGTACAACCTGAAATAAGAAATAAAAGCAATATGAATTACTTATATGGATTGCCTTAGGCGCTGATTTGAAGCAGCATATCCTGCAATCAGAGCTAAAAACAATATGAATTACTAAAAACGCCAAAGGCGCTGGAAAGTGGGGGCATAATCTGCATAGGAAGTAAACGCAATATGAGATCAGATAAATAATGGACTAACAATTAGTATGAAAAACGTCAGTCAGCATTTGACACAACGATAAATTGTATTTGCTTACAAGTCATTGTATCGATCATAGAACTTACGAAATAATGACTTTAAACGAGACTGCTGATAGTCTTGTTTCATCAACTTGTTCATCAATAATTTATCTCGTTTTAGAAATGTTCATACGTATAGCATGCTCTTGCGTATCTAATCAACTGAGACATTTCAACTCCGTATGCAGGTGATATTGCTACTTAACTAAGGGAAGTTGACGATAGAAAAGTTAAAGTCATCACGTTTATCATAGAGCTTGGTTGTTAGTTTACCATTAATGTCTATTTCAAGTAAAATATCCAAGTATGAAACAGATGTGTCAGACTATCCTTTTTGAAAATCAATTGAATTCCCGGCATCACAATTGTATTGTTGATATTTTCTGAGACATTCTAAAAACAGTAAGAAATCACAAGATAATGAATGTTATATATCATATTGTTTATATATTATATAGATAATGTTTATTATATAGCACATTGTTTTTAAATTACAAAGGGATAGGAAACTGACATTTAAGGAAAATGTCGTCAGACCAGAGTTAAACATACAAACCTGATAGTGGCAATTCTCACAAAAATTCTTAGGACTATAGAATAGAATTTACTCCCATTCAACAACAAATATCTAAGCTGCAAAAATCTTGTTTTTCTATTAAATTTTATTTATATTATATGATTACATTAATTTTTATTGTAAATAATTATTTCGAAAAAAAAAATTATTACATGAAAAATACAGAGTGGTGAAATATAAGTCTTGTGAAAAGGGCCACATGAACATGTTCTGTCGCAACGCACATTGATTTGTTATTTATTAATGTAAATCAACTTTGAATGGCAAATTATGAATATATTTGATTCTTGTAAACTTACCTGTAATCAAATGGGCTAATAGTACCAAAATCTGACAGATAATAGAGGTATTTGATTGAAAACGTGCCATACTGTATCAATAAATTGTTAGGAAATATTAAATAATATATATCCAAAAAAGGAATGTTATATAGCCCTTTTATTGAGGAAATTAAAATACGTATCACGTCCGGTGTTCTAAAAAAAATCCTTTACATTTTTTGTAATGGAATATTTTTGTCATATATATTCTACTTGAGGTTGTATTCAATTTCTAATCAGACGTCCTCATGAGTAAAAAATTCTCGAATGGAACGTAAGACAACAATCAATGAATCAATCATTCAATATCTATTCATTCTTATCATTTGTTTAAAAATAGTTCTTTGCATGAGAATGACAGTTTGTTTCAGTGAGAAAATATGTTTTCCCTTAATCCCTTCAATTTTTTATTAATTCTAGAGTTAACAAGATGTGTTTGTTAAACACTGATGCCCCCGTATGGCAACATTTTGAAGATTAAACTTTTCTTAGATGCAAATTTAATATATTGGTACCCAAAGTAGGGTCTCCTAACTGGAAATACAATTGTAAAACATGAAAGCCCTATCACCACCTGTTCCCAAGTTATGGCAAGGCTAAAGTTTTATCATAAGTACAGAAATCTTCAAGATCAAGGTCAGAGGGTCAAGGTTATTGGTATCCAATGAAAGGTCTTTCCACAAAGATAACATCTTTGAAGTATGGAAGCCCTAGCCCTAACCATTCAAAGTTATGGCCAAGGTTAAAAAGATTATATTAGTACTGTATACTCCAAGATCAAGGTCAAAAGGTCAAGGTTTTTGGTATTGAATGAAAGGTCTTGTCACAAGAATTACATATGTTAAGTATATGATAAGTAGACCTTACTCTTCAAAAGTTATTGCCAAGGTTAATATTTTTTCATGAGTCTGGAAATCTCCAAAGTCAAAAGGTCAAGGTTATTGGTATCCAATAAATGCTCTTGCTACAAAGAATATATATGTGAAGTATGGAAGCTCTAGCCCTAACCGTTCAAAAGTTATGGCCAAGGATAAGATTCTTTAAAAGTATGTCAAACTCTAAGGTCAAGGTCAAAGGGTCAAAGGTCTTGATATCAAATGAAAGGTCTTGTCACAAGGATTAAATATGTAAAGTATGAAAGCACAGAAGCTCTTACCCTTAAAAAGATATGATCAAGGTTTATTTTTTAAGGTAGGTCAAACTCCAAGGTCAAGGTCAAAGGGTCAACTGTCTTAGTATTCAATAAAGCGTCTTTTTACAAGAATTACATATTTGAAGTATGAAAGCTCTGGCCCTTACCGTTCAAAAGTCATTGCCAAAGTTAAAGTTTTTTCGTAAATACGTAAATCTCCAAGGTCAAAGTTAAATGTACAAGGTTGGTGGTATCCGATAAAAGGTCTTGCCACAAAGAATATATATGTGATGTATAAATGTCCTGGTATCTACTGTTCAAAAGTTATGGCCAAAGTAAAAATTTGAATTTTTTGTGTAAAAGTGGGTCAAATTCCAAGGTCAAGGTCAAAAAGTCAAATTTGGTGGTTTCCAAAGAAAGGTCTTGTCACAAGGAATACACTTGTGAAATATGAAAGTCACAGCTCTACTAAATCAAAAGTTATGGACAAGGTTAAAGTTTTTGCAGACAAACAGACAGACAGACAGACAGACAGAGAGACATAGAGACAGACAGACGGACACGACAAAAACTATATACCCCCGAAACTTCGTTTACGGGGGCATAAAAACCCTTATTTACCTTAAAGTCCTTGCATGTACATGTACATTTGTTATTTAGGACTAATAAAGTTAAGACCATCATAACGATACTGTTTGCATTTTCTTTGTCAGTACTAGTATTATACCTATATATTTACATTTGCAAATGTTTTCCTCTATATAACACTACTGAAAGGAATGCGTATCTATAACTATCATTATAAATACAGGTAAGGGGTCAAGAGGTCATAGATGTGCATATGGATAATCCTTTGACGTAATTTCTCAGTGACGTCATAAAGGGTCAACGCCCGATCAGTGGATTACATACTTGTCGTTGAGTTTGAAAAATAATGCATTTCACACGCTAAAAGTCACAATCAAGCAAATATAAAGTATGAATAAGTCACAAATGTAAATATAAGTAATAAGGTATCATTTTAAAATCTATCGGGCTATAAATACGGGTTGGTACGAGATTAAATTCATCATAAAGCCCTTCGGGCTCTATGGAATTTAATCTCGTGACCAACCCGTATTTATATGCCGATAGATGTTTTAAAATGATACCTTATTTCTTAAATAATTATTTATATTATATATGTTTTTGCATATAAAGTGAATGGAAATCTATTGCATTCAAAACACCATAACACAGACAGGATACCAAAAGGTAAAAGCATGTGTTTTATTTTGAAGTAACAATCGAGGAAGTACAACGTCATGAGCGAAAATTTAAAAAAAAAACCACGCTCACATTGTCAAGAAGCTGTTATGTTGGCTCTTCCATTTACTGTAGCTTACGCGAAGGATATTACATAGGCTTTTAAATATAAATCACATTTGCAGTCAAAGTTCAGAGTCAAAAATGTAAATATAAGCAATGGATCATTATTTTTTGAAAGATAACTGCAACGGTATAACGCGATAAGACGCGTTACTCTATTTGTTTGCGCACACCGTTGCGACTATGAGACTATGTCTTTAAAAAAAATAATGATTCATTGCTTAAATGGAGACAACAAACAGTGTATCAAGATAAAAAGTCCATGAAAGCAATAAAAATTGGGAGCAGAACAAGGACCTTAGAGCTTCCGAGTTGGGATCAAGTGCCATGAAGGAGTAAGCATCTCCTGTCTATTGGTCACATCCTAAGTGTGTTCCTTGTCATGATCGGACAAACGGGGAAATCCGTAGATTTGTGTAAAATAACATGACAATTGATATAATTGAGTTTTGTTTTCCTAATTTTTCTCGGAAAATGTGAATGTGTGTAAATGTGAGTCAGACATTTTATCCATGTTTACCCTTTATCCCGTGGTATAGCTCATGTGATATCGTTTTCATATACCACAGTTATGACGTCACAATGGGTTTTGCGTTAGCGTAATGAAGTTTAATAAAGTGTAGTCCTATATAAAAACAGACAAAACATTGATTGTGGTGTATAAAACAAAATGTAAAAACATGGTATAATAAGAATCTCACATTTGTAGTTGTATGTTTTTATCACCGCGGGCCCTCGCCAAGGTTCGGGGATATAAAACACACAACTCGTTGGATAAAAATCACATCCATCTACAAATCATGTGCGATCCTATATGTATATCTTTTATCTAAAATTCACTGGGATATATTGAGTCTACATATGACCTGGGGTTATTACTATTTATTGATAAAAATTGATACATGTCACCCGATCCCACCTCTGGTGTTTTGGAGGTCTGTGATTGCTCTGCTCCTATTTTGTATTGTTTAAGTTTGAGCTTTTGAGCTTTAATACTGTTCGGAATCTCCATATATTTCGTGTATATCTAAATGTCGAGTTTAGGATTGCAAAGAAGGCGAAGTCTTTTTTATCTACAAATATGAAAATGAAAAAAAAGTCGGGCGATTGGTACACGTACCAATGAACTCCATCAGCTATATTTAAAAGACTTGATTTCCAGAAACTCAAGTATTTTTTATATCAACTTCGGAAGACTTAATTGTGTGTACAATCAGAAAGGTTTTTTAAACAATTTTTCAAATGACAAATGACAAGGAAATTTACAAGTTCTATATTTATTGATTTAGCAGCTGTCCTTGATATCCGAAAAGCAGGACAACATATTGTTTGGAAATGGTTGTATGAAGTGTAATTTTTGTAGATTAGACCATCAGAGATAAGATTAAGGGTTAAGATATACTAGTAAATAGCAATGATCGATCTAATAATTTCCAATACATATGTAAAAGGACATAAATTATTGACTCCTGGGAACACCAGAGATTGAATCAGATGCCTTAAAGGAGTATAAAATCCCTGTTAGCCGGTCATATCCGCTGTATGCTCTTTGTATTGATCAAGAAAATTAAAACATTCTGTAGTCAAGACTTAAATACAGATGTAAATTCTAATTATTCAGACACTAATTCACTAATCATGAACCCTTAAGTTTTTCTTGCAAAGATAATTCTTATTTGTTTACCGGTAAGTTTTGTTCTTAATATATATTTTTCGAACGATTAAAACAATCTCACTTATATAGGGAATTACATAATTTAGTATATTTCTAATATTAAAGACTTTTGATTTTGAATGCTTTCCGTTTTTTCCCTATGTTTCATGTAATAGCTGTGAAATCACTTATTGCGTGAGGGTTTGATTTCCATTTCAAGGTATGGAGAGAACCACAAATTTATGAACACCTGGACATGTGAAACTTTCATGTGCATTTCTACTCAACGCTTCTCCAAAAACGAAATCAACCCCCAACAAACCAATATTTTTCATCAAACCTAAAAAATGTGACCCCATGAAAATATGTGATTTTATGGTATTATAAAATTCGATATATCTTGAGGGTTTCATGGTGCATAAAGTGAAAAGTAAATTAGACCAAGTTCGTGCAGCATCTTGAAGCGACCTTGAACAAAGGGTTTACACCGAATTACTTAAAATTGGATATACCTTGGCTATATGTTGACATTTCATTGTTTACATATATTTGCAATGTGTTTTGTTTCATACCAATTGTTAGGCGATTCTTTACACAACGAATTGACAACGGATTTTTCCGTTATTCTTGATCATGACAAGGAGCACATGGCGGTGTGAACGGTCGGTAGGGGATGCTTACTCCTCCATGTCACCAGATCCCACCTCTGATGTTTTGGAGGTCCGAGTTTGTTCTGCTCCTATTTTGTATTGTTTTATGTACTTTTGGGCTAGAATACTGTTCGTTATCTTCATATATTATATAAGAAAATTATTTTCGTAATTTTCATTGGCTGAAAGGACATCACGTGATATTCCTCCTTTTGTAATAACGACGCGAAAGCGCGTGGGCGGAAAATGATAACGCACGACACAGCGTTCAGTTGCACTGAAGTTACGTAAAACGTGACGTCATAGTATGAGAAGCGTGTTTTTAACCATCGTGACGTAATGACAGCCAAGTCTGTTTAGTTAGGACTGTGTTAGTGCATTCACTTTGAGTGATTATATAATATAACTATTATGGACTTCAGTGAACGGTCAATATGTGGTTATAAGGACTCATGGCAATTGATATTGACCTCAGACACAGAAAAAAATGAATATCATGCATATGTGGGCCACTTTTCTTGTAATTCGTTTCAATCTGTGCCGTTCAGCTGTCTAATGAGATACTTGAATATATTTCTTAATATATGAAAGTTCATCAATGGGTGTTTTTTCTTTATTTCAATAAGATTATTTTAACGTGTTCTAGATCAGTTCAACTCCCCTTTTGTAAAAACAAGCAAATTCAAGGAATTGTGGTCCCCCGCTTTCGGTGTCTTTGTGGGTGAGATGTCATTTTTAATGACATATTATGTGTAATATGAACAACCTATCATATATCATTTATTTAGAAATCATCACTGAACTCCAAGGTCAAGGTCAAAGGGTTAAAGTATTTGGTATCTGATCAAATGTCTTCTCACAAGGAATACATATGTGAAGTATGGAAGCCCCAGCCCTTGCCATTCAAAAGTTATGGTAAAGGTTAAAGTTTTTTCATAAGAACAAAAATTCTCCAAGGTCAACTTCAAAAGGTCAAGGTTGTTGATATCAAATGAAAGGTCTTGCCACAAAGAATACATATGTGAAATATGAAATTCCTAGTATCTACTGTTCAAAAGTTATGGCAAAGGTCATAGTTTTTTAAAAGTAGGTCAAACTCCAAGGTCAAGGTAAATGGGTCAAAGTTCTTGGTATGCAATGAAAGGCCTTCTCACAAGGATTACATATATGAAGTATGAAAGCCCTAGTCCGTATCGTTCAAAAGTTATGGTCAAGGTTAAAGTTTTTTCATAAGTTCGGAAATCTCCAAGGTCAAGGTCAAAAGGTCAAAGTTGTTGGTATCCAATGAAAGGTCTTGTCACAAAGAATATATATGTGAAATATAAAAGTCCTTGTATCTACGATTAAAAAGTTATGGCCAAAGTAAAAGTATGAATTTTTTTGTGTAAAAGTGGGTCAAACTATAAGGTCAAGGTCAAAAGGTCAAATTTGGTGGTACCCAAAGAAAGGTCTTATCACAAGGAATACATATGTGAAATATGAAAGTCATAGCTCCACGAAATCAAAAGTTATGGGCAAGGTTAAAGTTTTTGTGACGGACGGACAGACGGACAGACTGACAGACTGACGGACAGACGAATGAGATTTAATGTCCCCTCGCTTTCGCGAAAGCGGGGGACAAAAAAAATCACAATCTGAAACAATAACTGTGGTGTTAAAATTTAATGGGTGAGACAATGCGTTCCCCATACTGAATACATGTATCTGTTTTGTATATCTGCATAATGTATGAAAAATGTACAAAATTTTAATAACTTTATTTCTAAACTGGTTTCAAATTGTTTTTTAAAAAAATTAATACAGTAAAACTGTAATTTTTTTTTTTTGCAAACATAGTTTTTCTTTCTAAAGAATAATATAAGAAATGCTATCCTCTGGTATCTCGCACAAATGTCTGGTAAGGTAAAGGGTGTTAAGAAAGTACATTCCATGATGAAATATTTTCAAAAATTTCAGAGTAGTGCTTAACTAAAGAGATGGATTTTCGAGTAAAGACAAAATTTCAGGTATTGTGGACAGGACCCCCCCCCCACCATATATACACCCCTGGTCAAAATATTTTTTTTCTTTTTTTTGTCATGAATTATGTTTCTAATACTTATTTACAACGTATTCCATATGAAAGATTCAGAAAATAACATAGATTTGACGATTTACTACTACAAAAAAGTCATACCCTGGTATTATAAAATAGAAAACTTTTCTTTTTTATTTATAAGACCAGGGTATGACTTCCTGTCCACAAGTACCTGTGGACAGAATCACAAGACTGTGCTTTAGATTTATAGCAATTCATTTCTAGTAAGAAGTTATAGGATTTTTCTTCCATATGAAAATTAACATCTTTAAAGCACCCGAGTGATAAACATGCTGATCATTTTAAATGAAAAAAAAGGATAATTTACTTTTGTTCCTTTATAGCTAGGTTTGTCACTTTGAAATTTTTCACCGAATTGATAATTTTTGCATAGTATTTGAAAGGATGTTTTGACCTGTGTGCTAAATATGTGTCACAAATATGCGCCATCCCTAATTTTTCTGCGCAGACATAAACTGTTTTAATACCTGCCCTCCCCGTACTGATTCAACAAAAGACATTTTAAACCTTTTCAGTAGCAACAATGGACTCTGTAAACATGAAATATCATAAATTGTAATATATTTTCCAAATGCAAAAAATCACCACTTCGGAGTTGAAACCCCATATGTTACTTAACCGAAACCCCATATGTGCCCTACTACACGGTGTTATAGGTGTAAGACAACTAATTACTTCCAGTACAACTAAAAATTTCTCATGATCCATATCATGATAATTGAAGGGAAAATCTCATATAAAAATCGTGATTCGAATTTAAAGTTTTACTTTTTTCCACAAATTCAAAACATTGATTGACTATGGGGAAATGCAATAACATAAAAAAATGATTATATTTACTATTTTTTTTAATGAATTATTATTTATTATTATAAGGGGAATCCCATAATTTTACACATTTGACGACGAAAACTGTAAATTTGATGTGTAATTGGAATAAAATATCTTCTGATCGCATTTCTTTTAAAAATTAAAAGAAAAATATGGAATGAACTTTCTAAACACCCTTTATATACTTAAATTTTTTGTGAGCAAATATATAAAAGTAGTCATTCTTCAATGAGAAAATCTTGAAACAATTATATATATTATTGAGGATCGTCTCGTCTCTCCTTAAGGATATGCTTCTGCAATATAAAATATCATGTTTATTTGTCATTGCTTAGCATATTTGTACCGAAAAACTTTGACAAATCCATCATCGTGTCCGACCCACAGAGTAGATTTGTGGATTGATAAACAGCATGGACTTTTCACTTGATTCTCTGTCAGTAAGAACTTCAAGAACTCCCCATCAGGACTCAGTAGATGGATCTGGTTGTTAAGTGGGTCAGTAACAAGGATATTACAGAGGGAGTCACAAACTACATCAGTTGGGCTAAAGATATGCGGCAAATTCTGTCCACGGTAGATAGCCTTCATACGACCAGAGGGAGACATAATCACTAGTTCAGCTGTTTTAAGGCTTGTAGTGTTCACTACACAGATATCACGGTTACTGTTCTGTGTGACTCTGTATGGAAATGTAAACAGTCCAGTCTGACCATCCTCATGGATAAAGTGATCGTACTCATGGATGACGTCACTGGTTAATGTGATATGTCTCACCAACCGTCTGCTGTTTGAGTCTAATTTGAAAAGATCCGATTTTTCGTCTACTAAAGTTATAAGAAGTCCACCGTCCACTGACTGACAGATTCCATCTGGTACCAGTGGATCTGTACTGACTACTGTAGAGACAGATCCTGATGGTGACAGACAGCTGATAAAATTGTTACTAAAATCAGTGAAATAAACAGCACTGCTATCAGTAACACACATGTCAAATGTAATGCTTATAAATCTATGTTTTATATCACCTTCCATGTTCACTTGTTCTGTATATTTCGACGTATGTTCTCTTAAATAACAAAGATCTTCACTGTATGCCTGCATTGAAAATATCAAATTATTTCCATATTGAAATGAGTTTATTTGAGCCAAGCCAATATCGTCCAGGTCCGAAATCTTTCCAACCAAAGATTCGAGCAAATCGTCCTTGATTTCCCCTCTTGTAAACCTCAGTGAATATTCGCAGTTTTTTGTTTGAAGCCCCAATTCAGACATCATTTTTGTAAGTTCTCTTTGGTTGTCAATCAAGCTGTAATCTGACATGGTACTGTTGTTTTTCTCTATGAAATTCAATGAGTCAAAAACGTCCTTTCTCTTCTTTTCTAATACCCGTTTTCTTTTCCTCAATTGATCGTTTTCTTTGACCAGATTGTCTTTTAAAGATATTTTTGTACGTCTTTTGTGTTCTACTAGCCTGGCTATTATCTCATCACAATGCTTCTCTAGCTTTTTAATCTCAGCGTCGCATACTTCCTTATTTCTTTTAATCTGTTTTGACACTTTCTCTATCTTCTCGTCAATGCCATGCAAATCTTCTCCTTTGACCTTATTCAGACATTTTTGTAGACCTTTCCTTCTTAGGTCGGCTGCCTTCGGTATGGTATTACAGCTATGATCTCTATGATCTGTTTTGGCACACTTGGAACAGATAAATTCATCACAGTCCTCACATATCATATCAATCCGCAAATCGTGGGATTCACACATTTTTATGTGCTCTTGTGGAGAGCCTAGTGGATATTTTTGCTTGTCACTGGCAGCCATCTTTTGGTGTTATCTACGTATGACCTAGTTTTTAGATAGCATGTTAGGTAACCACAAAGAGCTTACTCGGGTTTTAAAAATATGACAACTGTATGTGCAATGAGGTGTTAACATGCAGGCATGATTTTGAAAAATAAAATAAATCTTAAAGTGATGTTTTCAAATCAAATTAAATGATATCCCAGAATGTGTACTCGAGGAAGCTCTTAACACCAATGAAAAGTGCATTTTTTTGACTTGGAGAAAAATATACTAGTATAAAGGTATACATATTGGAACTATTGATTAATTGTCAACATAAGGCACCTGCCTTATATCCTCAGGAAAAATGTTCAAAGACAATTGACAGCATTGAGAAGTAATCGCTGTTGTTTTATGAGTAACATTATTTACTTATCTTTACATGCACAAAGTGTAATATACAGCTAGGAATATTCAAATCTATAAAAAAAAAGGTGTACAAATTAATTACAAATTACCATTTTCCTATATAAGGGCGTGCAGATCACTCTACAACTGCATAAAACTATCATTTAGTGTGCAGTGTTTAGAGCTCACTTTATTAACAGTCACTTTTGAATTAAAATACAAATAGTCCTATTAAGGATTAAAATGTCAATATATACAACGTAATATGCCAATTAACATAGATAAATTGCATGCCAACATAAATGAATTTAAAAGCTGCAATCCAATATAAGTTGCAACTTGTATGCTGGAAGCCATGCGCACGTGGGATATGAAGTTTTTCTTTTAGAATTCTTGTTTGATCAACATAGCTATTTTCCAAGTTGACGTATGTAAAATTAATCTCTCTTTCTCAGACATGTTGCCTACTCAGATGCATATGAAGCAGATCTAGGATTTGTTCACTGAAAATCTTATATGTGAAAATAAGAAAACACTTGCTATATGGTCTTCACAACTTCACATTTCGATATACTAGTATCGATAACGTATTGTCAATTAATAATGGTTATTTCCATTCTTATGTCGATCCGATATACCCTAGTGAGCTTGAGATAAAAGATACCACAGAGTCTGACACATCTGTTTCATATTTTGATATTTTACTTGAAAAAGACGTTAATGGTTATATAACGACTAGGTAATCGTCAACTTCCCTTACTTATGCAGCAATATATCTTCACCACCTGCTGTACCGAATTTATATCTCAGTTGATTCGATACGCAAGAGCATGCTTTACGTATGAACAATTTATAAAACGATGTATATTATTGATAAACAGGTTGCTGGAATAGAATTTCAACTGTTTTGTTTTAAGTCATCATTCTGTAATTAAATTCTATGGTCGATACTTATATTATCAGCAAGTGTTTATCATTGAGTCAAATGCTGACAGACGTTTTTCATACATATTGTTAGTTCATTATTTATATAATGAACTGACGACGGATTTTCCCGTTATTTATCCATCATGACAAGGAGCACACGGCAGGTCTGAACGGTGGACAGGGGACGCTTACTCCTCCATGGCGCCTGATCCCACTTCTAATGTTTTGGAAGTCCGTGTTTGCTCTGCTCCTATTTTGTATTGTATAATGAACTTTTGATCTTGATTTATGTTCGTTATTTTCACATGTTTCACTTAAAATATTAAGTTAATTTTTTTCTAGTCAAGTGGTTCATATTGATTCATGAATATTTTTATATATATTGTATATATATTGTATATATTTCAATTTTGTAAAACTTGAACAAGTTGTTTGGTTGCAATCTCCCGACAGACTGACTAAAGTGGCCCGACTCTTGCCTTTTTTAACATTCATAACAATATTTTTTTTTCATTTCTTTTATCCAGTGGACACATATATTAAAATATGTTTTCTGGGGAATTTTTTTCCACATTCTTACATACATGTATGTACAGACCCATGTACAATAATTACCCTTTCGTGAGATGGTCTCACTTATTGTGGACCCTATCTTCTGTCCCGGGAACAATGGTTTAAACCATTAAGAATTTAGTACAGAATATTGTACAAATAAAGCGAATGCATAGTCCTGGGTAAAGAGCCACTGAAGTTTATCGCCCCGATATAACACCACATCCTCTGATTTTGGAGCTCTAAATTTCACAGCCAAAGAGTAGGCACCATTGCAAATCATAACTATGCTGATATAGTTTGTTTGCTTATCAAATACCCAAGTGTAGAGAAGATTTTCAAAGAAATACACGGTTATGTATGGAACGCCATAGCTGCCTTATGTGGCTATTTTATATTATGATGTGGTTATTTTATATGAAGATGGTGCTCTTTTATATTATGCTGTGGTTATTTTATATGAAGATGGTGCTCTTTTATATTATGCTGTGCTTATATTATATGAAGATGGTGCTCTTTTATATTATGCTGTGGTTATTTTATATGAAGATGGTGCTCTATTATATTATGCTGTGCTTATTTTATATGAAGATGGTGCTCTTTTATGCTGTGGTTATTTTATACTAAGATGGTGCTCTATTATATTATGCTGTGGTTTTTTAATATGGAGGTAGTGCTTTATTATATTGTGCTGTGGTTATTTCATGTGATGGTGGGTTTTTTTTCAAATACATATATCATGTCAAGATATTCCTCATTTTTTTGAAGATTAAATTCAATACTGAGTTTATCAGCTATTATCTCGAAATGTTGAATGTAAAACAAATACTAGTACTAGTAATTGATGTAATTAAAATCATTCAAATACACTATGACTATCGCTAATTCCTCTTTTTTTCCATCAGTTATGCACTTGGTTTCAGGTTGGTGTATTTTGTGTATTAATGTTTTCCTAGGTGCATGTGTCTAAGATTAACACGTTTCAAAAATGTCGTTTTACTGTACATAGGTACGACATTTGCCATTTTCGGAAAATCTAGAGGGATTTGTTGTCTCTGTCATTCCAGAACGCCTCAACATTCTACATATTTAAAATCGTCACTTCCATTGCTATCACTTGCAGTGCTAAATATCAAGAAGTTTTTGTTTACTGCATATTTTATATGACAAGTTCAATTTGGTAGACGATTGAAGGGCGTTATTTAAGGATTTTTAAATGTAAATTTCACCCGAAATTATGTCCGAAACTGGTAGGAAAAGTGTAGATATTGATTAAAATCAAGAGTGACCCGAGCCCGGCACCTAGTAAGGGCAAAATCTACATTTAAAAATCCTTAAAAAATCCTCTGTATTTGAAAAAAAACACCATCACATGAAATAACCACGGCACAATATAATAAAGCATCACCTCCATATTAAAAAACCACAGCATAATATAATACAGCATCATCTTCACATAAAATAACCACAGCATAGTATAATACAGCACCATCTTCATATAAAATAACAACAGCACCATCTTCATATAAAATAACAACAGCACCGTCTTCATATAAAATAACCACAGCATAATATAACGGAGCACCATCTTTATATAGAATAAGCACAGCATAATATAAAAGAGCACCATCTTCATATAAAATAACCACAGCATAATATTAAATATATAACCACAGCATAATATAAAATAGTCACATAAGGCAGCTATGGCGTTTCATAGTTATGCATTTTGACTAGTATGCATATAATCAATATAGAACCCTGTCCCGACACCTGAACCCCTGACCACAAGGTCATCATTTTTTTTAAGGCCCTGTCACACCGGTTGCATTTTATTTCCTGAATTTTTGGTAATTATCAACTTTTCATTTCCGACATTTTTTTGTTTTCATTTCCGACATTTTTCATATACATACGTAGTACCTATAGTAACAGATTTGATAACTTCACTTATGAAAAATTTAAAGGAATAAATCATAAATAAATCTTTGAAATTCAATTTTGTAAATATTTCGGTGACTTAGACATAAGTTTGATGCTGTCAATGACATTTAATTTAGTGCACATTAAATGTGGTGAAAAAGTTTTATGCTAATTGAACTCTTTTACCTAGACTTAGTTGCACACAAAAGTACATGTACTCTGAAGTTGACATCAAGAAGATGCTTGAGTTTCTGACTGACAACATCAATGTGGTTTTTGGAGACCAGGTATTCCAACAATCTATTGGAATTCCCACGGGTACAAATTGCGCTCCGTTATTAGCAGACTTATTTTTATATTCATATGAAGCAGAATTTATGCAAAATCTTATGCGTGAAAAGAAGAAAACACTTGCTTTGGCCTTCAACTCGACATTTAGATATATCGACGACGCATTGTCAATTAATAATGATAATTTCCATTCCTACGTCGATACGATACATGCATATCCTGGTGAGCTTGAGATAAAAGATACCACAGAGTCCGACACTTCTGCTTCATATTTGGATATTTTACTTGAAAAAGACACTAATGGTAATCTAACAACCAAGCTATATGATAAACGTGATGACTTTAACTTTTCTATCGTCAACTTCCCTTATTTGTGCAGCAATATACCTTCATCACCTGCATACGGAGTATATATATCTCAGTTGATTCGATACGCAAGAGCATGTTTTACATATGGACAATTTCTTAAACGAGGTAAATTATTGACAAGCAAGTTGATGAAACAAGAATATCAGCAGTCTCGTTTAAAGTCATCATATTTCGTAAGTTCTATGGTCGATACAATGATCTTGTCAGCAAATGCAATTTATCATTGAGTCAAATGCTGACTGACATTTTTCATACCAATTGTTAGTTCATTATTTATACACTGTATTGACGACGGATTTTTTCCGTTATTTTCTGATCATGACAACGAGCACACCTTGGGTGTGACCGGTCGGCAGGGGATGCTCACTCCTCCATGGCACCTGATCCCACATCTGATGTTTCGGAGGTCCGTGTTTGCTCTGCTCTGATTTTGTATATTGTTTAATGGACTTTGAGATTGAATACTGTTCGTTATCTCCATATCCTTCATGTATATGTATAGCACATACATTGTTTTTTTTTTTAAATTAAATGTTTTTTTTATTAATATTTTGGTATAAATAATTATAAATACTCTTAAAATTCCATTTTCTTTTACTTAGAAAACATTGAATTGCCGCACAGGTAAATTCCGGAAATGAAAACAAAACTATGTCGGAAATGAAAACAAAAAATGTCGGAAATGAAATTAAAAAATGTCGGAAATGCTATGCATATTTCCGGAAATGAAATGCAGCGGTTACACCAAGCTGCGTTCACCATTGTTCACACGTTTACGGCGTGAGGTGACAGTGGTTTAATTGGGAAAAGGGCTTATGATTAAAGCGTAAAACAAATAACAACCAATAATTTCACAGTTTGATGTCCGAGAGAAAAGATTTTTAAAGATTGACTAAATTAATTATAGTGTTAGTCCTACCCCTCGAGTCTCAAAGTGGTGGGGATCATGAAATTTACATTTTTTGTTTTTCTTTACCTGAAAATGCTACATGCCAAAATTCAAAATTGGTTTTGATTGGTTAAGGTGTTTCTGAGGAAATGTTGAAGATGTTCAAATTTAAGAAATAACCAACAATGATAAAAAAGTTCTCTTGGAAATGAACTTTCAGTTGGTCACGTGATCAAATCCTGTGAAGCCCGAAGGGCGTCTCAGTAGATTTGATCACGTACCAGGGACCTATATACTAACTTAGTATATAGGTCCCTGCACGTACCAACTAAAAGTTCATTTCCCAGTGAACTTTTTAACATTGTTGTTTATTACTTATATTTACATTTGAAACGAATACATTTCGAGTTAAACTTTATTTATTACACGAACGGTCCAACGCTTTGCTATGTAGTGACGCGCAATAACCTAGAAGTTGTTTGGTCAAAATATCACATAGCTCTGTGATCCGGTCGCGCTATGACCTCTGACCCCCAAATGAAATTCACACAGAACTGAACGTATTTTCTCTTCAATAGGTTCATCTAAGAAAGATATTTGCAAATGTAAATATATGTTAATGCAGAACGGATAATGACATATGAAATCTGATGGCAATAGGACAACTGAATGACTCTTGTACACTGAAAAGGGGGAATGGGTCAACTAGACAAAAACCAACAATTTTAAATACGTTTTATTGTGTTGACAATCATTATTCTGAATACATTAGAAAATCCTTCTGGATCTAGTCAGATTTAATTTCAAGTGTTTAAAAAGGCATTCACAAGGCCATATCTGAATGTGACTGGTATACATAACTGTGTACCACAGTTCTAGAAACAAATATTGCACATGCAAAAAATCAAACTGGGCCTACACTTTGCTATAAATAGACTAAGGACTTGTGGAATTTTAATTGTGAATGCTAAAGAGTAACTATGTTGTACTTTTCTGATGTAAAAGAAGGATGGGGGGACATGACAATTTCTCATCATGGAAAAACAAAGACAATAAAAGAAACTTCAAGACTTGAAAAGTATTTTTCAAGTAACAACACATGAAAAGGTATATAATGTGAATTGTAGTAAAGTTTGAATGGGAGAATCACAACGTCTTCATAAGACAATGACAAGGTTGGGCTTGTTTTTCCGACATATTTAAAATGCCTAAATGTACTCAAGAACACAACATAATGATAACCATCTATAAAATATATGAAATTATTTTAACAATACGACATTTTCCTCATCTTTTACACAATTCTGTTGTTTATGCTGCGGTATTTTCTTTGAATACAAACATTGGTACCCTTATATTCATAAAATTTTGGTCTTAATTTTGTAATTTTCTTGCATGCTGAGCTACAGAAATAGAAGTATTTTCAGGGATTTTAATAACAATTTAAGTAAATGTTTCAAACAAAAAAGAATGGTGTTTGACACACGTACATAAAGAACAGGCACACTTCACAACAGAGAGGTACAAAAGTGTGCACATTTTAGAAATTCACAATAAAATGCTTTTTATTTTATAATGCCTTTAAAGTTCATATAAATGATATCCATAAATAAGTAAAGCTAGCACTGCACTGACAAAAAGTGTACATTAAAACAAATTATAAACATAATTCCCTATAACGAATAAAAAGTTCTTAATACGTTTTGAAACTACATGTATAGGGAATGCATATCACCTTTTGTAAGTGCAATTTTATAATATTTATAACTTGTATATTGTACTGATCACATGATCTTGAATCTAGGTACATAAAAAATACATTTCTGATGAACATTTTGAAATTTACATGTAAATATGATAAAAATGATCTCAAAAACACTCATACTAAATAATTTTTTGTAAATGCACATGTATATGATTTGTGACTAAACAAGAGATGAAGTGATAAAAAACAATTTAATCTCATGAACAAAATTTCCCTCCATAAACAAACATTGTACATTTTTCTATAACCTTTCAATAACATACTTACATCAATTATATTTCTGTTCTCCAATGCATGCATATAAAAGCATTTTTCTTTTAATGTATATCAAATGAATTGCAATTTGGGGGAAATCTGACAGAAATCAAAAAAACAGAACATACATTTCTCCTAAATACTATGGGTTCAAATCTAAAACAGGTCTTTGTAAACAAAATTCTATCTGGAGAAATATTTTGCGTAAATTTTCCTTATTCAATAATTTTTTTAATATGATTAAAAGAATAAGAATGGACAATGAAAACAGCCAAAATGTGTTTTTGACTAAAGGTTGAAGCAGATTTACAAAATTTAATATTTAATGGTCTTTTAGAACATGAAATTCTCCAATCCCAAAATTGGAGAGTTTGGAGGAAAAGAACATGCACCTTTTCTCTATCCTTCTGATACAATAAACCAATAACATTTTAATAGTCTATCTTAATATGAAGATTGCTAACATAGTTCCCTAGATGCTGACTGAACAACATTTCAATAAAGAGGGGTGTTGACCATGGGCCTTAAAAATAATTGGGGTTATCACATGACTATGCCCATCTTGTGTATAAAAAAATGTTGAAAATGAAGAATAAATCATTAAAATTTGTATTTATAAAAACTTTTTAAGAGGATATGGCAGAACAATGTGATTTTGACCTGATGAATGGAAAATTAATGATCACCAGCTAATTATCATGAATAATGCTTTTGATGTTTATGTACTTGTAAGAAAATGCTAGGAGACCTTTTCTACCAAAGATATGATTAAAAATCTGCTATTCATCCCATTTCTTTGATTGAGAGCAAAAACAGATGAATTTTAAATTTATACTTAACTCATGTTAAGAAGCAACAAAATATCAAAAATAATTATCCCTTTGTTCACTCATACAAAATTTCATTTTACAATGAAATGATAATGATTTTTAAAAAGAATCGAAATGTTTTCAATATCATGTTGTGCAAAATTTCCTCCTAAAATTTAATATTATAATAAGGCAAAAAACATTTATTCCAGTGATTGATCTCCCTTTTCACAGGGCTGCTGAACCTCAATTTCATAAAAAAAATTAATAATGATAATTGTTGCTAATCAATGCCAAACATTTTAAAAAGAAAATTCTAAACATGATTGATTTCCAAAAAATTATTTTAGATGAAATGAAAAAAACACATCAAATATCTCATATAAAAACTTCATTTGTTCTGTATCGTAAGGAAAGAAAAAAATCAAATACCTAATAAAACATGAGAACAAAGAAATTTCATGATTACATAAAGCATAAAAAAATTCTCAAGTCAAAACAGAACAAAATAAAAAAAAAACGGAAAGACATGAATTAGGTAGTTCCGTCCCCAGCCTCTGGCGCCACTATCACCTGAACGACGTACGATTTTGGAATCCTGGCATCCTCCACTCTCAGTTTATCGCCCAATAGTCGCCCGGCAAAGAACCAGCGCTGAAGACGGGGCTCAATGCCCATCTCATCACAGATACGTTTTTTGAGTTTCAGCACTGTGTCTGTGGTCCTTACATAAAGCTTGAGGTCTTTATTTGAAGTGGAGATTCGGAACTTGATGGGAATTTCCAGTCCCGGCGACTGGTTCTCTGAGTCCACTCCAGCCTCACTTTCACTTATATCCTCTATTAAGTTTGTAGGGGCACTCAGAACATAAACAGGGAGCTGGTAACGGCTCCCTAATTCATCGTAACTGTCCATCAGTGTTCCTGTAAAATGATAGACAGATTACAGCCATGTTGTTTGTTTATGTTCTGACTTACATTATCATTGAAGGATTTGGCTAATGCTAGAAGGATGCTGTGCTTTTAAGATTTTGATCAGAGGGGAATGATTGTGTGGTTATATGTTTGTACTTTCGCAGTTGCTGAATTTTCTTTAGCATGAGCTTAGCATCACAACTGACATTCCCATATAAACTGTACATGAAGTGTCTAACTTGGGGAGGGGAGGATGACTTCTAATCTTTACTAGATCATTTTTTTGTTGTTGAGAAGTTAAGTACATACAACAAAAGGTCTACATGAACAGTTTATCAATATCCCCCTATGACATTACCATGAGGGAGTGATATGTTAGCTCCATCTATGATGGCTTGTGCCAGGGAATGATCGCCAGTTTCTAGAGCATACGCTGCAGCTTTTAGTGCATCCCAGATCTCCTTCCGTCCCTCAAAGGCAGGGGCCGTGTCCCAGAACTCATCCCGCTTTGACCTCAATTGACCCTCAGTCAAGGGGACCTCACTCTTCCACTTGGGTTTCTCTGGCTTTAAAGGTTGATTCCTCCCTATAGAAACTAAGTGAAAATATACCAGAATAAATGTCTGTGTACATAATTATTGTATTACTCTTGATGTTTTTTTTTTCCAAATAAAAAATGTCCATATTACAGTGTATTAATGTTCTATCACTTTGAAGCTCTCAAACTCATATATACAACAGATTTGATTGGTTCCATAAACAGTTAACATTTAGTATATATACATGTATATATTTTTTTACCATCCATATCTCACACACTACTGTATAAGTGGAAATTTTAGCTAGAAAGAAATTTAGCAAATTGTCCTTAAAAATGGGTATTTAATTTTTAGAGAGAATTTATTTTAGCAATATTAAGAAGCTCACTAAAGAGGCCATTACAAATAAAATGCAATTAAGTTTTAGCGATATTCAATTTTAGCGATCTCAGCACCCTTGCTAATAATGCCAAAATTAAATCCTCGCTAAAAATTCTGCTTATATGCAATGTTAATTGTCAAAGTCAGTAAGAATTTCTTATTACTTTTCCCTTGTTAACTTTTACTTGACAATTTCTAACAAGAGGCCCAAGGGCCACATCGCTCACCTGAGCACATCTACTAGGAAAAAGCACATATCAGATAAAAACTGAAAGTTTACTGGAGGGGAGGGGGCTTGAATTTTAACCCTCCTGGGTGTCATGATTTGAACAATGTAGAATCTACACTACCTGAGGATGATTCCATATAAATAGAAAAATATCACTAATCATGGCTTGGAAGTACTTGAAAAGAAGATTTTAAAAGGTTTCCCTATATATCCTTATGTACAACTTTGGTCAGCCATTTTTGGCCCAAAACTAGCCCCAGAGGTCATGATTTGAACAAGCTTGAATCTACACTACCTGAGGATGATTCCACATAAGTTTCGTCTTTCCTGGCCCAAAGGTTATTGAGAAGAAGATTTTTAAAGTTTTTCCTATATATTCCTATATAAAACTTTGGTCAGCCATTTTGGCCCCATCCTAGCCCCAGGGGTCATGATTTAAACAAACTTGAATCTACACTACTTGAGGATGATTCCACATGAGTTTCATCTTTCCTGGCCCAGTGGTTCTTGAGAAGAAGATTTTCAAAGAATGTTTCTATATATTCCTATGTAAAACTTTGGTCGGCCATTTTG